>NC_058026.1:19171813-19771813 GCF_019176455.1 Solea senegalensis
CAGCAACTGAGTAGTAAAAACTCGAACAGAAAATCACTGCAGTGCTGTGACCAAATGTATTGGAGCTGGCCTGCATTCAGTGACTGAGAAAACACAAAACCAGACATATCATCCCGTAAAGTCAATGCGGCAAACTTGTTTGCAAACATTTGCTTATATACACACCTCACAGTTTGTGTCATCCAGGCGAATGCATGTCAAATATTTGCTCTCATTTGAAATTGATTTGGTTTCCAACGACCCAAAATATTAGACTCTTCAGCCTATGAATAAATATTTTGGAAGGATAACACATCACTAATTGTTCCCAAATCTAATCACAACCTTCAGAGTGCAACATATAAGACTCAAACTTCAAAAAGGAAACATTTGTATAATGAGAAACTAATAAAAAGACATGATATGTAATTGAAACATCCCCAGTACAAAGTTGCTATTCATTGCCTTTGTATAAAACAGTAGAATATAATAATAAATAAACTATCCAGAGGTAGAAGTAAATTGAAATGATGAATAGATTTAGATCACTGATTCATTCGTCGCACATCACAAATCCATGAGCAAAAACACACAAGTCCACCACCTGTTGGGTGTCATTGCTTTGATAAAGTAAACATGCTTTACAGACTTTACGTTCACACTTTTTCACAGTATCTTACCACTTCAGAATGGTAGGATACTACATGAATTATTTTTCATAGAACAGCTCCAGATGAGGAATCTTGAAGGTGCACTGTTAGAATGCATGTTTTATTGTTGTTTGAATGAATTTTATTAACATTATCTGCATTTTGAATCAACAAATACTTCAAATATGTCATAAATACACTTTGCCTATTATTTTAGACAATGAACAATTATGTCGACACAACCCATAAGATCTGATGTGTCACCATACAGCAGATGATTCATTCCAAGCTGAGGCACCACCATTCAGACAGCATAATGGTCATAATGTGCATCAAGTGCTGAGCTTAAAATTAATTTACTTCAAATGATACAACTTCACAAAGTGAAATGTCCTTTTGTTCCCCGTTTCTCTTAATGTAGGTGCTCGTGAATCGGCTCATGATGCTTTCTGGCTTAGTGCTCACATTTAAGCCTGCGTTTCACCTGACTGCCTTCTAAAGAGCCCCATCAGAGGGGCCGGAAAGTGCCCGACCCTCTTTTTGTTTAGCACAGTGGGAATTACAGCAGTCCTCATCATGGGAGCTGCCCACGCAGGGATGGGGCAAATAACACTAATCACAATTTCAAAAAGGTAAAAAAAAAAAAAGCCTCCAGAACATATGACTAGCCTTAGATTTACACCTCAGTTGACCTGTAATCGTTTCATAAATACAAACCAATGATTATTTGTCCACAATCCATGTTGCCATAAATAAACAGAACAAGCATAAATACATTTAGTGGACAAAGATTATCTGGGATGTAGATTCCCGTAATCTAAAAGCACAGGCAGAAAGAGGAGGTTTAGGGGATAGCATGAACATTTAGCTTATGTCTGCTGTAGAATCACGTCCAGACAGTCCAGCTCCACTTAATAACAGTTTAGGCTTGGTGTTTCCATGACAACCAGTACTTGATTGCTTCCTCTAATCTTCTCTAATGTAGCTTAATGCTGTTTGTATCTTTCAACACTTTTGCTTTGGACTCTCTCTCTCTTCCTCTCTCATAGAGGCAACGCTGCAGGATGAAGGACGTGTGGGAGATAACGTCATGGGACTCACATGAAGGGAAGCACTTCCTGCTTGACATTTGACATTAAGATGGCTTCCAAAATGTTTAAATGCCCTTTTGGTGGCTTAGTTACAGCCTGTGTGCATGATGCTGCGAGAAATATTTATTGGCGGCAGTATATTTTTTCATAGTAAACTTACAGAGGGTGGAAATGGCTTTGAAAATATAAAATATAAATGTATTTTTCCACTCATCTTTCTCATATTTCACTTAAAGTTTCCTCCGTCCCTCTTGTATCGTCCGTATCTCTGTAAATTCTGCAGTCTGTGCGCACAAAGATTTACTAAGCATACGTTTTTCGATTGAATTGATTATTTATTGATTATTCGATTTTAGAGTTTTAATAATTAAAACAGATTACGAAAATAATAGTTTGTTGCAGCTCTACATGCCACCAACCGGAGGAAAAAAGCGTTGTCCTGTGGAGTATGTGACGTATGGTCATGCCATGGGGTAAGATAACTGTGAAAAAGATGCGCACATCCTCGGTGGTGATTTATTCAACATGAATACGAATTGACAACGCCGACGATTCAATAAAGTTACGAGTTAAAAAATACAAATCCGCAGTTAAGAATATGATTCACAAAGTTACGACTCAGCAGCTGTCACATAACTGTCAAAAATACGTCACAGGGGCCCCAGGCATTGTGTATTGAGCAGAAGAGTCATTGATTTCACACACTGGATATGATAGTGTTCCATTGATGAGGCGGGATTGATCTGTATGCGTTAGCCAGGTCAAGGCAGACAACCGTTAGAGTCCGTGCCTCCCGGATCAGCTGGTTGAGGAATCGTTTTCTCACGGCTGTCAATTCGTATTCGTGTTGACTTAATCAGAGTATGTGCACATATTTTTGACCATATCATACTTTCACATTCGGCACACACACTGTTGCCAACACGGACAGATGACATTTACGTCACGCAGACCAAAGTGTACCGCGATGCACTTGCTAATTCATGACGCTTCTGTGCAGCCGAACAGACGCAAATGTGTACTAAGATAAAGTCTTCAGATCATCAGTGGTTATCATGGCGACATCAGAAAAAGTTGAACAATTCAGGAGAAAAACACGCCAACTATACGACACAGTCTCACGAGAACAAATTGCAGCATGTACTATTTTAGATGTTTTGCAATTAAATACCGACAGCAGCACCTGAAGGTATAATTAAAATGAAAGTGAGCCTGCCAATCTTAGAGAGGACCTCAAGGTATGAATGCTGAGATATTACGTCAATACTTATCTCTCTGAAAATACCCATCCAATCTCACAGACACCCGTTAGATTTGATGGCTGGAGTTATGTACTTTTCATGCTAATCGATATCTCCCCTTCTTTAGTGTACCACCTAGAAACACACTGGAATATCTGTACGAGGCTTTCTAACGCTCTGTATACATAAGTGAGCAGGTCGATACACAATCGCTACAAGAGGTTAGTTTCATTTGCTAATTTGGACATAGATGGCGTCAACATTAGTCACACTGTTTTTACACCGCTCAAATTCAATGGCAATTCACACCGGGATGAATTCAAGCAGAGCAGGTCACGGCTTTCCCCTCACACAATATTCATAATACAGAGCAAGAGACACGCTTCATCTCCACACGTTAAGTCAAAGCAAAGCAATGCATTCCTCAAGGTTCTAGCAGCACTTTAATATCTATTTACCACCATTTGTGGACTTGATATTTCTAATTTGTCAACTGACTAAACAAAACATCAAAACATTGAGCTGTGCTGGGGCACAGAGGAGCCTTGAACTTGGGGCAGGAAGCATCAGAACATACTCTTAAGTCACTTACCAGCTTTTTCACGCTTAAATCCACATCTCATCCTCTTCTTTAATCCCAGAAGCCGACGCCCTTCAGTGCGTTCAGTCACAGTAAAGAGTCCACCTGCAATAAAGACATGAATGCCTGTTACTAACATGTGGAGCATGTAATTATACCGCAGCAAACTTTATTCAGAGCCGAAGTCCACGTGTCATTGGTGACAATAAAAAAAGAGTCATTGGGCCATTTCAATTCAGGATATTTTGTCATTCACAACTTTCAGAAAAAGATGATGATTATGACACTGCTGTTAAATGTTTCTGCTGCATCTTAGAAACTGTTTGTAACCAGACTGATCCATTAGCTGTTCTGTAGATACTGATCTCCAACAACAGATGGCGTTTAAAGGAAAGGGGGCCATTTTAAAGGTTCCATTCATCTCACATTCTCTATGATAACAGTATCAACAGGGTCCACTTTATCGATAATAACAAACTCATTTTAATGTTACAGCAGAATTACTTTCATCTTTCACGTTCTTTAAATATCACAAACATGTTGCAGAAACAATAGAAAGTAATGACTACATTTCGTCTGGTAGACCGTCATTGATGAGGCATAGGTATAATACCTGCCTGCCATTATTAAGGTTGACTGATTAAATTCAGTAATGTCGTCAGTAACACTGGTGCAAACAGGGATACTTTAAAATAGACACAGTCGCTGATCAATGCTGCCGTCTCAGGCAAAGTGAAAAGTTGAAAACGTGCACACACAGCTTTTAAATTCAAGTTGTACCAATAAATACACACCGCAGAACCAAACTACCTGACGGAATTTATCCCAGGATGACAGCAAATGTCATGTTGGACGAGTCAAATTCAAGGGAAATCCTACAGTTAGCAACATGACGAGAGGCTGAACTTGAGCAGCATCTTTCTAAAAGTAGGGTGCCATTGGTTTGTTTTGTTTTTGTCTTTTTATTCCCGGAAGAAACAGACACACACACACACACACACGCACACACACGTGTGCGCGCCTAGTGCAGCTGTGATGCTGGCAGAAGTGTTGGCCCAGCTGGCTATGTGTGCATTTCAATGGCATACTGGGGTTCTGTTGAAATTATAGATGTGCCAACAGATGTTTGGCAGTGGTGTTATAGGTGTGTGTGTGTGTGTGTGTGTGTGTGTGTGTGTGTGTGTGTGTGTGTGTGTGTGTGTATTGTGTGTGTGTCTTCTGTCTTCCAGCATGGAATTGCATACACAGTTGCTTTTATTTCTGTGTAGTTTTTCAATTGTGGAAAACACAGATGAATTGGGTGTTTCTCTCTCTCTCTCTCTCTGTATGTGTGTGTACTTGTATTTGTTACTTTTGCGTTACTTGTGTGTACTTTTATTTGCTACTTTTTCTTTAGAACTAAATGGGCACTAACCAATGGTTCCCTATGGTGCAGATCTGATGGCAGCATTTACTACTGTACTTATTTCATTTTATGTGTAATTATTTAAACATTTTCTAAGAGCAGCGGCTGCAGCACAAAGCCCACCTACTGGCATCTCTCCTTGTAATCATATCAAATCAAATCAACAGCACAAATGTTCACCTCAGTGCTGTCACTCAGTGACAGAAATGACAGGCAAGGTTCGGGGGGGAGGGGTGGGGGGCGGATGGGAGCATGACTTGATGTGAGAGATGAGAGCAAAACAATAAAAGGCAGGGGAGGGAAGATGTGTTGGAACAGGGGGCGAGAGAGCGCGTGAGGGGGGGGGGGAGGGAGGATGAGAAGTAACACAAGACTGAAAAAAAAAGTCATGAGGGCAGAGGAGGAGAAGCAGCATCTGCGAGGGAAGTGAGTGCAGTGGGTGTTTAAATGAGTTTTAAGACAGTTTGGGAAGCAAAGGGAATGATGAACAGCCAAAACAGTGGCTCCTTTTATGTAGCCTGTTCAAGGAAAGAGTGTTGTGCTTTTATTCCGGCTCACTGTTCTGCTTAAAAGGTACAAACACAGACGGGGGGGTTGTTGTTTCTGCCTTCATGCCAGCAGTGGAGGTAATCACAGAACCTGCTCGATGTCTCTGTACAAATCAGAGCCAGAACAGCAAGACGGACACTGCTGGGGTACACTCCACCACTATAAGTCCGTCGTTGTTTGGTTCGGTGTAAAGAAGCAGAGGGAGAATCATGAGGGAGTTTTAATAAACGTTCCTCAATGGAGCGGGATCCTTGAGCCGCTGAGAGATGAAGTGAGAACGAGCGAGACTCCGAGTGAGAATGCGAGTGTGAAAGAGAGGAAGCAAAGAAGAGAGACACTATTGCCATAATTAAAGCCGCGGATGAGGTTACTGCCGGGGACATGGTGTGACTTTAATAGTCCAGAGATTTGGCTGGCATCCCGTCGGCCCTTTAACTCTGCATTAAGCTGATTACCCCCGCATTTAACCAAAAATCACCGCCCACTCTTGCTTCGCGCCTAATATCACTTTAACTAAAACATTTTTTTGGAGTGAGGTGGGGGCTCGGTGGCAGGAGAGCAGCAGAGAAAACAAGAGCAAAGGGCAAAGACAAGAAATCCATGTAATATGTGTCGTTCTATCACACAATCAAAGCAATCCTGTATTTTCACTGAATATTCTTTTTCTTTTTAAATGTGCTGCTAGTTTCTTTTTGTCTGCGCCACCTGAATTATATGCCGTGTGTGTAAGAGTGAGACGTTTCTCTAAACGAATGACGTTCTGAACCACTCAGCGGAGGGTTTAGGCGCACTCGGGTTTAATACCAATAATTGCAGCTTTCGGTGAATGACTCATTGTTTTAATGCAGCTGTGGTTAACGTCACAATCATCAAAAACCATTCCTCTTCCTGTTCATTCTAAGTGACGGACACGATGCAGAACAACGATGTGCACACACACACACACACACAATCATGGCCTTACACACTCGCACCCAGTGGCCGTGGAGAGAATTTGTGACCTCAATCATCATTATTACCTGAAGCATTTAGTGGATTGAAGATGAGTCTCTGGGACAGCTGCAGTGCAACAAAACAGGCCAGACGTTGTAGGAGGACTTCACACTCTAACATGAGATCCAAGCAACTCACAAGTTGAAGGAGGAGTGTGTTAAACTGACTTGGATTTCAAACACTTTAAAGCTGCAGTAGGCAGACTCACAAAAAAAAAAAACGTTCAGTTTCATCCACAGGTTGTTGGAACACTAAAGTTTTGAGATGTCAAATGTGTCACATGACAGACAATTTTGGTAGGCTGTTGCATGCGGCATCTAAAAAATATGGGGGAAGGGGTGTCATCTCTGTTGCATCCATCGTTACTAAGTAACCGACATGTGGAAGCTTCTGAGATAACTGAAGTCAAAGCGGCCCAGCTGATGATTATATTACACGAATATATTAATATTATTATAATAATATTTATAATCATATATTACACAAAGACACACTTGTTATGTGTGTGTATTAAAAGGCGAGCTCAATGTACTCACAGGATTATTAAAAGTTCTAGAGATCTAGGTGTGATGTGGGTGCACTCAGAAAATACAAGCGTGTTACAAACACACTCATGCATGCATCGCTGTTTAAAATGATGTTTTTGTGCACGTTAAAGACATGTGAACTGTCCCTCACGAGTGATGTGTGTGAAAAGGCTGCAGACAGAGTGTTTCCATTCACAGCCTTGCACTGATTCCCCACCTCACAATGGCCATGGGCTGAAAAAGCTTCACGATCACAAGTAACCGGGGTTGTTCCACACTGTGCCTCAGCCTCAAATACTTGAACCAACTCTTGATGTCACCTGTGTCTCGGTGAACTTTTACATACAGTATGGGTCTGTCTGTGTCTGTGCATGTCAGATCATGACTGTTCACTTCTGTGTGTGACACATTTGTGTTCCCATTGAGCTGAAAGTGCAGAATCACCCGTGGTTTCACCTGGTCTCTCTCTCTCTCTCTCTCTCGCTGTCTCTTGGAATATATATATGAACTTTATTATTCTCTTCGGCTCTGTGCAGCCACAGGATTAACTTGGCAGGGTGGAAGAAGTTCAGCTAAATCTCCGCCCTCCCCTGCAGTGTTTGTGCTGCTTGGACTGCTCCGGATCGAAGCTCACCACTCAGAGACGAGTCTTAGCATAACGTGGCGTGTGAAAAGCACATCTGGAGCGCTGGGACATGAGCCTCATTTTACTTAACACCGGCAGATTAACTTTCCCTGTGACAGCAGCATATCTAACTTTCCCTTGACTACCCTATAAAAAAATGCATTCAACCCGTCCTGAAATGAGTTAGTTTTGCCGTCTGACTAACTTTCTCAATTGTACAATCACAACGCAGATGTATTGAATTATTCTTGCTCAATTTTAATGGCCAATACAGAAGAGAGTTATAACTGCTGTCAGTGGAGATACTAATACTGCAAGTGTCCAGGTTTTCCATGGTCTGTTCATTTATATGCAATGTAACAGTCGTATCTAAATATGCTCTTCATCTATGTCCCCTTCCTCAGTCTCTTCCCAGTCCTTTGATATCTGTGCTGACTTCAAAGCAGCAGGCTGCAGTGTTACCTGATGCTAATAGTCCACATGAAAGAGAATCTGTATGAGGTGCAAGCACTGGGGACTGACAGGGGCCTCTTGGGTGGGGGACCTCCCCCACCCTCCATCAACACAGACAGTCTATTCCCCAGTTTCTAGTTAGTGGTGACTTCTAAAAGACCTTCACACATACCAACAGAGATGGTGTGGACACGCTGAGGCAGCTGTGGACCTTTTAAACATGAGCCACAAGACAATGAAGACCAGTTCAAAGGGATTCATGCCTGATATATTGCAAAGATGGGGTTTAGGTTGAGAGAATAGAAAAAAAAGAAAAAGAAAGGGTTAGTTTAAGAGCTTAGTCAAGTCAACAAGAGTTGAATCAGTCCTCTGAGACAACAGGTATATTATTAATTAGGAGTATCATTTGAAGTGGACCACTAGTTACCACAGTGATACATCATCCTGCCAGACACAAGGGGTGTTAAGGTTAAGACCGACTGGAGACTCTCTGCTGGAAACAAGACCTCATCAATGGTGACAACTCCAAAGTATAGGTGAGAAAGCATTGCAAAACAAACTGACCGTTGTCTTGAAGTCTAAAGATTTACTGATACAGGTCACGATATGATATGATATGTGATGCACAGTGCCGGCCCGAGCCTTTAGGGGGGCCCTAAGCAGCCTGTTGTGTACTCCGTAACCCCCACTTCCACAGCCTCACACACGCAACATAAAAGTTGACTTTTTTCTCTTCATGTGAGTAAGCAGAGCCATATCGACATCCTCACAGTTAGTAAAAATAATATATATATTTTTTTGTTAAAGTTAATTGCTCTTGGGGGACCCCTGGTGGTCACGAAGGATGGCTCTGGTGATGCATGAGGTGACGACTCTATCGTATCGTCATGATACCAATAATATCACGATACAACGACTCTGTGATAATCAATGTATTGCAAGACGATCATATAGCGCTACATCACGATATCTGTCTAACTGAAGCAAAAGAAACATTTCTCTATGTATTCACAACACAGAGAACAAAGTGCATAAAGTCGATGTATTGAATGTGGATGGAGCATCTCTTAACGTAGCTTTCTCTTCTGCGACGAGGTAACTTCGCCCAAGTTTGCCTCATTCATGAGACACGACGAAGCGACACCCGGCGAGTGAAACTGGCAGGGACAGTTTAGTTTAGACCACCTTAATTAAATTAAGGTTAACCCTAACCCTAACCCAATACACCAGGGCAAATATCAATATATTTTTATTAATTAATATATTGTTATTGGAAGACAAGTGTATTGATGCTCGTCTTGCACCACAATATATAAAGGCCACAATATATCACCAAATTGATATTTTGACCCACCCCTATTTACTGATGTTATAAATCAAGCAGATTGTGGCAACCAGTAGAGTTGCCTTCTGGTTGCTTAGTGCTATTTCCAAGCTACTTTCTGGGATTTGTTTTTATTTACATACAGTCTATCCCCTATATTGTCTTACTTGGCAGAGGTTTGTGTGGCCCTCTAATTTCCATGGATATAAATAAGTGATTGCCAATGCTTTGACAGCGAGTGGAATCTGGTCATGTCTAACAAACCCACGGTCAATCAACAGCAGTGGCAGAACAAGAGCTACCAACATTCCTTTCCAAAAATCCACTGCCTATCTTTACCCACAATGCAACTCAATTCCTGACAGTTCAGTAGGGGATAGGGATGTGTCACGCTAGTAGCAGCTGATGTACCCTCAAGCAGTTAACCCCAAGCAGAGATGAGGAGCAGGCAGCATGAAGTCTGGTAAGCTTACTTCCCTCTAAAGGCTTGCTTATACCTGACGTGCATCTCCCCAGACACATAACTACAGATTGCAGCATTGCATCAATGTCACACACATCATCTCCTCCAGCATCCTCCCTTTTTTTTTTTTGCTGCCGGTAACTGTGTTTCAGTTTTATCTGAAAAGCGCCAAATTATACCCATTTTATGTTAAACACACTGCAGCATTTCAGTGTCTTGCATCCAACAAGGGTTTTATTGCGAAATGTTTGAAGAGTGACTTCAGGACAGGGGAGTATTCAGAGTATTTAAAAGTAAATTATTTGTTTTTAAACAGAGAAGCCTATGTAACACAGCAACAGATGTGTGAGACACAGCAGATCAGTGACGCGGACATAGTGCACAATCCAGTGTGGCCCCCGGCCCGATATTCCCCAGCCCTTATCTTCACGATCCCCTTTTATCCAGAAGAAAATTTGGCATTTTGTCACTGCGAAGCATGGTAAAAGTGATCTAATATCTGCCAAGTAGTTTCCAAGTGTGGCATTTACAGTCTAGAGACTCTGGTGCTTCGGCTATCAAGCTGACTTGGGCGTGATCATTGGTATGGAAAAAGAGTACAAAGCCCCTTCACTACTTCGACAGGTTTAAAATGAGAGATATTCCACTAAAGGTATGTGGAGAATTTAAGTGAGACAAGAGGCAAAAATACTTAACTGTAAGGTGAGGCGATTATAATATTTGAGCTTGTAATCAATGCGCTCAGTCCATACATTTATGGGTCTTTTTAAGTTTTCGTAAGTGCTATTTGGTGATTGCACATACTTTTAATGGTGCCATATTGCAAAATAGTGAAACATATGTGTATATGCAGACTGTTAATTAAGGCAAGCTGGAGCCTTTACACTACATATGGTATGTTTGATGTTTAGGAAATGACACTCTGAGACTCCGAATGTCTGGTGTTATTTCACTACAAAATAAGTTTCACAGTCTTGATCTCAGATAAATACATGTGGAGTAGTAGTGCTTTTCATTAAGTTACTTAAGTAAGAAAATTCCACACCAGTGGCATCCCATTGAACCATTTTGACTCATGTTTGAGGGCAATTCAGGTGATGAAGCTGAGAGTTTTAATAGTGAAGCGTATTTCTGGGTTAGGAAAATAGGTTACAAGCAAAATGCAATGAAAAGGTCATTGTGTCATAGGCGCTTTCTCCTACATAATTGCGGTGCTGAGGTTTGATGTGTTTCCTCATAAGCTGTTGCTGCTGCTGCTGTTTCATTTAAACCCTTCTTTTCATCTGAATCTAGTCATTTGGAACATTTTCTCATTCAAACCAGGGCTTTGATTAAAAACAAAGGGCTGCTTATCTCAAGGGGCTGGGTTTCTTACCCCGGCCTTTGAAAACAGCTCGAAACAAATTATGGTAAATGAGTGTACAAAAGCTTCTCCTTGTGCATATGCAGGTCAGCGTTCTTCAAAACACGGGCTTACAATGACAAACAACAAAGTGCTGTGATGCATATTTGCACGACAAATAGCACAGATCTGTTTACTTTATTTTGGTTTTTCTTTCCCCGCTGCCCGCGTTTCCCCGCTTTACTTTAATATCAGTCAGCTGCAGATGGAGAAACGAATAATATCCGACAAATAACGATAGATGGCTAATCTCTAAGGAAACAGGACCTCTTGCAGGCCATGTCAATGATACCATCTTTTTCATGTTTCAAATTAAATCCTGAACATAATAAATAGAGGCTGTTTGTATAAAAGGGGGTTTCATTTATAATTAACACATCGTTAGATGTTAAAATGACTTCAACTTTTTCCTTGTGAAGTTCTAACCTCTGGAAAATCACATAGAGAAGAAATAAGGCTGCTACAAATATCAGTTTTTCCAGATTTTCAAAACATGTTATTTCTTTATAGTTTCACTGCTTTGTCGATTCTGTCCTTAGAAATGTAGTCCTAAAAAATCCTAAGTGTCCTTTCCTTACCATGGCTCTAATTACAAGTTCATGTTATCATTCCATTTCTCATCTGTGGAGGCAATTTATTTTGTGTCACACGATTGCACCCCAATTTCAGCTCATTGAAATGTTAGTCTTACAACACGAACTCTCTTGCAAGGGAGCTGCGGAGGAGTGACCGTAATGGAATTTAAATCAGGCCATGTTCTGAGCCTAATTCTGAATATCAGGATGATCGGTGTGAGACAGCCTGTGGTTTCTGCCCACACTGTTAAGCAGAATTTTGCCCCGACTTAAAATACCTGCTTTTTAAGGCCCTGTTGCTAAAGTTCGGCATTACATTGCAGATACTTGCATCATGTTCAACCTCTTTGAAGTTCCAGTGGCACTTCTTACCCTCTTATTCAGGCTCAGCTTCAACTCCTTTGACCCAAATAAGAAGACAATCCCCCAAAAGAAAAACACAAGTTACCCAAGAATATGGAGCTGTATGCAGTGTCACAGACAAGAAAAGGCTCACACCACTCACTATCAAACACCTGTTTGTGCATCTTGTATGACAACGAGAGCCGAGCTGGTACACTGTCTTGTTCTGGAAGGGCTGGACTCAGATCTGAGACCTTTCACTCCGCCCTTTAGTCAGTTTTTAGCGCCGCTCACATCGGGATCTGTGCCACATTCACTTGAGATGTGTTTTGCTTCTTTCTCTGTTGTTTTGTCTTGCTGCAACTCATATAGTACATCTGATGTTCCCCCTTCCTCTATCGCAAAACCTTTGTGATATTAATATAACAACTTCACTGTCGAATCCCTCCCCGTTTAGACTTTTTTGTGACCTGTACCCTCAGCTTTTTTTTTTTTTTTTTAACATCTCTTACTCCTCCCCCATCGCTTGCTCAGTGCACGTCCTTGTGCTGTCTCACTTGGCAGAGCGAGACATTGTGTGCAGACGCTGCCAGTCTCCAAAGAGTGAAGTCGGCTAATGCATAGCAAACACTAAGCAACCAAGCCAGGCATGCTTAACACAAAAGGATGGGCTTTCATTCTTTCTTTTTTTGTGCTACGGCCAATACACTCAGAATGTAACACCCCCCTTTGCAGCCATGCATTCCACTAAGCCCCCAGGAGTTTGCAGAGCTCAGGCTGCTGACATATGTATTCAGTCAGGACCCAAATTATCGGCTCTCTTGCCAGGTGTTTTAATCACCGATAGGGACCTGCAAGCTTGAGTGAATGATATTGTGTGAAATAAATGCCCTTTCCGCTCTCTCCCGCTCTCGTACTCTACTATCTTCTGTTTGCCCTTGCAGTCATTTCATATTCGATCAATTCAATTCAAAGGAAATTGAGGAGGCATTTCACATCACTGAGCATGCAGGTCATTTGTAAGAGCTAATAGACAGTAAGTGAAAAGGAAGGGAGAATGCTCGCTGAGTTTGCCAGCATGCGGTGAGACCCAGGCATCCCAAATGTGCCCCTGAAGTTGAAAATGAACAAGTCACTCAACATCTTTGCAAGGAAATACATTAGAGGCTGTAAGGCTAATCCTGCAAACACCCTTACTGTGTGTGGCTTCAAAATAAACACTTAAGTCCTACACGTGATATATGAAAATGACATGGCTGTGCAGGTCTTCAAGTTTCTGCAAACTAAGATTTTTTTTTGGGGGGGGGGAAATCTGTGCCATTAACATGTGCAGAATGGTACATTTGTAGACAAATATTTTACACTTCCACATGAACAAACAAAACAGTGACTAAAGGGCATTCATGATACAGGGCATGACACAAAAATAACATTAATAATTCACCAGAGGGCACAAGGTATTGGGGGGGGTAAAAACGTCTATGATATTACAGATAATGGTCTTATCCTTCATCACAAAGTACAACCGTGCTGTTTTTTTCCTCCTGTGGCACGAAAGAGCTAGCACTCCTCACTATAAGCTGCCAGTCTTAAACAGGCTTTTATATTATGACAAGGGTAACACACACACACATCGGATGAGAGGTGTTGGAGCTGAAAAGAGGGCACCCTCGTTGCAGCGTGCGACACGTGTTCACATATGGAGGAATAAAGCATTGGCTGCCGGAGAAATCAAACACGGCCTGTAGCTGGCGACGTAAACGGCACACAATATGTCAGTGATATGGCAAATTGTTCCATTTCAGAGTTAGAGAGACGGAGAGACAGAGAGAGAGAGAGCAACAGAGAGACCTAGAAGCTGTTAAATTGCCCATTTCATTATTGATAAGCATCACAGGCAGAAGTCACTCTACCCATATGATTGACAGCTAAGTCTAAGCCACTGATTTTCCACATGAGAGAGAGAGGCGAGTCAAGCAATGAGGGATGCAATGGTCCAATTTCCCTTCAAATGGAGATCGAGGTGCAGGGAGACTGGCTGAGTGAATACATATCAACTTATCATAATGACAGCAATTCAGAGTAATGCAAGCTAAAGACCGGATTCCACTTTGCATAATGCCAAGTCATGTCTGGGGATAAACTTTATATTGGAGGCATGGGAACACAAAAATAAATAAATAAATGAATGAAAGCTACACCCACTGCAATCTTAATAGAACTATTTAATTAAGGAGCAATCAGATGTAAACCACAACAAATTAATAATTAAAGATCAATAATTACGCCTCTATGATTTCACTCTGAATTTTTTTCACTCATCCAATTACGAACAGTGAGAGTCTGTAAGTTTTCTTCAAACGGAAGAGACCTGTTTTCCAGCCCATATGGCGAGCAAATGAACAAGAAGCCATTTAAAACTGGAGCACACATGAATACATATTAGCAAGTGAGAAGTAAACTAGTGAGAAGAAACATAATGGAGATTAGTCTCTCTGCAGCAAACTTTGATGGCATCAGGCGTGGTGAATGACCGCAGACGACAACGGCCACAGTCTGAACCATCATGTCAGCCATCTTAGCTCGGGCTGGAAGCTAATAGAAACGGCATCCGTTTTGCAACCGAGTATGGAATAAAATTACGATGAAGAATTGAGAGCTCTTCAAACGTATTCCAGTTCACCCTAAGGGTGATGGAGTTCTGCACCAAAATGTATTGCAGTCCATTCAATAATGTCAAGACTTCAATCAAAGAAAAGTTTGGGGGTTTTCGGTAAAAGCATTCTTTCCCTGGAGATCATGGATGGAGGTCACATTTTATTTTTTGAAACAGTTCACTCAGATACAGCAAGGCCACTAGTTTAAATGGATGTACCTATACTTGTGCTCATATTAAATGCAGCACAACATTTAAAACTTTAGTAGGGAAGTATAATTATATAATATGTTCAGTTTGAATTGGAACTCGTCTTTTTCTCCAATTATGACACTTGTTTATCCACCATAATAAAAGATGGCCATTGCTTTTTACTTTATATTGATTCCTTGGTGGCTTGTTTCACCTTTGATATTAGATTGAATGATTAGATTCAATTTTAATGAACCTGTATAAATGGAGGGGATTACACTCACCTGCCCACTTTATTGGGTACATCTGTTCAAGAGATTGTTTTGGACAATACTGAATCCGCCAATCACATGGGAGCATTGCAATTAGGCGTGTAGACACAATCAAGGCAACCTGTTGATGTTCAAACTGAGCATCGGAATTGTGAAGAAGGGTGATTTAAGTGACATGGCGTGGTTGTTGGTGTCAGGCGGGCTGGTCTTGTCTTTTTCAGAAACAGAAAATGGACTGGGATGTTCATGATCAACCACAGAGTGGACTGAAAATGAGGAAATATCTGGTGAGTGGCAGCTCTCTGAGCTAAAATGCCTTGTTGAGACCAGAAAGGCAACAGTAACTCAAATAACCACTTGTTACAAACAAGGTATGGAGATGAGCAACTCTGAACACACATGACACCAAACACTGAGGCAGGTGGGATTCAGTGGCAGGAAACCACACTGGGTGCCACTCCTGCCACTTTATCAGACATCCTGTGTACCTAAGTGGCTGTTGAGGGTATGCCCATTCATTCACTCACTCACTGGAAGGCTGCAAGAGCAAATTGAAGCCCTGTGGAATATCATATAAGTGATCCAAGCTGACTGAGCGAGAGGCAAGGCCAACATACGAGGGCCATAATAATTCAAATTTTTTTGCCACACATAGTTGTATATCCATTGATATCACTGCAGTTTATACAATCTTGAGTGAGTTTCCCTGACAAGCAGTTGCAGTAACTGCTTGTATTTCAAGAATGTACAGAGTAAATGACGGTTAATACACACTTAGATATAAAATAAAAGATCCAGGAAAGACGGGCCAGAACCAGATCCAAAATGTACCCTTTCTTGCACCTTTTGGTGATCTACTGTTGTCGTGCACCAGAGCAGCAAACTGACGCCGTCATAAAACATCACCAACGCTTAGTATCAGTAAGTTAAGAATCACGTGGGAGTACAGTGTGGAGACATCTCAGCTTCAGCAGCTGATTTGACTGGAGTGCACTCGTGAGCTGAGTACAGCTGAGTGATAAGTGGCAGCAAAACAAAAAAAAAAGAGACTTTATAAATAAAGGATTATTATCTACAATTATAAGTAAAAAGCAGAGAAAAAGGTGTGAAGGGACAGCTATTTACAGCACAGTGACTGTCATCATTTCCCTCGAGAGCACATATGTTGTGTGTTTGGTGATGAGATAATGAGTTCGACTCTGCTGCGAGTGTGACAAAATAGTGCAACCGCAGTGCTGCAGGAACGACGACAGCCAAACAACATTCAGAGACAAACCGTCATTCACACCTACATTAAAGTTGCCAATCAACTCCAATCGGCTTGGCTTTGGACTGTGAGAGGAAGTAGCTGGGGGAAAAAAATAACACAAACATCAGGAGGACATGCAAAGTTCACACTGGACAGAACCAGGACCTTCTTAACCACTGAACCACAGGGTCTCCCTATCCTGAAATATCATTTAAAGAACAAAATGGGAACGTAAAGCCTATTACTAATATAACCCTCAAATAACTTGATACAATTTACTGATTATCAATACTGAAGAGTCAGTCAGTAGTTTCACCTCCTACTTCAGGAGCTCTGTATGGATGAGAACCGCTTCCAGTGATATTTTCACATGACGGGCAGTAGAGTTGTCAAAGGGTCGGGTCGGCCCGACAAACCCGACGGGACTCGTGGGTTTGGGTCAAAAATATGAGCAAATGGGTCATGCGGTGGTATAGTGGTTAGCACTCTCGCCTTGCAGCGAGAAGACCCGGGTTCAAGCCCCGGTTGGAACAAGGGCCTTTCTGCATGGAGTTTGTATGTTCTCCCCGTGTGTGTGTGGGTTATCTCCGGAACCACTGAATAACAGAGTAGAAAAAAAAGAAAAATTTGCACTGCACTGTTCACTCTTTAGCATCATAGTGAACCAGCGCTTGAAAATCTGGGCTCACTTTGCAAAAGTGAATGGCATCAATGGTGTAAAAAGGCTCCCACCAGTAAGAAATCCCATGAAAAACTTACATAAACAATAGTCAACATGAGGCAGTGTAGCGTGTTTCACTGCTTTAGCATAGCTAACATCTCTGCTGCTGCTAATAGAAGCATCCGAATCAATAACCAGAATTGATATTGATGAAATCTTCACTTCACCCATAGTTATATGCACTCCTGCTTTTCTGTGAAGTGAGTTAAATAACACCAACGTGCACTTTTCTTCAGTGCCAATTGAGAGCCGGACAGTGGCTTAGTTGGACAGTGCTTTTCTATGCCTCTCGTGTCCTGGCATGTTCACAGTGGTGGCCCAGCACCAGGCAGGTTTTTATCTGCCTCCATGTAGAGCATGCTGCCTCTGGCAGAGAAGATCTGGTGGTATGCGTGGACTGCCAAGCCATCCCTGCCATTTGATGTCAACAGCAGCAGGAGCTCTGTCAACACAGTCCTTCAGTGGCGGTACATGACTGCAAACGCAATGAGTGTGGCGGTTCCATTTCCCAAGCCCTGGCCATCTGACCATGAACCCAACCCAAAGCTGTGTCTTTGAAAATGAGGAAAACATGCAGGGCCATGGATGAGAACATGGCTTTCCCTGTCATTGAGGCAGGACATCTTGCTACCAGGGAAAGCCATCAGCATGTATTTGTTGTCTCCCAGGTGCACAGTCTGGACTGTTTACGATCTCACGTCGGAGCCAAGTTATTGAAGAAAATGTCTGAGTCTTTTTAATTATAAATGTCAAATAATTGTCTTCATACTGCCACTACTTATATATTCAGCCAAAGCAAACTGTGTGTATATAAGCCAGCAAGTCTGCTTATTCAGCAGATGGGTCCTTTGTAATGAGGGTAATTACACAGTGACTATTAACAAAGAGGATGAATAAACTGAGAAAATTGAGTACATAAATTTAGAAGAAGAAAAAATGTTGACTGAGCTTTATAAACTCCACTGTAATTTGTCTTCATTGATTCAGTTTGGAGTGGCTGTAGCTTGTGGAAAAACGTATGAGAGAACATTTCTGAAGTGGAGGCTGCGCAACAGGTTGATATGACCTCACCAGATGTTCCTTAGATGCTCTGATATCCCCCAAGAGGGAACCCTGAACCCAACACTCCAAAACACACACACACACTTTGACAGGAAGATGAAAAGGAAGAGAGGAGCAGGTAAAAGGATTAGTGCTGTCAACCTATACCATATGGTTTCATCCTAACAGTGGTGTTGCCTGGTTGCTCAAATTCAAAATTACCACACGGTGATCACATAGAAAAAGAAAATAAATACACTTAAACTACATTTGTCACTCATGTGCACTTTTACACATGCATACATACATACACACACATGCATACATTTTCCATATCTGCCTGTGACTGACTGCATCAGGGCATGTGTTTCATAATCTCTATCAGATCAAAACACAGTACCCTGTTAGCTCAAGAGTGGCCAGAGAGACATAGTTTTAATGGAACTAAAGTACAGTGGTTCTCACTAATGCTTGGAAATGGCTGTCAACAGGCTTTCAGCTCCTGCACCACAATAAGAGCTCTGTCACTAGTCTAGGCTAGCTTCCCATCGCAGTGAATTACAACGCTGTCAAGTGTCTGAGGTTGGCAGCACATATATGCTCCCAAAATATCCGGGCGCGTACTGACACCGAGCGGTTAATGCATGCTGCATATTCAAAATGGATTGGCAACGAGGCGAGTGCATGGCCATACATCGAGCTGAACCAACTTGGACCAGAGTGCAGTCATGTAACTCTGCTCACTGTATTTTCTTTCCCCTGTTTTTTTTTTTTAAACGCTCAATTAGGATGTCCACATAAAGAGCAGCTAACAAGTGTTAGTTTTAATAAAGCCATAACCATAGCTCATTAACAGCACTGTGAGATTGCTGGCTCCTTCGAAACATGATTTTTAATGACCCCCGTGGGACCGATCATCTGAATATGCAACAGTGATCTTTTTATGTCTAATAGTGCAGTCTCTGGGGCTTGTTGTCGAACCAATGGCAACGCTTACACCTTCAAAACCCTGTCAACACATACGTGCACATACGTGCACATACATGCGTGTCCGCAACCACATATGTTCACACATGTGCACACACACACAGAGCATTACCATGGAACACTTGCACAATTGCTAGACAACAGCATGCGTAACAAAAAAGGGTCTCCATGGAAACAAAGCTACTCTGGAATGTCATTCGCTTTACCAATAACAGCAATGTTGGTCTTAGGTTATATCTGTATTTTATTCATTTACTGTATCTGTGTACTCACATCACAATGAAGCACTTAGAGATCATTTATAAATGCACCGCGTACCAAACATAGAGCACCCTGGGTTACTGTTGTAGATTATAGTGCAAAACAAGGTTCCTCAACATGAATTAGCCCTTTGTGTGTTTAAGATGGCTAATAACATAGTGTGCACATGCAATGGTCATAGTTTCAAGAGTAGATGTTTTTTTTCCACATACATATGCGGAGGTGGAGGAGACAAGCGCCGTTGTGTCAGTATACGAAAGGCTCCGTCTCCTCTTTCTTCTCGTACCAAGACAAACCTGTTAACTTGTTACATTTGTTTGCCGTTCGTACATGAAAAGAGCTAAATACAACGGTGTGAAGTCAGCCCTGGCATGTTTTTATGACTTGGCTCCATTTTGCAAAAACCTTTGGAGAAATGGTACATACTGTATCAGAGGGAGTACTGACAAAGTGTGGGTGTAGCGAGTGTACAAGCCGACACGTATCTCAAAATTTGCCACAAAGACTAACTATTATGTTCAGAGTTCTGACTGATCACGTTTTCTTGTTATGCCAAGGCCCTAGAAACATCAAGTGGAAAGACTTGATGGCAAAAGGAAGCTGCATATTCTTGTGAAGAGAAAAAAAAAATGTTAAAGCTGGATGAAGAAAAAAAAAAAATCACTGCTTTTATACTCTTTGGGGCCTATTCAGCTCCCAGTCTAAGCACAGTGCATGCATTAAAGCAACTTCAAAAAATAAAATAAATTCAGAAAACACACATTATCCTGCTCTTGTTGACCCTCTTGAAGCTAAGCAGTTTAAAAATGTACTTTATTCCGCGTCAACCCAGAGCACATGAAGTGTACTACTATTTAAGTCAAAGTTTTTTGAAATAAGTTTGCCTTAAATAAAAACTCTTCCCATGCTAGTATAGTTTTTGTTTTTTCAACAGGTCTTCGGGATTTTCTTTTAATGTAAAAATGTTTATGCACTTACAAAAGAAGGGTTTTGGAGAGTCACTGGTAATCCCATTGTACTTGGGTGTTTCAGGATGAGGGGATCTTTTTTTTATAATATATAGATAATCCCTGTGCTGCGAGTATAGAAACAGTGTGGATTTATTTTGGCGCTGGCTGTTGTTTGTGACACAGCCATTAAAAAATACTGAAAATAAAACAGTCAACAGCTTTTCCTGAGTTTATTATTATTTTTATTTTTCTCTTACCATGCCACCACCCCTGTCAAATCGTCGTTCCATTGTGGGAGAGGATTACATTTATTATCTGTTATTAGCCCTGCCTAATATTATTGTGTTCAGTTTTTAATGAGATCAACATAATTCATTTAGTGTAACAATCTATTTGAATATGTGAAGCTGAAGTGCTGGGAGGGAAAATTCAGAAATGGAACAACACAATTCATTGGAATAATAAACAAATGTCCTGGAGAGGAAGGAAATCCATAACTGCGACACTCCGATCAGGTATGTTATAAATGTTGCATTTGCATTAAACACTTGTTAAAACAGCACAAGAATCCAGGCTTGTGTGCCATTTATCAATATGCAAATTGAGGCTAAATCCCCTTAATGTACTGTAAATGGAAAATATAAAAATATATTATGTCTAAGTCTCTGCAATGGTCATTAATTTCATCTTTTCTCAGCAAATTTGCTAAGCTTTTAATGCTGCTTCTATCGGGGCAAAGCCACATATTTGATATTAATGTGTGAGTTGAATGAGGAAACAATTTAATCCAGAACTAAAGCATTTAACACTCACTAATGTCAAAGCTAATCCAGGAATCCAAAATTTATCCCAAAACCCACATGTAAGCAATCCTAGTGGTGGAATCCCTATTACACGTTTGCACACCACGGAGACACATATGATTAAAAATGAGGGAAGCATGGGGTGACACAGATATTTAGCTGTAATTCAACTGAAATCACTTTGACCACATTTAAATGATCAAACATGTTAATACTACGGCTTTTAATTGCATGCATTTGACACGGGATGTAATCTAGATTATGCATCATGAGCATCTGTGTTTCCCTCATACATATATATATATATGGAAATACAGAACATTTGAGCACAAAATCCAACCTAGATTTGTGACGGGAAAGGAAAAAAAAAACACCACAGTCTGAGTAAACAGAAAGTCAATACCCTAACGTAAGTGGCAGATATCATTCCATGCTCGTTTCCTCCTTTCCTCTTCCCCGTGCTAAACTTGAGGAGGAGACTGTGTGGAGTGGAAGTGAAATAACAAATGCTGCTAAATGAGGATGGCCGACTGCTGCTGCTGCTGCTGTTGGGTGCATAGTAGGCCTGCTGCCTGTGGTAGATAAGCCAATGGGGAAACTGTGTTTTGATGTCAAATGATGGTCCAGACTGAGCAGGCAGCACAGCGACTGAGGAAAATGTCTTCGCTCACTTTGAGCCCAATTGTTTCCCAGTCTTCCCCATTAAATGGCGAGAACGGTTGACATAAATCCAGCATTCGTAAACTGATAATACCCACAGTACAATGGATAGTTTATTTTTGTCTGTTTGTTTGTTCGTTTTAAGCACACAACAAGTTCATTTTGAGGCCACACCCTCGCTGTACAAATGTAAACTATTCCAGGTTTGACACTTTTGGAAACAGAAAGTAACTTTTTTCTTTTTTTTTTTAATTAACTCCAGACTGCAACCACACATTAGACATTTTATATAGTAAGTAACTGATAAGATTACTGCATGTAATAAATCCATTAAACCATACCTGTCAGCAGTGCTGCTTAACATGATGAATAGTACCAAAATAACAGCCTGTTCCATTTGTTGGTACCTTTCTCGTAAGTTACCAGAGTAATGGTACGGTGTGGGTGGAGCTAGACTCATGACAGTCGGCCCCTCCGTGTGACCGCTGTTGTGTCACTCCATATACAAAGCTCCACATCTTTGTTCAGCCAACCCGCCACAAACCAAGCAGAGAAAAGACGACCTGCTGGATGTACGACCTTGCTCAATGACAATGGAGGACCAACACAATGTCCTTAAATGTCCCCCTGAGTGGACAATCATGAGATTAAAGCACGTGTAAGTGTGCATGTGGAAGTGCATCGGGATCTACATGATGGTGGCAACGTAAGGAACAGATCTGCTGACTCAGATGTTAGCTAAGCTGTTGGCTCCGGTGGAACCAATGGAGCCAACAGCTAACTTAGTCAGCGGATGCATCGCGGAAGAATCTGTTGTCACAAGCATAAATATATATGTGTGTGTGTGTGTGTGTGTGCGAGAAAAGGGGAAATATCCAAATATTTTAGATTGCGCGTCACGTATTATCCGAGAACGAATCCAGATCTCCTTCATAAAGCTTTGTCAGCGGAAAGGCGAGGCAGTAAATTTGTTCTTTTTTGTTCTCCATTAATAAAGAGAGATATTTCTACTTCTGCTGACGTTGTTCTTCTACTACTGAAGAATAGAGTCCGTGCATCTCAATGGACCTTTTCTATTCTTTGGAAACTATAACCCATCACCACAGAACGGGGTCTGTAAATGGCATTATAACAGATTTAGTAAGTGTAACAAGGATTGAATTTGAAAATAAGGAATATTTGCCAACAACTAGTGAATCAGCAAAGCATATTATCACTGCAAGTCAGGTCCAACTTACTACAGTTACTTACAACATTTATAGGGAAATAAAGGAAATTCAAAATGTATTTGGATGAACTAAAATAATAACTGTTCAATTCCTTTTTAAACAACAACAGTCAAATCAAAACTTCAGAGAAGCAGTCAAACAACACGAGCGAAGAAGAAAAACACAAGTCAAAAAGTCACACTCTACCAAATCATATTCCAATCCCACAGTTGTATCCTTCCTAATTGCTTTACAGGAGCCACTATATGCTCTCACTATGCATGCCAGGAGTCATCTCATTAATGGTGAATAAGTGTTCCCTCATATAAAGTGTTAAAATTCTTCACTACGCAGCACTAAATTTTATGCACTGAACCTGAAGGTTCCTCTTAAAAAACAGTATTTAGTCCTTTGTTCTTTCATGTCTTCTTACCTTGCACTTGTAATATAAAGGCTCAGTATTTCATACAATATGAGCGATAGAAGGCTGCAATTATAGGCTTTTAACCACAGTGTTTTACATACAATTAAAAGCCATTAACACTGGAGACATTGAGCCTGTGCGTGCGCACGCTGTCAGCTGATCTGTGTATAGGCTGTGACGTTCTCCCCGCACTATAGCGCCACGGTTTAATGACGATCATATCATAGCAGGGGATAACAGTAATGGTCAAAACAAAGTTTTTGAAACTCTTGTAATGATCAGCTTCCTGTGAAACATCAGCTGAGAGATGTGAAGGTGTGATTTCTTAAAGAGAGAAACTGGCGGACACACTGCACCTTGATGTTCTTCTCCCACACCAGAGCTACGGACCATGTGCTCCTGCTTTATATCAAAAGTTCACCAAAAAGCAGTTTGTTGACAAAGCACAGGGAAGCTTTCATTTAGGAACTTCTACACGAAATGCAACTTTTGTATCACATAGGAAAGACCGGCGTGTAGGAATTCTTTTAGTCACTGCCAATAAGAAGCTTGTGGCCCTTTTCCACTATGGTCCCAGGTCACTTAGCCCCGGCACAGCACGCTTTAGATTGGTTCGTCCAACTCAACTTGGGCGGAGTCACCACTGCACGGCTGCATGAAACTGCGGTGACTTTGTTTTACATGCGACACACAAACGAGTGACGTCTGTTTTTTTGTGTAAACTGAATCATTGAAATCAGTGAATTAAAACTATTTGTTCAGTGACTGGAGCCCAGACTCCGTCACACAGTCACTGGACATGTTGCAGCTCGCGATCAGCAGTGCTGTAGCTAAATCAGGGGTGTTAAACTCATTTTAGTTCAGGGGCCACAATTTGAACTCAAGCTGGCCGGACAAGTAAAATAATAGCATAATAACCGATAAACAACAAGAACTCCAAATTCTTTCCATTTGTTAAACATTTAATGAAGTGTCTTTCTTGAAAAAATAAGTGTAATTTCAACAATATTATGCCAAAGTTTTACCAATTGCACGTGTGCAAGGTCACAGTGAATCTACAAAGTCACAAAACATGTAACATGTATGTAAACAAGTATCTGGAATTGAAAAATATAGTATTTGACATTAAATTTTCCATCCTGCGGGCCAGACTGGACCCTCTGGTGGGTCAGTTCTGGCCCGCGGGCTATATGTTTGAAACCCTGAACTAAATACACTAGCCTCCTTTGTTAAATATTGAGATTTTCAATTTTCGAGATTAACCTACGTTTAAGGATTGTTGAGTCTTTTTAATGAAACTAAAGTTTGCCGTTGTTCGCCTTGACCATCTACTATGCTAGTGGAAACGCAGCAACTGAACCGTGCCGTGGCGAGGCGAGTAGAGCCAGTGGTAACACACCATTACACTCATACGTCCACAACAATGGTAACTGTTTCAAAGAACAATAATAATAATAATAATTCAATAACATTTCATTCATCGGTGCCTTTCAAGACACCCAAGGTTGCCATCCAAAGAAGGACTGAAACCTAAGAGAATGTGCCTGTCTGAAGAGGTGGGCTTGAATCTGTGATTTGAGTACGAGTGGGTGTGTTGATGTGGAGGACGTTGGTGAAGTAAATGTTTTATTGGTGTGGCTGGTCACTTTTTTTTTTGTTTTCGTCAACCCATTAGGTCATGGGAAATTAAGTAGGTTTAAAATGATATTACAAAATGAATTAATTTCAAAACAAGGCAGTCACTTCTTAAGGCACCTGTTGAACTACATGTTAACACAAATATCTAATCAGCCATTCACATGGCAGCGACCTAATACATTTAGGCATGGGGACATGGTCGAGGTTACCTGATGAATTTGAATCCAAGCATTAGAATGAGGAAACATGGTGATTTAGGCGACTCTGAACGTGGCATGGTTTCTGATGCCAGCCATGTTGGACTAACGCTGCTTTTCGTTCTACACACAGTTCTACTTGGTATTTTTGCTTCTCCATTAGGGATAGTACCTGAGGTTCCAATCGCGCTGAGTCGGTACTAAAACACGATGGCAACACACTGGCAGCCAATGTTTGGTCAGATAGTGTCGTCACTGGAAGAGTCATGAGGGCGACGTCCGACACAAGAATCAAACCGCCATTTAAAAAAAAAAAAAAAAAAAAGGTAAGAGCGTTACAGCAAGCATACACTGTCCACAAAAATACACGGCGGTCCGACGATGAGGGGCAGACGTTCCTGTGTTTGGTGGCTGGCAAGAGGATCCAGTGTGTATATGTGGCGTATAAAACAACATCACGGCGGTTTCAAGCAGCTGTGCTATGATGAAGTAATGGAAAATGTCGTGCCTGAAGAGCCAAATCGAGTCGAGTTGTGCTAGAACTGTATATGGAAAAGTACAGGGTATATGAAAGGAATCCTGAAGTTAATTTCAATACCTTTTTCAAAACCTTCTCAACATATTTTAAGACCTTATCGCCACTTAAAACTGTAATCAGCAACACAACTTACAAAACAGTTTTAGTTCCCGGTTGTTCTCAGCAACAGGTTTCAGCCATTGCTGGAATTCAGGGATCTACAGGAGTCCGCAAAGTTGCATTTTCCCATGTCTGATGATTTTGTGCAGTTTCGGATATTATTTCACGCCAGGAGGAGCATGTTCGCTTTCGCAAGAATCGTAATTATTGGTGTAGCTGATCAGTGTAAGCGACTACACCCTATGATCCATGCTATGCCAGCATATGATTTGGCATTACTCGAAAGAGCTACTTGTGAACTCACAGAGTACTCGGCACTTCTCAAACTCCATGTGCCTTCATACATACATGTAACCGAGAGGACAACAGATAAGACACAAAGGTCCTCTGTGATCTTCAAGTGGTTATTGCAAAATTGCCAATATGCTGCAGTTTTAATCGTTTTGTGCAAACTAGACACAGGATTGTCTTGGTCATAGTGTGTGTGTGTGTGTGTGATTCAGTGTCCTGCACCCTTGACTAGTGCGTTTGTCTACTGACATACACACTTCACACACAGCCACTTAATCTCTAACGTGACTGTATCAGTGAACAAGACATCTCTTCAGTCATCCACTGTGAAATACTCATATTTCTTAATCCACTGCAAGAATGTGGCCTTGTTTCTCCACCTGAGAAATGGTTTAGAAACTGTTGCTCTTCTTCTAAGAATTCCACAAGTCAGCCTTTTTTTTCTTCTTCTTTTTTCTAAACTTCCTCTGACACACGTAATTCTGATGTCATCTTGCCCACTGTTACATTATGAGCAATGATCTGCTGACAGCGCCTTTTCCGTAACAAATGAACACTGGCTGCAGGTTGAGTTACTGAAACATTCACGGATAATCTAATGTATTATTCATTGGAAAGAATAAATCCCATGATATCTGACATTTGGTCCTTAATAGATGAGTTGGCCAATGCCCTGCGTTTGCTTATTGCATTATTCCCAGACTATCAAGTGTTCTGCATGAACGCATTCAACGTTCATTAAACATGTTCCTATAATTTGTTGAACGCTGCACTGAACAAATCAGCGTAGAAATTATGAACGTGAATGTGAGCAGTGAAACACGTGGTCGTCAAACACGGCTCCGTCTATAGGCTGTCGTGTCACAAACAAAATGCATGTGTGTGTGTGTGTGTGTGTGCCTTTGAGTATGACAACATGTAATCCATAACATATGGTGTGACATACAGTGAAGACAGTGTCGTCTTAACTGTAGGGCAATCAAATGCTTAAATAAAATGAGGACTTTTTCTCCACCGAAAAACAGCAGTGATTTGACGTGAACACCATATGGGTTAGTGACAGACATACGACGCCGTCGCTTATTAGCTACACCTGATGTAGACACAGTACATTTGTTCACTCTTCTCACTTAATAGGACTCTAAGACATGCCAGCAACTCATAAGGGAGGACGTTTTTAGCATCGAAGTCAACTAAACATACCAGCCAAGTGGTGGATAATTTATCACTTTGGATAAATATCGTCAGAGAAACCTTTAGGTGCTGTTTTTGCAATTATTATCAAAGCGCTCCACTTCAAAGTCATTACCTTTTTAAATGTTTAATTTGCAAAGTAGCTGCATCTCTAATTGATGTTTTTGTAACGTCGCACACGTCACTAAGACATTTACACACTTATCGGAATAACTCTTTACTTTTATTAGTTCAAGTGAGGGTTGACAACAGCAAACGTCTAATAGGGCAGCACTGATTATTTGATTAACATGGACTGGAGTGTTTTTTTTTCCGGACGGAATCATTTTAGATTGTTGACATGACATTTGAGAACATCATCATTTCCAGGTTTGAAAAACATTGATTAACATTTTACGGACAAAACAAGTATTCGATTAATCGAGGAAATAACCAATAACAGATAATCGTTAGTTGCAGCCCTATATAAATATTAAGAAAACGTCAAAACTAGTCAAATTATAATGCAGTTAATTGTAAGATAGAGCCAAATACAGATATCTTTAATAAATTAATATACAATGGTATATGTGTTGAGTTATAATGAATCTCTGTAATACTGAATATCTAATGAGCCAATCATGAGGCATTACTGTAAAGCATAAAACTGTGCAGGACGCACCGCTATCAGGGAAAATGTGATCTATAATGTGACATTAGTTGCATTTCCTTCAGCCTGTATGAATGCAGGTTTCACATTTGTGCATAAAAACTGCAAAAAACAAGTACACTAACAACACAAGTTAGTTCATTTATAAAAAAAAATGTGCACTGTCTTTAAGTAAATCTTTAAATTTTGCAAAACAGCCTAGTGACTGCTGCATGCATGCTTTTTTATTGTACATACAACCGTCTCCAGATAGTTTCACTCTCAATTTTGCAAAAAAAAAAAAAAACAGGGTGAAAATCCAGTAATTGGTAGTGTTGTGAGATAATAAGATCATGACTCTAGGCTGCTCTGAGCAACCTTTTACAAAGAAAGAACTTGTGTGGTGGCAGATCCCGTCGACACCATAAGGATGGGCCAGGAGCAGAGAGGGTGATCTAATGAAATTCAAGCATATGGTTGGTTGTGAAAATATAAAAATAAAGATTCATGGGGGTTATTAAACACATTGATAGGTCCTAAAATTAAACCAGGTGGCACTCACTCTGGGCCCTATGATGCCATTTTTTTTTTTTTCTTAAATAAGTCATGGTAATTATACTCCAGCAAAAGAAGAAGATTTATCAGTATTAGAATTTCAATACTACACAGCCCTGGAAAGTAGTAGCTCTGCAGAAGGAAATGCCATTCTGATAAGAGAGGACAGACGAGAATTGCCAGAACGTTTTGAGCTGAGAGAGGTAAAGCAAATCCAAACTGTCATCTATCATCACCAGTTCAGACAGCAGGTAGTGTAATGTACGGTGAATGGCTTTTCTGGCACACTCACGGTCCTGTGATACCAAATTGATAAATGCCAAATATACTGTTAGTATTGGTGCTGACCATGCTTTACAGCTTCATGCCACTTTCTAATGGCTACTATAATGGAATAATGCCCCATGCAACACAATGTGTTCAGTAGGAAACAGAGCAACTTGTATTGACGCCTGGATCATCCTGATTCACTGAGGCCCTATCCACATGGAAACGTAATGAAATGTTGCCTACATGAAAAAGTTTCATGTAAACACGGAAATGGAAATTTGGAAACTTAAATAATCCTAATAAATTAAAAAACTTGAATTCCTACTGTTACTAAGACTCACAGCCTCATGTGCATTTATTTTTTTTACACACCCATCTATGTTCTGTGGTCAGCTGTTGTCATGATAGCGAAAAAAGATAGATAGCTTGTACTTTTTAATAATTGCCACGTTGTGCGTGAGACAGCAAAGGGGCAAATTAGGATACATGTTCCCCCCTGGCATGCTGTCAAAACAAACATAAGGTAAGAAATGATGAGGAGCAGAACGGAGGACAAGCTCAATGATGTGCGTTTATATCCATGTCAGTGAATGCTGCATATGTGGTACAAATTACCATTTAGCCATCATACCCATATGTGCGTGCACATACGCGCACGCATGCAGACGAACGCAGGCACATGGCATCTGACAGCCAAGAGACGACATGTTAATTGCAGCCGCTGGTTAAAAGGCCCAACAGCCATTCAAAGTAAAAGGAGACTTCAACAATGGGTGATAGGAATTGTCTTAGTGCCAAAATTGTCAAGCTAGACAAGGAGGCCAGCAGCTACACTATGTTTTAATGGATTTTTCCATTGGTGGAGCTAATGTTTTTTTTAGGTTGGCTTTCAAGAAAGAAAAAAAAAAATAGACAGTAGACAGTGCACTGATAATATTCTCTCTTTCTGGAGCAGAAAAACACTGTAGCTCCTGAACTGAGTTGTATGGGCTGGTTGGTGGAGATGTTACTGGACGTCAACCTAGGAATAGAATTACAAATATATCATTTAGATTTCAAAAGCGTATCATCTGAATCACCATAGTTTATCTCTACACTGCAGCCACATAACTGGCTGACTGGATAATGGCAAGAATGCACAGATGGACAAATGTTCCTAATGAAATACTTGGCATGTGTAGTGGTAGCTATAGATAAGGATTCATATCATGTGAAAATCCACAGATATGTTCAATCTAGATTGGATAATCCAAACATATGCCCAGAGTTCGACCCATTCTGAACTAACGGCTATCTTCTCATTTATGGATCCTATGTAATTAAATCTGGTGTATCACTCCATTTAATCTTATTAGTCTTTTCCACACTTACAGCTACAAGTTTGACCCTGTCACTAGTAATTTATTACTAACTGTGCTAAGGTCTCATAAAAAGATGACATCATCCAGGAGCAGGAGCCAATCTGTAACGAAACAGGTCAGCCTGGTAACCAAGGGCGACAGGAGCGTTGATTAAGGTTGACGATTTTTGGATTAATTGCACGCTGGTGCACTGGTGGCAGCACAGCGTCTCCAGGCACTACAATGGTGTCCTCCTGACTTAACAAGTCAGTTTATGCAGTGGGTGAATGGGAGCTTTGGGCAGAGTGTATCAGAGCTGAGTGGCCAATATGAAGATCAAGTGGATATGAGAGAAGAAGCGGGGTTTAACAAAAGCAGAGGACTCAATACTGTAATCGTCCATACGTTGGGCATACGTAGAGTTGGGTTGAGTTATAAATGTTAAATCAGGTTGCAGCATTATTTATTTTATCCTCCCCAAAGTCATATTATATTCCAGGTTTTATTTAGTTGCATATGCCACAGAGCGACTATCAGCTGAGACACCAACCCCCTCGATTGAGTCACTCCGACATGAACAGGGTGCGCGAGATGCTACACGCGATTCTTGTGTTAAAAAAAAGTGTTAAGATTGGCCCTCGCTTAACCGTGACTAACACAACAGTGCTCACAGGCCTAATATAAACATCGAGATATCTATTTGTTACATCACATCAACACTTGCAAGTTCTTAGATGTGTGGTGGGGGGGGGGGAGTCTAAAAGAAGTGACACTTGGAAGTTTTAGTTGTTAAAATATTGCACTTAGGAATTCATTAATCTTTGGTACAAATGTCTCGCCTAAAGCTCAGCGGAGTGATAGAGCAAGTGCAATACTCACTCGACTCTCTTTGTTAGAAGTTTTGTTGAAGAGAAAGAAAACAAATTGTCTCTCTGTGCACAGTGCTTGAGAGAGAAGAGAGAGAGGAGAGGGGGGCGGTGTATAGAAGGATTGTATTCTTCTCTATCTGAGACTATTCACAAGACAACAGATCATCATATGTAGCCCAGTGATTACTAGGTGTTAACTGTCCTTTACTGTCAGACCTTAACTTTCTCTGCAGGGCTGCCTAATTCACCTTTATATGCATATAATGTGTCAGCTTAAACCTTATAATTTGCAGCTTTGCTCTTTGTCATGCTAAATACCATATGTCAATTTCCATTCTAAACCACCTGGAATACATTTAAAACAGTAATTTCACACTTATATAAATTTAAATCCTGAAACGTATCTACCACTTCCAATCATGTAAATGCCCGTTATCTTAATTCGGCATAATGCATAGATTGTGAATGATGATTAAAAAGGAAAGAAGACATCTTTTTTCATAAATAGTTTCTCATATTCATAATACACATCTTCCGTTTGTACTGCCTCAAGTAAAATTTGCATCTATCTCCGCTCAGTCAATGACCTCCTGTTTAACCTTACCAACTAAAAGATGTGTCTAAAAGTTCTCAGTCTGTCAGCAAGCGTCTCTGTGAGGTTATACTATACTAAAGTAGAGTGCAAATTTGAGCTTAATGCTAATTCTAAAAGACTCACAATAACAGACATACCTGGATAATGGTAGGCATGGTCACGATTACAATGGGAGGCTGGACAATGCCACTGTCAGTCGCTGGTGCCTGACAAAATGTCGTATTTTTATTCTTCTTACTTGTGTCCATATAAGATTCAAAATGTCTTTATTCTTTATTGTCATTCCAACACACATTAAGACATGAGGTCAGAACGAAATTTCAGTCTCTCCAGAACCCGGTCAGCCCAACAATAACAAGAAAGAAAGAAGAAAAAGAAGAACCAACTTAAAAAATATGAAATTTAAAAAAGATTTAAAACTTTAAAACCTCAGGTAAGGTGCTGTGTGATTATAGAGTTAACGAATAGAGTAATATAATTGAATTAAAGTAACTGTCCTGAGGTATTTTATAATAAATAAGTAAAAAATTAGTGCAAAAGATGGGCGTACTGTACTGAGTTGAAGTGATAACAGTTCGAAGGGGGGGGGTTGACAGTCCAGAGCATAAACATAGCTATATCTCTCAGTGAACCCCTGCTTGTTGACCAATTGATCCACGCAGTCTCTTTCCCACTTAAAACCACTTTTATATTCTGTAGGTGGGCATTTCAAGCTAAACAAATATATTCAATAGTCAGGGGGGTTAATCTAACACATATTCAAACTTAGTTTCTATGTTATTAATCAATGCATTGGGAGTGAAAGGGGTGGACACTGGTCCCACTGGTACTGAATTGGTTCTGATGTTTGCATGCTGTATAGCTCACTAAACGTATCAACGGGCACTGCTGGATGGAAGTGCTGGAGCTTAATGGACTGCATGTATCGGAGGTCTTATATTGGAGATTTTAGAGGCAGTCCGATATAATCCGAGTTTTTTGGCTGATATCGGACCGATATCAGATATCAATATCGGATTGGGACATAGTATGCAACTGTGCAAGATTTGCTGACAGAGGCAGGTGTGCCGGTTGCATGAAAACACACTTCCATTCATGCAATAAATGGCTGATGCACTGACCACTCTGTTGTCTCTAGTCGCATGGTCTTTGTGTGGCAACAAGAAATCCGGTTTTCAACAGTAAAGTCTACAGTTATGTTGGGTTTCTAATTAAAGGAAACAGTGCTGTCAAATTATACAGAGGGTGCAAAAAAATGACTCCTCAAGAATACATTAAAGGTGACATAGAATGCTTGCATAACACATATATGTTAGTTATGGAGGTCTACTTACATATATTAACTTGTTTTCATGATTAAAATCCTCCTAATCGCTGCAAACGAGCCGATCAAAATATGACCTCACTGGCGCTCTCGTCAGCCGCGCTGTTTCAGACCAAAACCACACCCCTAGAATGTGGACTGTGTTGTGATTGGCTAGCCAACGAGAGCTTTCCTACTGTCCTGTGATTGGCCAGGTACCTGGAAGTGACGTAATAGATAGGCCAGCTCTCAGATACACAGCTCACCCTCTGGCACGGTGGATGCTCTGCATCTCAGCAGCTACAACGAGAGTAGTTCTTCTTCTTCTGCGGTTGAATGTACGCAACCGGATGTGCCCGGACTAGTGCCCGCACCAGGAGGCGCTACGGTGGTGAGAGGAGTGGTGAGGTATACTGATGACGACATCAAATTAACGAAGTGCCGATCCGCTTCGCAGAGCCCAGGAAAACAATACAACACTATTTTCTCAGCAGTGGCTGAACTGTTTGTTCTGAAACTTTAGGGTTTCATAAACGAGGTAATGACGCAGATACACACACAAACGCAGCATTAATTGGAGATTCCGGTCTATGTGGGCTTTAACAAACGATCAGTGAATTCATTGCGTCTTCAAAAAAGGCCTTAATCTAATAGTGCTTTTCGAGCCACTGCAGATACAGCACCTCTCTGGTGAAGTCGAGAAGAAATGTGACCTTTCCATCACCTCGTCATTCCCATTAAAGCAACTGTCAGGGCATTTTTTCCTGGAAATGTCCTCCATCTACATTCTCTTTGAGGAGCTTTCAACATCTTGATTTTGCACTCACATGTATCATTGTTGGTGACCAGACTGTCAGCTCCTCCAAGAGTCCTCAGCTAAGTCCACATTATTCCTTTGGTTTATTAAAATTGTTTTTTTTTGTTCTGAGAGCCAAAGGGTGACTGTGAGCAGTCTGTCAATTCCATGTCAGCGCAGGCCGGTGTCCACATACAGTATGCGGTGGTGCTAATCCCTGGGCACAGGCTTTAATGCATGATTGACATGCTCATTCATTAGCCAGCTAGATTTGACAGAATGGCAACTTGCCGAGAGTGCTGAAGTGATGAGGAGAAGTATTTTGTTCTGTGCCAGACAGGAAGCATGTCTGTTGGCAATGAGTGGAAAGTGGAGCAACCATTCTTCCCAATTCTAATATTTTCACTATCAAATGTTGATCCCTGTAGCGTTGAAAGGGGTTTCAAGTTGCTTGGATTTTCCTTCCTTGCAGCTAACTATGGGCAGCTCGAATTCATGTTGGCTATAACAAATTCTAAAGTGACAAGTATGAAAATGTGTCAAAACAATAGGGACTCTTCAGAATCACTCCTGTAGCATGATCCCCCTTCTCTGCTCCACGTTTGTGTGTAAAAAATGTGCCAGGTAGTCTTCTTCTTGCCAAAAACACAGCAAAACAGACTGCTCCTATGCTGCGCCCCTCAAAAGTCCCATTGTTATTTAGTTAGTTTGGAATTTAGCAGTCTCCTATTGATGTTACAGTTTCATGACTCTAAATAAAATCTCCTTTCAGTTAATGCCTTCAAAATAAACCAGGAAAATGGCACTTGTGAGCTTCTGAGACTTATTTACACCTTTGACTCAAAAATGGTCAGAAAGAATTTCCTGGACCAATTCCCTCAAAACCACCAAATGTGCTGACACAGCCTACGATGGGAGGACTAATTGTAAGAGCCGATTCGCCCATGGCGTCCACTTTTTTTTTTGATTTGCAGCAAGCTCTGTATCTGGCCAAGTGATTGTCCTTGGGAGTTTTGGCAAGCCAGTCTTTGTAATTGTCTTTGGTGAGCCAGATATCGTGGAATTTGCATTTCCCAGGCATCAAGTAATTACTCACGTCAAGCAATGCAGGGCACATGAAACAGTAGGTGATGTCGACATTTACCTAAATTTCAAATGAACTTCTGTCTTGCACAAAATCCAAACACTTTCAATGAGCCATGTCTATTTGAGCCATGTCTAAGAACTTTCACGGGCTTAGAAATGGTTTAACACAGCTAAACAGCTATCCAACCAACCTCCATTTTTGATTAGCATCACTAGTCAGAACTGCAAACAGTCAGTCTTTGTACAAAAATGGACATAAGTGTAATGATGTAGCCAAAAAAACAAACAACAATGGCTTACATTCAACTAGCACACTCCCATGTGACCATGGTAAGCATGACAAAGGAGGAATTTAGGATGTGGGGCGTATATGGTTGAGTAAAATAAACATTATGGCTAAACAATAAATCATTGTTTGCAGGTGGCGTTCCTTATGCTCTTTCAGAGCCCCAGACTCAGATGTCAGAAAACAAATCCTTAGCTAAAGCTATTTGGTAGGAATGAGCCAATGAAATACTCAGTACTGGTAAAAGAAAATAAAAAATCTAAACTCTCAAACCACTTAAATATCAAATAAATGCCTGACAAAGCACAGACAGTAAAACTGTAAATAAAAAGCAGCAGCAGGATTTAAACCAAGCCATGTTGTGTTATTTCTTCTTTATGGGAGGAGAATATTTATTACACTATTGGCACATTATGTCATTAAAATGGCTGGTGGTGGATTTGTGTGTTGTGTGCATCACACATCACTAATGTGTTATAAACAACTGAGTTATAAGATGTAACATGTCTGTGTCCCACTGATCTGATACAGTTAGATCCTCAAGATTCCGATATTGATATCTGTATTGGACAAAAACAAAAGGCGACCTTACTGTGTTCAAATCTATCAACAGTATTTACAATAAGCGTGAGTAGCTAGAGTAGATGGGAACTTTGTTTGGAGACATGAGTAAAATAAAATTAAAAATTAAATAAAAATATATATATATTTGTGTCGTGAATCAATGAAGCAATCATATTTCTTTGACTGTCTGTTTAATCAGAGCTTGCAGATGGATTATTTTAGCGCAATAACTGCATCTTGGTTTAACCCCAATTCAGCTTTCTTCTCCATGTTGTGCACACAGTGACTTCAATCCAGATGACAATAGAAACAGAGCTTAATGTTGTGCTTTGAGCCTGAATACCTGAATCTCTTCCATTTGAAAATTGCAGCTGAACCAATCTCTACAAATGATGCATTTTCCACAGCAGACCATGGGAAAATAGGAGTTTTGGAACTGAAATGGATTTTTCGTGCCAAAAGTGGACAGGATTCAGACATGTTTTTATTTTATTTTTCTCTACTTTCTCTGGAATTTGCAACTTCACTGACTTTGAAAATGGCTGTGAATCCAGCCAAAGCCACAATTCACCCACTTGAGTGTTGATAATGCATCATCAAGTGCAGCACCAGTGTACTTCGCCGAGTGTTACTCGATGCTAAAAGCAACTGTAATGGGTTTGAGTTATGCACTTTTTCCCCCACACAAAACTCTCCAGCCCTGAAAACAACTCTGGCAGACAGCGATGAAAAATCATAACCGGAAAGTGAATTACTCAAATGCAGATTTATGGCTGGTTTATCCCCCACCCCTAAACACACTCACCCAAACAAAACTGTTCCTTTTTGTAAAATAAGAGTGCCAGCACCATTCCACTGAGCACTGACCGCAAATGCATCACACGAGCTCCCATCAGAGGCACCGCTGACAAATCAGTGAATTTCACAGCTGAGGGAATTTACATGTTGAAAGACTACAAGTTAAATTCTGTTTGGCGGAAATGTCACTGAACTTGAGCATGGGGTTGCCTCTTTGCTGCTTTTTTCTTTGGGTGTGCAATCATTAGCCTACCGACAGCACATAAAAAAAAAAAAAAATTGCCACCTGCCAACACTGACATCATTCAGATGGATGCATCAGGCGGAAGAGAGACAGAGGGGAAGTTAGCCAGACACAGAGAGAAAGACGGAAAGGAATATACAGTAAGTAATATAGCAAGTGAGAGAAATCCAAAAGAGTTGAGACATTCCCCTGGGAAATCTAGTCCACTTAAGAAGAACTGACTTTCTCAAGAGAATCCCACATTAAAAGCTGAGTGCAACATAAAAAGTGGGTAAATTTGGGTCAGGGTTCTTAACACTGTCAGTTGAGAGTCGTGTTAACCGAGCATTCGCCCCAAACTCATACATACTGTCAGGTTACGGGTGCTCTTTGCTTTTAATTGCGTCAAAGTTGCCAAGCAACAGTTAAAGAGGCCATGCCTGGGTGAATAATAGTGCGTGTACAGATATTATACAGTTGCACATGCTGCCAGTGGAAAAAACAGACATTTCCTTGCACTTCGACATGCGCGCGCATCCACATAAAGTCGGAAGAGCTTTTACTGACTGTATTGATATCGCATGACCTTACAGTGCGTAATTAGGTTCTCCATCTGCCTCCTCATCTGTCCTCAACACCACTCATTATCGCGAGCACAGCGATGACAACACATCTCCCACCTTTTTCATCATTCTTCTCCCTCCACTGATTTTTCAATCCCGCACTTTCCCTCACCCCCCCCCCCCGCTCCATCTCATCTTGCCGTTAGATTTTCTTTCATTCCACTCCGTGCGTCCATTTTCGCTTGCTCATCCTCTAAAATCAGTGTTTCGTCCCCTTCTCATTTTCCTCACCTCACTTTCACATCTCCAATTTTACTTTACCTACAGCTCTTTTTTTTTTTTTCCGTTCATTGCTATTTCCTGCCATTTTGCGTCTCTTGACCCGTCTCTGCCCTCCGTTTCTCCAGCGTTTCAGCTACTTTCTCCTTCCCCTTTACTGCTCTATATTTCCATTCGCCTCACTGGTTTATCTTTTTCCTCTACGTCTGGTCTTTATCACCTTTTCCCCTCACTCGGACTTGCTTCTCTCCCTCTTTTTTTTTTTTCTTCCTTCACCCTCCTCGGTTTACGCCCTCCTTCTCTTGCTCTGTCCTCACCTCTGTGTTTCAGGCCCACTGTTTGTTCTCAGTCCTCTCTGAAACAGTAGCGGAGGCTGTCCAAGGATCTTACCGACCACAGTAGAAGGCTGCATTAATATTGCATGCCACTGTCTTATCGACCACAGCAATGCCAGGAATACAGAGCCGGCTACAAGACAAGTTAGCGGCTAAGAGTGGCTGCTCACACACATATATGCAAGCGGATATACGCAGACACACACACACATAACAGCAACAAAGCCAGATCTGTGGCTTGGGTGGCATTGGGTTTGGGTTGTGTGGTGCACTGAGCTTCAACCCAGGCGCAGAGATGAGGTTTCCTCACCATGAAAATAATCTGAACCTTGAGAGAAAGTCAGGGAGACGGAATCCAACTTTATAAGTAGATTTTTAAAACTAAACAGAAAAAAAATCTGATTTGTATGAAAATCTGGGTGATTTTTCCACATAAATTGGAATCCAGGCACGCGCGCACACACTCGTGCATGCATCATGCCAGCATCCCACCTGGCTTTTCCATCAGCTGGACCTATCACAGCTTATTATCAGCTCCTTTGAACCATGAGCTCAGAGCGTGATTGCACTCTCAATTAATGCCTGTATGATCTACTTTGATGGAGCGGGTAATGACAAGAGCCGTGTGTGTGTGTGTGTGTGTGTGTGTGTGTGTGTGTGTGTGTGTTTCACATTAATATATGAATATACATCTTTTTGTGTATGTCTTCCCGTACACTCAAGCATGGCCAGGTCCTTGTGTGCCTTTACATCACACTAGGTGCTTTTATGGTGAATGTGTGTGTGTGTGTATGTATGTTCAGTGTTTGGTCAGGGAGTAGTGAACCAGTTAAGGTAAATTGGAAGAGACATACAGTATGTGGCTCTGCATAGAATGTCTTTTCAAAGGCACCCCTTTTATCTTTGGCCTCCTTCATAACCAATGGAGTCTGCCTGCAGAAGCAATAGAAGTTTCTGATTATTCCTTTACACTGTCATCTCTGATGGACCTAAAGATTAAGTCCTAGCACCTCTCAAGTTGGTCTCTCTCTCTCTCTGTTATGTATATATATATATATTATATATACACCATTTGCAGTGAAAACATTTGGAAAGTTTCAGTTTGGGAATATTGGGATAGACATACAGACATGAAAGCTTTTTTCTCCATGTGTTTTTGTGTAAATATGTCCAGCTTTACTTTGTGCAAGGCCAGTAAGTGTGGCCGACAACAAACACATTTGTTCTGCACAAAGCTCATGTGTTGCTCCATTGACCAACAAGAAATAATCATAACACACAAAAAAACAAAACAAAAACAAATATTTGCCTTGTTTGAAGATAAAAGGTTTTATGGTAATTTGCAAAAGTCTCTCTCTCTCTCTCACACACACACACCTCTCCACATTCACTGTATGTATGCTGAACTTAAATCCACCTTTCGATCAAAAAGGTTTTTTTTGTTTTAACCATGACTCTCATGGCAAAACAAAACGGACATGTCCATATGAAGATTAAAAGACTTATAGGACGGAATGCACAGTTCACCGCAAAAGCACACCGACGCTGAATTAAGTGAAGTTAATAGGAGGCTGCAGCAGCACTCCGAGTTAGTCAGATCGAGTTACAGGTCACAAAAGCCTTTTTAAAAAAATTACTAGACTTTAAAAGGAAATGAGGAAAAAGAGGTGGGGCATCAAACGTCTGTGCCCGACATGAGCTTTGCAGGTGCAGCAGTGCACGGTTACTGCCAGAAGATGGGGGAAACACAGAAATGAAACTTTTTTTTTACTTAAAAAATTCAAAGCAACCCACTAAACAAAAATAACCAGTATATCAACATAGCGTTTAAAAAATAAGACAAACACCACTGATGCAAGACAATAAAATGTTCATCCTCCAATAGTAACGTTTTTGGGTTGTTGTATGTTATATGTTTTCCTCAATGATCATTTTGCACACATGACAACAGGACTTAGGGATCATTGCTATTTGGCAAGTAAAGCCACTGCAAACAATCTACGAAGGCCTATGTGGTGTATTCAATAAAAAAAATGTGGCAAACAATTTCATTTGAAAAGCATAGATGGATATTTTTAACTTTTCATTTATCATTCTAAAAGGTTCCTCCTCATCAGATCTCATATGTCTACATGTCAGACAGACCTGAGCCTGGCTGGTCATTTTGAACGTACAAAGATAAATCCAGTCCCTGTGTAATCATTACAGTGTGTGCTGGAATACTGCCAGGCATTCTGCCACCCAGCGGCTGCCTTGAGTATTACACTTGAGTGTAATCCACAGTGGATTACCACTGGGTAATGCTCCCAGGATTAAAACGAATTTTGTCTCTGGGGTTTTTTTAATGAGTGTGTGTGTGTGTGTGTGTACCAGTAGTTGTTACCTCTTTAGGACCTAAACTTAAACACTGACCTTGTCAGGACTCACTTAAATTGTGGTTAGGACGTTAGGGTTAGATATTAACTGGTTAATGTTAGGGATATATTTTGCTTAGGTTGTCCATATTTTTAAAAAAAATTCAATGCAGTGCAAACATGTGTCCTGTTTTCATTTCTCCATTTCCTCTTGTGCTTTATTCACTTATGTTATGAAACACATTTGAGGTTAGGCATGAATACATTGTAAATTAAAAATGTGGTTTTGTGAAGATCAAAAGCAAATTTACTTAAAACTGCTGCATTCATTTTCCAAAATTCTCTGATATAAATGTAAAAAAACAAACAAAAAAAAACACACCACTTTATTCTGTGATTCATTTTGTCTGGTCCTTTGTTAATAAATAATTCATCCAAAGTCTTGCACTTGTTTTCTAAACTCTAGTCATTTTAGTATTTCATTTATACTGCCTGAGAGAGAAAAATAGGTAGCAAATGGAACTGATGGGGAAAATTATGATTTATTGTTTTCATTATGACATTAAGATGCCAAGCATATTCCAGTACACCCTGAAATCAGGCACATTCATAATAAACTTATTATATTGAGTTGTTACAATGATTCGAGTTATATTTAACGTTTGATTAACAGTCTATTTATAATGATCCCCAAAACTGGTTCCTATTTTTCTGCTGTGTGTGAACAAGGAATCGTGGAAATGCCACAAGTGACACTGTTGTAGTCAGCCAGCAAGTAGCATACAGTCAGAGCAGGTGTGAAAACTGGCTGTGGTCCGATGAAGCACTGAAACAACACTGTCTTCCGTAGTGTTGCCTAACGTCACCCCAAATTCTCACGTTGAGGAGTGACGTGATTAAGAGCTACACCGGGTTACTGAGAACATTGACAGTGACATTTATTTAAAGGGATCAAATTAGGCTTGAATGAACATTCTTTAATTGAGCCTTAATTACCTGTTGGATGAAAATGTAAGCATGTCTATGTTCCATTATTGAAACCTTTGGCGAGCTACTTGAGGAGGGACCGGGAGCTAACAGGCTACGCGTTGGAGACGCCCAGCTTAAAATAACTAAAATGATTCTGTCCATTAAAATGAATATAGAAAGAATTACTAATGAAGAATATTCAATAAGACTGATGCAGTGCGAGGTGACTTCATCATCAAGAGTACATTACAAAACTGCAGTAGTATAAAAGAAGACACTTATGTAAGAACACATATATAAACGTATTAAAAACACACATTTAGCGTTCATAACAGTGGTCCAAGTCCGGCCAAATTAGATCATTAAAAATTTACCAGCTGATGTTATATAATAACACGATGCATATTTTTGAATGAAAATGGGGTTAGGGTAGTTTTATCATCTTTAATCCTGTCATGATTGAGCTATTCTAGTTGCCATTTCTTCCCTTTCCCTTCTTCTCTGTGTAAGTGTGTTGTTTGCCTGCTCGGCTTTGTGTGACTGCACTGCTGAATGCTTTGTCACTTCCTCTCTCTGGAAGTCCACACCATCACCTATGTTGTGTGTGTGTGTGTGTGTGTGTGTGAACTAATGCCATCCAAAACAACAAGTTGGCTTTGTAGCCGTTGTCTTACTATAGCTGTGTGTGCATTTGTGTTTGCATCTGTGTGTGTGTGTGTGTGCGCCAGACTGGCCCCAGGGTCCTGAGCCATCACGCTTTATGAGGTATGGCAAGGTGAGAGCACAACATCTGCCAGCCCAAAGAAAAGCCCTGGTCTGGGACTCATACTGAAGTTGGGCATCGAGTGTATACAAACACACACACACACAGGTTTGCACTGCTATTCCTCTTAGGACACTGCATTGACATAAGCAAAAAGCATAAACAAAGTGTTATCCCTCACCTAAACCAATGTCTAACCCTAACCCCAAAACCGTCGTAACCCTCAAAGATAGGTTTGCACCAAAATGTATCCTCGCAGTACTCTACAGATGTATAAACACACACACAGATTGTGACAGAGTTCACAATCTGTAGAATATCTGAGCCTTGATGTTTATTTCCCAGCAAGGCAACAAACACACAAACACAGACACAACCTGGTCAACAATTTAGTGGAGTTTTTCTAACTGAAATAACCTACTGAAAAAAATGCTGATTAACACCATTTCCATTGCCAGAGGTTGTTCTCTCCTGTGCCTTAACTGTGACATCACAAACAAAAGTAGTCAGATGAAGACCAAAACAACAACAACAACAACAACAACAACAACTCAGAGTCAATGAAAGAGTCCTTAATATGTTAAACTCATAGAAGAGTTAACATGTTTAATTCATAAACAAAATTAAGATGAAATGAAAAAATGTTGAGCGTTGTCTATAGGGCGGCACGATAAATAGTTAAAAAAAAATTGCGATCTCAATTCACTACTACACGGGATCTCATTTCTAAATGACGCAAATAAACGATCCTGTTTTCCTCTCGGAGTTCTCCCTCCACATAAGAAGCGTCTTTACGTCACGTGATTCAGTGGAGACGGAAGCCCGTCTGCAGTTGACAGTTTACAAGCAGCGGCGCTGAGCGAGTGCGACACAGAACATAAGAGGTGGTAGTGACGAGAATCACACAACCCATAAAGATTAGCATTCAGCAGTGCTGATGCTAAATACACCAGACTCTGTTAAATGATAAGATTTTAGACATTTCCTCAGCGACCTGGGGTTTCGTGAAAGACTGTCGCTATATAAATCTAAGTTATTATATTAAGTATCAAGTACATGAAACGTTGGAGATGAACCCACGTTTTCAGGATTGTTAAGTATTTTTAAGTGATCTACAGTTCGGCAATGTTCGGTTTTATTCTTGTGCCTCTTGCTGTGACGGCAGTCAGTGCACGGCATCCTGACGAGGTCGCGCATTTTCCCTGGTTATGACGTCACATGGAAACACGCCATATGTCACTTAATAATAACAACAAGCCCATCACGCAGCGCCATTCTCAGGCACTTTACTTGAAAGCCTAATTGAATGTTTCTAATCTTTTGTTAATGAGTGTAATGAACATTTGTGGAAAAAAATTGTGCCGGAGAATCATGATCTCAGTTCTGAAAAAAAATGAATAAATTTTGATTCACATGTTTTCCAGAATCGTGCAGCCCTAGCGTTGCTAAAAACATAGCTAATGATGTGGTGGAATTCGCATTTTTTGTCATTTCTGCCAAAACTGACGCAGACAAAAAAGACATCAACACGTTCAGGTCATGTGTTACGAGTCATGCTGATCAGAGCCAGAGCGTGTGCTGCTGAGTCATTTGACCCAGGAGTGAATGCTGATGAAACACATTCTAAAACAGTACACATTAGAACATTCAAAGAAATACACACATGGAAAACAATCTCTTCCTCACACATGCACACTCCTCCTCCTCTTAAAGCTTCCCCTCGCTCTGATTCCACCTCTTGTCCTGCACTTTCTCTCTCTCTGTTTCTCATTCAGGCTTTTCCCTCGTCAAGGGCATTGGAACAACACCCCCCTGAGTACCTGCCATTTTGCTGCCCCCCCCCGCACCCGCCGAAACCTCCACCCTCCAACCCGCATTTTCCCTCTGCTCCACTCTACCCACCACCCCTCCTGTCTTCTCAGAACACCCCGGAGAGGAGAACTGCCATGTAAGGTCTAGTGGAGAGAGGATAGACATGGAGAGCATTCAGATCGCCTCCGACATCGGAATCACTGAACCTGCCCACATCTATTCTCTCTAACCTTGTCTGTCACACAGGCTGCCTGTCTGTGTGTTATATATCTGCAAGTGTGTGCACACTGTCTATTAAAAACAGAGATATTGAAAGAGAGAGACAAAAGTGTTGATTTTCCTTTCCTTTCTTTAACCTTTATATTCAGGTGAATTTGGTTGACAAAGTAACTTAGCTTTTCTGTCTTTGGGAGCCATGTGGGAAGATTTGTTCCTGCTCATGGCTTTTTTTTTTGGTCGGAGTAAATTCACCGAAATAGTTTGATGGTGTTCAGTTCATGGCACATCAGTGGCTAATATAGACTGAAAGAGCTGCACGTAACACAAAGCTTAGCTGTGGGAATACCATATTTCTCCTTTCTTGATGTGGATTCTGAAGCCTTGTTTGCCTCTGATCTTGAGTGCCGTCCCTTTGATGGGTCTCATATGTAAGATTTAGAAAAACCTATTCGGACAGGATAGAGATGGGGTGAAGTAATTATTACCAGAGGTTCTCGGTGATTTCAGTCCTGTCTCCATGTGCCATGTCATTAATCGTTCACTAACAACGTCTGTGACGTATGCCATGGTCCAAAATAATGACCCCAGGTAAGATTAATCCCGTGCGAACACACCAGCAGTAAATATGGCCGTAAAAATTCAGTCATATCCCGTTTACACGTAGTTTTGCTACGTGTAAGTCTGTGCCTAACCTCAAAGCGTTTTCGCCACGCGACGAACACCAATCCGAACAAAAACAAGGTCGAAAGCACTTGTCAGAGATAGATTTAGGTAACTGCCTCTACTGTAGTTACCAAAATCTATCAGAAGTTGATATTATTTCGACCGTATAGCGCTAAAGACACAAACAAAACCACTGACGTATTGCGTATGTACAATTATCAGTCACTGAAATGAAGCCACCAATTTTTCCAAGTAGCACAGCCAGAAGGATGTTGTCATTGTTTTGCTTTCCAAAAAAGCTGTTGCCTTGTTTAATATGCCTTGTCAAGTACCCTTCAAGAGGCTTGGCTAAATTACAGTCATCGGTTGAATACTGCCTGATACTTTCCATTTTAAATGCAGCGAGTACAATTCCTTTCCGTCTTCCTCTTGGCCTGCATCGCTGTCAACATAATTTGTCAACTCTGTCTGGCCTGTAATTGTGAAACACTTCAAACTGTCTGAAAGGGTATAAACAAATGGGAATAATGCTCTTTTTGGGAGTTAAATAAGGAATTACAATCCGTACATAGAGAATTTCAGCTAAGGGAGATTTCAAATGACAGCAGGCATTACATCAAGCCTGTAGCTTTAATCAATGTGTGCCTGTGGGGAATTTCACTGGATCCATTTATGCACCGATGGTATCATTTCCGGGATTAATCCAGTTTATCACAACTCGCCTTGTCTTTAAGAATTGAGCATTATTTCTGTCGGCTCTAATGACACTGTACTTAGTAAATTGATGGCTTGGATTCTAATGCATTCCAACATTGTTGTCAGACAGGGTGAGAAACATGGGTTGCTCACCTTCACCGACATCTGCACTACACAGAGAAACCATGGATGATTAAACATGTGTTCTTTTAACTGTGGGGATGTAAAAAAGAGCAAATTACAAGAAACGCAATATAAACCTGTGAGTTGTGACCCTTCCCTGCATTTCTCACTTGGGGAATGTTCCAACTATGTGGAGTTTCCCTTCTATCCCTACAATTTTCTTTGGTGTCTTAATTCAGAGCTTTTAGAAATGTCTAATCATCTTAAAAAGGTAGCTTTTTTTTGCTCGACTCACCTCAGCTCCTCCATCATGTCAGCATCCTCCTTTCCTCCCTCCGACCACCACTTAAATAGTCTCACCTGAAAACTGAAATATAATTAAACTTTCAACGTGTTTGACTGACGCCAGTTAAACGTGACCTCACTGGCTGAAACCGCGTGGTGATAATATCACTGCAGCCAAGAAGCCAAGAAGTAGCTTACCTCACCCAGTGGAGCACTCTGCTCTGGCTATAATCACTATAATCACTAACAGAGGATTCTTAACACTGGACATTCAGGTAGTCATGATAAGGAGCTAATTAACATGACTTCTAATGTTGCACGGCAGCTAAAAAAACCCCACTTTAAAGTCAACAAAGGTGTAGTGAGGTTCCGTGGGTGAATCATGCCTGTTAGTGTTAGCCACTCACGACGAGATCTCGACGGGGACAATCCTTTTCAACATGTGACGTTTTTTGATCTTGAGAAGCGGCAACATTGAACGTCTGTTGTGTGACATGATTTCTAAGCGCCTGCATGTTATCGCCAGAAAAGAAGAGAGCAGGAGCACCTTATACTATGGACGTTATTCGAAATTGCTGCACTCTGCTTTCATAGACAGAAGTAGAATGCTGTAGAGCTCCAGGTGTCCACATACCACAAATATAATTATTTATTGAACAATGTCATGATGTTGGTACGACTGTCGTGATAAATTCATTTTCACCACGGTTAATTTAATCGGCTTAAATTACTTTACATACCTCCATACGTCTTTTGCGTTGGTGTGGACGTGTCAATACTTCCTCTAGAGGGCAGTGTCGAGTATCAAGTCTGCAGGCATCAACAAACGAGGCGGCCATTTAAAGAGGCTATGTTATTGTGGATGATCCAAAATAGGATCATCCACTTTGCTGGATAGCCCCTCGATGGACCGATGTCACTCTGTTTTCTGACTACAGGGGTAAGGTCTTCTTGGTCGTTTTCCTGACTGATTGGACTATTTATTCTACACTGGCCCCATGTTTCGCGGTAGTACTGCTCTGTTAGCTGCCCCACTACATGCACAATGACGGTCGCAGTGAACGTGAAGTACGGACAAAAAAAGGCCCTGTCCGTCTTTTATTTTTTACGTAGACGTATAAATGGGCCTGTATGTCATTCACTTTCACAGATGCGTTTGACAGAAGATTAGGAAATCACTGCTAACCACAGCAATCTTATGTGATTATACATGAAACACAGTGAGTTACCAAGAGTGGTGTTAAAAGATGGCGAGGGCTGTGATTCATTTAAAACTGAGTGTATTACCAGTGGATGATTGTCACAGTAGTTAAAAATAGTAGTAGGCACAGCGCAGCTCCACGTCTAAGAGGAAGTTACACAATATGTTGTCACGGCATGTCGGCTCATCGCGCACTGGTTCTTTCAAAGGGACACCGATGTCGGTAGGTCAGTGTCGCTCTATTCTGACTGGTTACTGCTGCAAGCGCGTCAACATCATCTTGTGCTGCATCGAAACCGCGTGATGAATTGAAGCAACAACACGCCTCTCACATCACATCCATCATGCAGCCCAATGCAAATGACACACCTTAGCATTGATTTTGCACGTGATCTGGCCACGCGCCCTTTCATTCACTGCCACTATTCACTTTACAACCGCCGTTTAGTGTGCAAACTTTAAAAAAAAAAATATAATTTGTCATGTCATGCCTTGTTCCAACAATACAACTATGTGCCTTCTAAAGATATAATTGTTGTCCTTGGTAGCATTATATTAGTCTCGTCAAAAAGTAGCCACTTTAAGAGGTGGAACTGAACGGATTGCAATCTAAAAAATGTGAACATCTGAATGATATTTCCTCCAACGAACAAGAAAACTGTCAACTGTCTTGACCTCAAGCTTAACTGTCTGCAGTATTTATTCAAACACTGAGTGTTTGAATAAATACTGGAGAGTGTCTTATTTATGCTGTGACATGCTCAGCAGGAAAACCCAGGTGATCTAAAAAATGACTTGCTTAACTGATGAGTTAATCTATAGAAATGTAACTGCCAAGAAATCTCATAACATCTAACATTTAATCTAATATTTTGGAGGCAAAACACTAACAATAGTCCTGGGATACTATTGTGTCTATATAAGACAATCATGGTATTTTTATTACTGATGTATTAATCAGTCTATTCTCTTTTTGACTATCAGAAAATGAAAGACATTTAAAAAGCATTTCTCTTGAATGTATTTGTAGTTTGATTAAATACCGGGAATTGTGCCCAGATGTTTGTGTTTTGCACCGACAAACAAGGACAATGATTTGTGTCATTAGCACATATCATCACATTTAGGCCTTACACACACACACACATATACACACACACTCAAAATAAAATGCACGGTTCTGTTATTCTGATTGAGTTCAGAACTGAATTAGTGAGTGTGCGGTTACTCGCTCACTCGGAGAGAAAGTGAGGGGATGCAATTAAGCGTTTGACATAATGACTCAGAGAAAAACGACAATTCAATAGCAGAAGTGAGACAAAATAAAATAAATAAATAAAAGAAAAAAGAAAGGTGGATGACTGGAGGAAATGTGCAACATGAGCCACCAGCGTGAGCGAGTTAAGTTGCAAATGCAGATTCGGTGTAAATAAGTGGCTACTTGTTACAGAAATTATGCAGAGGTGTGTTTGTGCGCGAGTGCATGTTTGATATGCATGATGCATATGTAGCGGCTTTCATGGAAATCACTCAAAGCAGCATTTTAACTCTAGTGCTGCGCTTCTGCCACTCTAAACCGAGTGCCTGCCATCAACATAATATACAACGCTGTAAAATGGACACAAGTTAGGAACGATAATAAGTGAGGATTTCTGAGGCGAAACACAACATATGCACATGTTATAGGAGGCGTGAGGGTGGAAAAGGGAGGGGAAAGGCACAGGTGTTGGGTCGATTTCCGGAGAGAGGAAGAGGGATGCGTTAAAGCAACGGTCAAGAAGGAGACAGAACAGACATCACTCAAGAAAAGTAACTTAACCCAATACAAACGAGCCAGCTGATAAAAGTTTTTAGCCCAGATTTTGCCTGGCAGGTGTCGCAAATATACAAAGAATGAAATGCACACACTTTACACACACACACACACACAATCACATATGGCCCTCGCCTGCATGCTCTGATAGAGCGTGTTAGCTGCCTCACCAGATGCCTGCTGGATAATCTAGGTGCCATAATGTGATGTTCTGCCAGCCTCTGCGTGTGTGTGTGTGTCAGGTGTCTGTGGGGACAGCTGCTCACTAAATAGTATTATTGTGTCTAATTGGGGATTTCCGAGTCAGTGTGTCGTCGTGAGGAGTATTTTGTCTCGGCTGTTGACAGGGCAAACACGCAGATGTTCGGGATCAGCCGGAGAACAGGAGACGCACAGAGGTGCACGTCTTGGCTAATACAACTCTTCTCCTTATACTTCGCGGTATCATGATGTCACAGTCCATCTTTAATTTGGTGCTGGAATGGAATGAAACACTTGGCTGAATGCTCTGCTCCCCCGTGGTGACGATACGGGCAGGAGGGACAGTGCGGTGGTTGGAGGAGGAGGATCTGAGGAGGCGGACATGAGTGGCCATGTGGAGGAGATCTGAAAGGTGCGGAGGTGCAAGTTCGTGGATGGCTTTGAAAGTGAGGAGCTGCTGTAGCATGGTGCGTGATGCGATGGATGGAGGGGGCTGGTGAAATGATACGAGCAGCTGAATTCTAAACCAGTTGGAGTTAATGGAGCGTGCTGTCGAGGATGACACCCAGACTCTTTACCTGATGCCCATCACGACGCAACTCACCCATTTTATCCGGGCTTTGGGGCGGCACTGAGAGTACACTGGATGTAGCTCCTGTGGCTCGGGTCAATTTAGAATGTCCATTTGTTCTTATTTAACCTGTATTTACACAGGCTATCCCGTTGAGACACGGGGTCTCATTTTCAATCACTACAGTACAACACACAGTTACAGACAGACAACACCACAATGAGCATTGGGTGTCTTGCTCAGGGGTACCCTGTGGGGACTTGAACTGGCAACCTTTTAGTCACAAGCCAAGTTCCCCTTCTACTTGTAGAGAGACATCATTAATGTGTAAATGAGGGTTTAAGAGCGTCACAGCATCAATGAAAGCAATAACATGTCGCTGAAACCTTATGAGAAACCATGTACTGAAAGAGCTATTGTACATGATTTTAATAGCTATTTTTAAAGTGCTAGAGTTACAGTCACTACATTTCCATGCACATCTTAACACTATGCCATTCAATTATATGCCAGTATACAGACACTATAGTGTGGAATCGATTTATTGACTCGGATAAGAACTCCTCCGCTATGCTAAATGATGGTACAATGACAAAAGCATAAAATCCGTCTCCTCCTCGGTCCAAAAATGTCCCAGCCGAAATCCAGCCGTGTTTTTGTCACCGTCGTCTTGGTCTTCTGGTACAAGCTTTTTTTCACGGTCAGAACTAGGCCCTGGTCTATTTTTTTTTTAATATTTACTATTTTTTTAACCTTGTTCTTAGCCCAGCTCGGCGCTGCGTTGCTGCACCTTGCATTGTGCTTTTTTTAATATAGTGCTTACTACGTTCTCTCTCACATGCCATATAGTGTTTCCTCATGCACTCTGGATTTGTGTGAAACTGGAATCCGAATTGCCCTGAGGGGATAAATAAAGTTATCTGTATCTATTAGAAATTCAGCTCCCAATCACATTATCTATGTGCGCTCTGCCTTAACGTATTTTACACAATTGCTGTTTTTTTTCCCAATGTCATATAAAAGCGGATACTTTGATGATAAATTGAACTTTATTGCAAATATGTACATGTGGACCACTTGCGCCCGTTTGTGACTTAGAGATGACTACATTATGCGTGTCCCCATAAAACAATGGGACTCTAAAAATCATCCATACTTTTTTTTTTTTAAATTAGCTTTTTCTATTTCTGTGTATGTGAACAATAGGGCATATGTTACTTCTTTGGGAGATATATCCGAGCGTCTCCCGAGACTCCCATTGGCGTCTCAAGAGATACACTGCGCGCAACCATATGTTGCCACGCTATTCCCGTTTCTTTTCTTCAAACAATTATAATCTCCACTGCTACGCCCAGAAACGCATTCCCTTGGCATCTTGATCCAGCTTTGCTCTACAGCTGCCTTTTCTGTACCTTACTCCCTTCCCGCATCACAGAGTGAAAGGCTTTTGCTGAACATGCCTGCCCGCACTCAAACACCTGCACATGTACTGGCACACTCAAAAAGTGAGAATGAACACTTACAAATCAGAAAAAAGAATACATAGACGCCCACCCACACACACACACACACGCACACACACGCACACACACTTTGATCCCTGTTTCCCTACGCACTTTCCCAGCGATCACAGAGACAAATCGCTGTGGGACCTGCCACACAGCGACAGCGACACACAGCGATGTAAAAATAACACGGCAGCACTTAAAACAGCACCGGGGGAAAGGAGACAAGGCAGCAGCCAAAAGCACTTCTGCTCATTTCTAACGGGTCACCCATATAAGCTGGGAAAGGGGTATTTGTCACAAATCCACAGGGAGAAAACATTTGTGAAAGGCTGCCATGATTGACTCATCTGGCTGCCAAGATACTTTATACCAAGATGGCACTAATCAATGGAATGAGACGGAACCCTAATGTGCTCTTTCGTGCATTTACACCTGGCATTAGATTGCACTCTGATAAAGACCTCATTTAATGCCAGCTGTAGGAATATCATAGGTGCCGTGCCCTCACATAAAAAAATAAAAATAAAAATTGCCCTGCAGCCACAGTGGCCTCCGTGTCCTGCTAACATTGCCCCTGCTGATCCTTCACACTTACTTTTCACTTGTGTTGATATTTTCCTTTCCCGCACCACTCGCTGATGCATTTTTATCAAAAAAATACGATTAGAACAGATGATTGTCAATGACGTCTAACTCGAGAAAGCAATCAGAGAGCGCAGACCGCCACCATGGCTGCTCAGGTTTAGCACACTGTCAACACACTCCAAAATCTGGTGCTTCTCCTTGACTTTCTTGACCCATAAACAACAAAATCTACTCGGTGGAGGTAATGACAAGAGGCTCATTTTGACATGTCACAAGCATTAACAGCAGGGGATGAGGATGCAACCTTCATCCTCTTCAGCGCTGCTATGAACAAAGAAAAGAAGAATTTACACAATATTTCCCATTAATAACTGTGCCAGCCTGCCATAATCCAGAATAAGAACTACTCATAGATAGGTAGGTGGGCATACATTGTGTGTTACACATACAACTCATAAAACAATACAAATAAAAGTATTAAATATGGAGGAAAATATTACAATCAAATATAACACATTAGGATGAAGCAAACAAGTTTGCATCACCTTTACCTGCATGCCTATTTTTTCCGTCAGCCTGTTTGCTTGTTGTTTGTGCAGTTTAGCAGAATCAAGGCCACACGGAAACACGGTAGAAGCTTTTTGCACCTCTTCGCACCTCCTGCTATCTCCACTACTTAGATTGCCGTAGGGAGGAGAAGGGAAAAGGAAGAAGGTACCGTTGAGGTACAGAGGAGAAGTAAAGTAATTCAAAATTGATTTCCGTGTGTAAGGACACCGCAAGGACGCAAGATGTATTAGTGCGGAGGGAGGGTCAAGGAAATTCCCGAGTACAGTGGCCAAATAAACAAACCGACCAATGGAAAATATCACACAGCCTACAACAAAATGACAATATTCATAAATGAATGACAAATGAAGTTCAAGGCACGTAACCTCTGCATGAGGCTGCTTGGATGTTGCTCAGGTATCAGGAAAAACAACTTTTGTCTCACACAGTGGATCCAGTATGTTAAACAGCCCTCTGCTCGTGTCGGACAACTTTCTAAATGAAGCTCATTATGTCCTCATTGATTTTTCATATTCCTTCTCACTGGTAAATACCCCCAAGGTGCTCCTCTTACACTTCTGCCCTCCCCCGCTCCGCTTGCTGCTCCACCCCGTCTCCCCATCCCCTCTCTCCTCTGTACCTGTGCTATCTATCCATCGCTCTGCCCGTTCTTTTATCAGCCGCTCCCTGAGCAGCGGCATAGAGCGGGACACTTAAGGGAGCCGAACGGTTTCCAATTAGCAAAACAAATACCTCCGCTCACTCTCACCCTGTCACATAGCGCCTCAGAGAGCCTGGGCAGCCATTACAGACAATTAGAATTTAATAAGCCCAATATGCTCACTGTACTAATGGAGAGGGAGGAAGGGAGGGAGAGCAAGTGATGTGCCCTCATCAGCCCCCTCTCTTACTCCCCGGGTTGCTATATATTTCTTATTACTCTAAATCCTACTAGTTGTCCTGGCAGCTTGTTCTTATTTGAATAGTGTCAGGGTTTTCAAAGGTAATCTTACTACCTGACCTGCAATCTGTCTATTGCTCGCTGAGCCAATCTCACCCTGTTTTCGCCTTCTCTTGCCTATGCTTCCTACTCACACCTATTTCTCTCTATTCCACACATCTCACAGTTCCTCCTTCCTTCATTTATTCCTTCCCGTCATCCTCTGCCTGTTCCCTCCTTGGCCTCCCTTCCACTTTCTTGCTCTCATTTCTCACCTGTCTTTTTGTGCCCCCTCATTCTGATTCTGTTGCTCTTGCAGATTCTTCTCGCGCTATTTCATGTGTTTTGATTCATTCTTCCCCACATCTCTGCTCTCATTTTACTCCGACTCTATATTCTATATCCTTTTCTTAGTCTTTCTTCTGCTCTCTATGTCCTCTTTTTTTTCCGCCCTCCCTGCTCAACTATCAACCCCTTTTCAGTCTCTCTCTCATCCTCCTGCCACGCTCAGCCTACTATATCTCTGCTCGGTCTGTGTGTCGCCTCTCAGGCCCCTCTCTGTTTCATCTGTGTCATAAGGCCCTATGAAATGAGGTGATACAAATGGCATTTTATGGGGCTGTGCGGCACAACCATGCCGAACACGGCAGGCAATCATAAAAGCCATTGTCTGCTGTGCATGCCACTTTTAATGTGTTCCATTTGATTTAATGCAAGAGATAGGTGAGGCAGGAAAAGAGGTGAGGCCTCGGAGGTGAGAGTGAGAGAGAGAGAGGGAGGGGAAGTATGAATGGAGATAAAGTGGATAAAGAGACAGGTTTGGGAGGGGGGTGAGATGGGAAGAGCAGAATAAGAGAAACAGAGGAGAGAGATATCCAGGTCATAACTGGAGTCCTCAATTCTGGGTTGAAATAATAAGGGACAGCCGGGCGGATATCTAATTTCTTTGAAAGAAATGCCATTTAGAGGGAGAATGAAAATGGAATGCATGCAACAGTAGCAGGCCCGAGATGGAAAGAGAGACGGAAACAGACGGCGGGAGAGTGAAATATTAAAAAATAAATGCAATATCCAATGCACAAAGTGATTACATTGCCAGAGGGTGGCAGAGGTGTGAGGATTCTGATGGCTTTTTTTTGTGCCTCTAAAGTTGCCCATTTAAAAGAACAGGCATATTTACATCCAGATGGGGAGCTTGTAGGTATTCACCACACTCCCTCCCTCCCGCCCCCTCCACCCACAACCTGGTCCAGGAGAGTTATGCGATGGGGTTAATTGCATAAATGTGTCGTTAGTGTCCAGGATTGGATGCATGATTCAACTTTCAGCCACTTTTATTTTTCAAAGAGCATTTCTGTCAGTGTGCTTGGGGGTGGAGAGGTGCTGCTGTTAGCAGCAGATTGCAGTACCTCAGCAGTTCAATTACACTCACTTGGATGAATAGTCCAAGACTGATGAGTGCGCCTAAACATGCTGTGTATGGCTTTTGCACAAAGATAAAAATGAGCCTGATCAAACGTATGGGCTTAATACAGAGTTGTGAACAATGCATCAAGCTCATTTGACTGGTCTAAATAAATAGGTTTTATCAGCCACACTCACACACACACACACGCTCACACAATGCACATGCACACACAGTCCATTCTACCCTGCTTTTGCATTTCCTCCCACTCTGCTCTCTTCATCCTTTGTCTTTTTCTCGGCCCATTATTGTTATCGTCGCCATCGCCATTGTGGTAAGGGCTGAAATTGAAGGTGGGGGTTTTCATGCTGAGTTCTTGTAGTTTGTTGCCAAGCACATTATTCAAAACTGACATTTCAGGTGCTTTGCACGGAGATTGTGTTCTGTAATTGTTATCAAAATGCTTCGGCGCTGATAGCAATCTGAACTAATTCTGCCTCACAATATGAGAAATGATGGGGCAGCACTTGAGCACTCTTACACCCTTACAAGTAAAATATGTTCATTCAAATCGTAATAAAATAGGAGTGCCAATACTGACCGAAATTGTGGTGTGGCATTTAATTGTGATGAGTGATGGAGGTTCCCAGTTTAACGGTTGATATTACTCAACAGTGCCACAAAGAGGTCATGGTTTTTCTAAATGGCCTTGTAAAAAAAAGAAAGAGAAAAACACTTTTTTTATAAAACTGAATGTTTTTACCTCTAACATTTAAGAGGGGTTTTGGCTTTATAAATGTATAAGTAAGTCTATAATTTCTTTGCAATCATAATAAATAGGGTGGTTGGTTTTTTTCCCCCTAGCCTCAGTAAGCCTTTTATATGTACTTTGGGCATGATCCCATGGTGTCGTCATGTTTCTACAACAGCCTGAATGGACAAACTAGTCGGCGTAATATCTTACTATGCAAACAAACAGGAACAACATACTAGACGTCGTCAACTCTCACACACTCTATGCCAGGGGTAGTCAATTATGATTTAAGGTCTGGATAGTGCAACCTTCCTCACAGGTACAGGACCGCAGCATCATCATGTTCAATATACGTTCTAACTTAGTTCATTTATGTATATATTGAAGTAGTATTGTCATTGTATCAATATCTGCACTGCGTGAAGTCAAGGACTCAAGTCAAACGAAGAAAGCTGTAATTCACAGCCATTTAAACAATATTTATTTTCAGTGCAACTCTGGAGGACTGTATACAATAATAGATAAAATGAATAAGAAAAACTAAATAGAAACAGGCTTTTGTGGCGTTAAAAAAAAAACCCATGAACCGTTTTCCACGCCTCTATTCAATGAAGCCCCGCCCTACTCTGCCTGAGATTGGCTGACTAGTACTGGCCAATCAGAGACAGGTGGGATGTCCCTCTCACTGCGTTGTGTGTAGAAACAGTAGAAACACGGTCAGAAAAGAGTCGCCGGTTAAAATGTAATCTCTGGACCGCCGTCCGCCTATTAGTGACCTATGCTCTATGCCACATGTGTCAAACTGGTGGCCCTCCTATCCATTACATGCGGCCCGCCCACCACTGTGCGAGGTGATGGATTAGAGACAGAATATAAGACTAAATGCATTCACCGGCAATATTTTTATAATAGTAATAAGACCTTTCAGTTGTAATCATTGCTTTATTAAATGTATTACACTCAACATGAAATTACATATATTTAAGCTGTTTTAATCACAATTATCCTCGTCATTATTAGCTAAATTTTCAATTTAATTCTCCGTTTTTCTGCATCATAAATATGTTTTTATTGTGAATCATTTTATATCAAAACAAGCACTTTTACTTGGCAATTCTGTCTAATATCATAATGAATATCTTATATTGCCCACCGGCTACTAAACAGTTGTTTTTTTCCACTTTTTCCCTCTATGTCGGCCCCCACTTGACCAGACTAGATGCTCATTGGCCCCCAGGTCATTTGAGTTTGAATTCAATCGGTTTTTTGCAAATGGATTATAGTTTTTCTTATACTACCGCCATCATACTGATGTGGTTCTATAAAAAGTACAACATTCTTCTTGATAATGTAGGTCAAATACAAATACTGTACCATGCAAACAGCACTTACAGTCTATGTCATTACTTTGCATCAGTGTGGTTTTAATTAATGTTTTCATTTATCGCACATGTACAGTGGTTGATGTTTCCAACCAATTTAATAGCATAGATCAAACAATGTACCATTTATCTTGTCTTATCATGAAGCATATAATGTTTTCTGTTTGAGGCATGGATTAATGGTGGCTACAATTTTTTTTTGAAAAAAAACACCTCATTATTTTTGCTTAGTTTGATCTGAACTCGGATGCTCTCTTTTTATCCAGTAACAGCTTCATATTTCTTCCCTAAAATACACGTAAACAGCTTACAATCTGAATTAAATCGGAGCGCGATCGCCCTAATTGAGGATCTTGTTATCACCTAATAACATACAGTGACTATTATTCACCAACAGGAGAATATGCTCGGCTCAACATAACACTACATCTTCAGAGACGTTATGGTAAAGCACATGCCACGATGGCGACTTTGATTCAAATATTTCTTAGTTGGTGTTATCTTCATGGCTTCTTGATCATTTTATTCCACCAACTCTTGTTTATGCTGGTTCAGAGTTGTACCCTCATTACCAAAGAGTCAGATAACTCATGCAGAAATTTGTCCTGCAATGCTACTTATGCTTTAGGCTTGTGGTTGATCTAACTTGGCTCGAGTGGTCACAGAGATCAGTGCTTTTGGCCAACCCTTATATCTCAACCTAATAGCTATATACACCCTGAGAGGAGTCCTGTGATCGTCAATGAGCACTTTAGCTTCTAAGCACCATGGGATAATTAGCTTCCCTCCCAGCCTGTCAGACTTGGCAAGATCTCCCTGCCCACTTTCTCACAATTTTAATACAGTATGTTCTCTTCTTTTGTGTGTGTGTAAGGCGACAACAAACTATTTGAAATCATTTATAAAAGCCTATCTTAATTGAGGATCACATCCATCAGTCATATTCACGTAAGGGTTCTTTTACAGTTGCACTGGTGACTTGGAGGATGTATTAAGAGACTCAGACCACACAGTGTACTATACAAACTAAATGGACACCACCTTCCGGGTAAGACGGAAGCAGCCACTAGGGCGATTCTGCTGGACGCAAGCATCATTATACACGTTCATGAGGAATAAATGGTCTCAATCATTAGTTTCAGGACTTTTTCAACAGAACTTGTAATTTTTTTCCCCTAATTTAAAAGGTAAATAGATGACAGAGCACTGCTTAAAGGTGTCTGGTTGCAGGTAATGTCTGTGAATATACTGTATATTTGTTGTCTGCTCAAAAATCTGATCCTGAAATACAACACCACAGTGAATAGGGCATTAATACAGCTGTTACGGTCACATTTTAGGCACAAACAGTACGTGACTTAAATCATAAAAAAAAACATAGTAATCAATACAGAACCAAAACCACATCTTTAAGAAAACTAAACCAAAGTGGTTTTGCTGCGTAAACCACAGACCAGAGCAAAGCCCGGTCTCTGGGGTGTGATGGTGCAGATAAATGTAATGGTTCATTTACTCAAAGAAACATTGCCTCAGAGCATAATCCAGTGATCGTATTTGTCAGCACAATGTAAACAGAGGGAACAATATTGTAATGCACACAGTATGAACACAACTTCTTCTGGAGACTGCGTTCAGCGAGGACAAAGTGGAATATTGCAGTGGCTGGACACTCGCAATGTTTGAGGTCATTGTTGAGCGGCAGAATAGCATCCGTTCAACTTGAATTGTTTTCATTGACATCTCTTTTGATGACCTCACCTTTCACGTGCATCTCAGAAGTCATTCTGGCAGAGATGGAGAAGCATCAGAGGGATTTAGTCTGTGGTGTGAAATAACAGTTCTGCATTAAAAGATCCTCTTAGCTGCTGATGCAAGCTACTTTACAACCCGCCCCACCACCGCCCTCTCTCTCTCCCTTTGTCCCCCATTTAATCACTGGATGTAAATCAAACAGAGGAAGAAACCACTAATTTAAACCTGCTTGAAGAGTTTGGGTCCCTATGGGGACTTAATAAGTTGGAGTGTCTTGCTGCGATGAGAGTGTAAAAGAGGATTAATCCCTTTTTTAAAAGATTGTGACATAAAAACTGAAAGTTGCAGGCAGATGATTAATAGAGTCGGAAATAAGGAGAGTGCTGTTTATTAGCACTGTGTGTGCACACACAGAGAGCTGGGCCGTCATACGCTCACATGCTACACACACACACCATTTGCAGAACGACTTGCCATGCTTGAGGCCAGACCTCATGCAGGTGTTTGTCAACAAGCCGTATATTTCTGTCAAGACGATAACAATTCCTGGGTATCTAATTTGATGGATTCATAGAGATGGTGTTTCCTAATTATGCCCAAGGCTGTCATTTTAACTGCACTTCTGATGGAACTGAACTTGTTTGGCAAGTCTCATGAGTTTGTAGGCCAATGTTTAGACAGAAAGAATTGGCTTTTGTACTTGCGTTGTTTTCTAAATGAGAAGGAATTTTCAAAGTCATTCACTTATATATATAGTATAGTATATAGTATAGTATATAGTGTATAAAAATCCCCCTAAAACCTTTGTCTCTTTTAATCAAAATGTAGAACAGTTTAAGCAATGCGCCAATCTGATACACCTGTCCCTGTACGAGCCTTAGGCGGTAATTTTCGGTGTAATGAAAATCATTAGCGTCAGTTCATTAAAAAGTTTTGTTCAAATGATTAATTCACCGAATCGTTCAGTACTTCTTGTATGACCAGAGCATTTACATTTGGTCTGAATTGTGAATGCAATGCAGTTGTAACTATCCAGTTTATTCAGTTTAATAAATGATAATGGAAATGAATTAAACTCTTGTTTCTCATTACAAATAGCAGTGGGTAAGTGGTGAATGATCACACAGTGAGACAAAGACTTTCAAAAGACGCAGCGGTAAACGGTTTATAATCGAATCGTTCCATTTTAGAAATGTAAAATCCTTGCTAAATGTTGGTGTTTAAGACATTTTCAAGTGTTTTCAGTTCATGTTATCGCTTTGCAAGTGTGAACATCTTGCACTGATGCCTGACTACGTTCGCCCTTAGCTCAGGGGACACAGAGGGGATTCCCTCACTGAGAGACTGGCTGACTCGTTTCCAGCTAACGAATCACTTTCGTCCGCTTTCTCTCCTTCACTCGCTTGTGGGTGGGGACACACGTGAATACACTGATGCAGTGAGTTGCAAAGGAGCTGAACCTTGAGATGCACAGATCGATTCAGTAAGTGATTCAGTTCGTTCACCCGAATGATTCGTGGAGCGACACAACGCTCAATTGCTTATCACGTAACCGTTTCTTGCATAACTGTGGGCTGGAGTAGGCTCCACCTCCTCATCTCATCCTCAAAGGATGAGCATGATGGGAGGATGAATGGACGGAACAACTGTTACCTAAGCAGGTCCTCTCGAGGTTGTATGAGTCTTAGTCTAACAGGAATAATGGTCACCATGTTTGCCACGTTGGGCTTTATCAAGACTATACATTCCAAGTGTCTCACTGCTGAATGAAATCCCAATGACAGTACAATAATCTCCGATTGTGATACAAGACAAGAGGACTGTGATCCCCCGACACACTGACAAAGTATGTTTGACTAGAAAAACCTGTATTTGTCAAGAGACTATTTTGGTGCACTTATCATCGCACAATCACACCGGAGACAGGAGTGAGAATATGGTGTAATTAGGTCAACGCTGAGATTGTAGAAGCCTCTATGTCATGCACAATCAAGTCAGCAGTCTGGCAACATTGTTGAGATATAAGAGTGTAGAATTGGTGGATTAACCAACCAATTACCTGAACCGAGCCTATGTATAAGCCTGAAAAGATAAATGGCCAGTTAGTAATATTTTAATGTATTCTTTCTCATTTCCCTTTATAATTTAAGAAAAAAAAAAAAAGACAGCACGAGTATGTACTTTGTTGGCACACATTACTAGTTTTATCAGAATCTATTATCAGGAGAGAAACAGTTGCATCAGAGCGTACCCTTGTTTCTGGATGGCCAAGGTTTCTGTCCACAACACTGTGTGAACACATATCTCGTGTGTGTGTGTTGTGTTTCACAGCTCTGTCATCGAGTGGCCAGATTTGAACTTGCCCCCACAGGCCTTCACAGAAGGTCCTGCCACAAGTTAAAGTGTGATATATTCTTGTCAGGTTTTCCAATGCCCCCCACAGTAGAGAGAGAGAAAGAAAAGAAAAAAAACAACAACACAGTGAGCATACACCCCCTCTGAGGGAAAATAAAGCATGACTGCTGCCACGGCCGACCCTCAGAGTTTGTAGAGAAGTTCGAAAAATGGCCCCAAATTCAGCGGACACGGGCACTGAAGTCTGCTCTCAGGGGTTCTTTAAATTCTCTTTGAAGAATTTCTCCCTTTACTTAGACAGAAAATGTGGCATTTACACATTTTCCTCAAAAGAGCCACTTATTGTTAACATCCGCCTTTTTATGAGACATACTGTTGCACCTTTAAAAAAAAAAAACACAATCCCACGTTTACCTTCATTCTAATGATTAATTTATGTGGGAGCTGGAACAACGTGTCAGATGAATCAGTATTCGTGTCTGTGATCCACCGTTGCTGAAAAAACCTGAATTGCAACATCAAACGCTGATCTCATATGCATGCGTTTACACTCTGGTCCCATTCTTCAAAGCAAGACTATCAACATTATTGAACTATTCGCTATGATCACTGTTTACAAAGCCGGCATAAGATGAAAGTGGCTTGTGTTCATACGATATGAAGGAGGAAAATGGAGAGATATGACGGGTGAGGAAGTAAAACAGAAGGGGGAGAAAGAGAGGGCATCCAGAGGAGTGTGTGTGTGTGTGTGTGTGTTGTTCTGCAAAGGGTTAACTGGCTTTGGCTCGGATCAGCATTTGTGAGAATGCAAGAGTAGGGTGAACGTGCTTATTTCTACTTTGCCTTCATTTTTGGCATTGATGCAAATTCTATTATTCCCCGCACAGCACTACAGCACACGCTCATCTTGCAGCTTTTAGCATAGCCGACGGCCATGAACAGTGGCGATAACTTTCCTACCTTACTGTCTATAATATCATCAATCAGATCAAATCATAACCACCATAACATTACGGCTGCTATCCAACCCTCCGCTCACTTTAAGCCATCCATTTTTACACGCCAGTAGTGAACGCACACAAGCCGGACGCAGGAGCAGCGGGCAGCACTTATCCACGGCCCGGGAAGAAATTAGTGGATTGCGTGCCTTGCTCAGGGGCAAGGAAGAGGAAAGGAATCGCTTTGCAACACATTTCTCAAACCCAAAACATGACTCCGCTAAATTGGCACAGCGCCCCCCCAGTAACCCTCATGTGGAGGATAAAGTAGTGGAAAATGGATGGATGACTCGGCTAAAATGCCATTGGGGATTTTAATTCAGACTTTTGTGCATGGATATATAGGATTTGTGGATGTTATCGGATTTAACACTTTTTTTTCCTTCACATATCCGATCTAGTGATTTTGACAGATACTGATACAGATCGTATCCCTAATAAAAAATACACCAAAGGTGCAGAACAGCCACTGTTAATGGGAATGTTGTGCCTCACTTTTCTTTATCAGGTTCACAAATAGCAGATTTATCCAGTAATTTTGGTGTGAAAGATTTTTTTTTTTCCTTTTACTGAAGAAGTGCACCACAGTGACACTCTAACACCACTCCCTACAATCATTTTTAACATATTTTTTAACAATGCTAGCTGGCGAGGAACTTTTTTTAACCTCTCTAATGAAATTCATGAAAGAAAGCCCTCTGCGAGTCGTACCCCGCGGTAGATTCACTCTCTCGCACACATTCGCTCACACGCGCACATGCATGTATATATGAACCCAAAGGGGCTGATTAGGGAAGTAATAATGGAGGAGCTGCCATGTCATTCATCACCGGATGAAAGCGGAGATGCGCTGCATTGCTTACCTGCAGTGTCTGTGATTAAATATGGAAATGCTCCTCAGGTGTAAATAGATTACATGCAACAATTTGCCATGCTTAGGTCGCACCCCGGGTTTACATCCGAGCAGACCAAATGGGAACCGCTAAAACAACATATTGTTAACAGGAGGGGGAACGTGTAGTGTATGAAGTCAAAGGGAATGTTGAGGTAACTAATGTGTGTGTGTGTGAGAGAGACGACGTGCGTCAGGTGTGTGCATGCAGAGAAAATATCAAGAATTCAAATCCTTTTGACACGCCCCCTGAATATAATCCACATTAAATCACATATATTCAAACAAACGTAATAAAATTTAATTGAATGAATCCACCGTGGTGCCGCTCCCAGAGATAAGCCCTCACTCAGCTGCCTCATACTGTGATGTGCTGAATTATTTCGTGAATCGCTTAGTGGCTTCTCTGAGCATTCATTGTAATGTTGTGAAACGTTAGGACACCTCTCCATGAGCACTCCTCTCCTCCAATCTCACTAAAGCCCCGCGGGCCAGCGCCGCATGTGTGCGGCTGAATATGTATATGTGTGCCTACTTGTCAGATTACGCTTGTGTCTCTCATGCTGGTAAGTGTGTTTATAATGTGTTTGTCAGCTGTTTGTGACCTTACACACGAGTGTGTGTATGTCAGTGCAACTGCAGCACGGACGTAATTCTTATGCATTTGCCATCCAGCTCCACTCACGGTCAGTGGATAGGGACTCTCCCTGATGCCGGTGCCCCAGTAGAGGAAGCCTAAATCAGGCTGACATGCTCCAGGCACAGCCTGCCCCAACTCCAAATTAGTTCTGACAGAATCAAATGCATCCCATTGGGTATTCAACAGCAGTCCACCTCACTGACCTCTTGCTTTAGTGCAAAGTCCAGTGCAGAGACATATATTCTATTGGAAAAAAAGAAAGAATTATTCTTGAAATGGGTTTGGTGCAGACTGTGATTATTTCTCTCTTTTTTTTTTCCTTTGTAAAAAATGAGATAACAGTAATTGCTGCTTGAACTGAGCTGAACCAAAATTGAGGCAAGTTTAAAAGGCACAGAGCCGTGGAAATGGAAGTCAAATGGTAGTTGTTGAGGATACATTTTAACAAAGACAAAAAGATTCAAAGAGTTTCTTCTCCTGACTGAAAGAAACCGTGGCAATGTGAGTTCTTTTGTTTCACCCGTGCACTTTCGTAGGGACATATAAGTGAATCACATGTTAAAGCTTTTTAGATGTATTCATGCTGATAGTGGCTCCGCTGACCTTCTGACAGTCTGTTCCAGTCCAGAAACCACTCTCTTTTTTTCTCCACGCCTAAAAGGTTACTCCATCATCATTGTTGGTGTTTTAAGACAAAATTTAAAAAGACCTATTTATAAATGCATTTGTCAAATTTTACATTCTATATATGCCACGGAAAGCTTTTCATTTAAATGTGATTTCAAGTAGGCTAAAAACCTGGAAAGAAAGAATATTTTGATGAATCACTGAATCCACCTGCACACAGCCAGTGTCTCACCGCTCCACTTAAACAACATTTTATTCATGACTCATCATTTAGTGTTACTTAACGGTCCTGTGTGTAGCGTTCAGGAACATTTATTGGCAGTAATTAGATGCATGAACCATAAGTACGTTTATATACATTTTTAAAATCACTTTAAAATGTAATCATTTAGCCATAGAATGAACCTTTTAAACAGCTTTTTGTCAGAAAAAGCCTGGGATGATCACAAACAAAGACGGAGGGACAGTGAGACAGAAATGTCCTGGTTTGGTGTGTCAGAGAATCCCGGACTGTATAATTTTAGGTTGTTTGCACATGTTAATGCTGCAGCTGTGCTGTCCACTGTTCAAAAAAGGAGCAGGGGATGTTGATAGACACTGAAAAATTACAATATCACTTTATAGCAGGGACACGGAAATTAGTGTATGCATGGCAGGGAGGGGGCGTAGCTTCACAACAGTGATTCCACATGGTGTTTTCTGTCAGTCACTGAACAAATAAATGTTTTGCTGGTTGCAAATGAGCAAACTGAAGAACCCAAAAATGCCAGTCTATCTGCAATTCAGAGCAGTGCTGAATAAATAATGACTTTAAGTCACCAATCACAATTTGGTACAACGCAAGTGGCAAACTGCAAAGATGTAAGAAATACATATTGGTAACATTCTTCTTGTTCTTTAACCGCTCATACTTGGATTATTATACGACTTAGTTTTATTGGTGTAACACGTCATTTCAGAAGTAATTGAACAAATCAAATTGTAAAACCAGACAGAAAGGTGTCCTCAAATAGTTAAGGCCTAATTAAGGGTCCTTAATTAACCTCCTGGTCAGTGTCATGGATGAAGAGGGAGAAAGCAGCTGTTCAGTTTAATACCAAAAGCTAACTCAATCCATGAACATCATTTTGTTAGATCCTTGTTAGTTCATCTGTTCACTGGATGCGTCTAATGAGGAGCTTTCAAATGCCACAGCATGTGATGTGATCCTCCTCCTACAACTTCCACCGATAGGTCACCGCGACAACACATTTTTGTCAACATGCTTAATTACATGATGGCCATTCGAATACGGGTCAAGCTAGTGAAGTGAAAGAGGCACACGGGCTGACATATGACACATGCTTCACCATTAGCCTACAGTGCGACACATGCACCCCTGACCCTCATTTAATATGTACATTATGTGTGGATAAGCAGGTAAATGTCATCATAGCAATCAGAAGGTCAGGGAGATGCAATTCCAGGGAAGATTGAACAGAATGTCGAAATGAGTGAGTGATCATTTATAGAGCATCGCTGCATAATAAATACAGGAAAAGATGCAAATTCTCCGAAATGTTAAATGGTCTGCGTTCATGTAGTGCTTCGCCCGAAGACCACTTCATTTACCACTGAGATGTAAAAAGTGTAAAATGGCAGAATCCATACTGAATAGAGCCACACACACGTTTTAGGTGTTCATAAATTTGCTCTTATTTTGGCTGTAGTGGGTTGGATTCCTGGCTCAATAATGCATAAATAAGAAATGATATATCTGTGGAATTGAACGCTTATCAAGAAGACACCGATCTTCATCAGCCTGGAAGTTCGGCGATTTAAAATGGTCCAGGAAGAAAACGGCTTGTGCGAATCCTATGATTAAGGCAAAAATGAGAATGTGTCACATTTTGATGAGTAAAAGAAGACCTTTACTGAATTAAATCAAAATCAAAATCATAAAATGTTCTGGTGCAGTGAAAAAAACCCAGAATGGATGGTTTGAGTTTAATGTCTATACACTGCCAACTAGCAGCATGTATCTAAAATATGAGGGACACAGAGGTCTGGAAAATAACTGTTTCTTTGTGAATGCATCTTGCTGGTATCTTAATAACGGTGTCCTGTAAGTTCTTATGGCCTGGACACATGTTCAGTGCATGACAGAATAGTTAAAGCTATAGTGCATAACTATTGAATATAAACACATGCATGCTTCTTTGAAAACACCATCAAATGAGTTCACACGAAGCTTTTCAAGCCGGTCAGCTCCAAGTAACTCTGTTTTTGTGTCTGTGGCAACATGAGCTCACGCACTCGTTTACCTTTAGCTGCTTATCCACACATAATGTACATAAGGGCCAGGGGTGCATGTGTCATACGTCAGCTCAGGTGCCTTTTTCACTTCTCTAGCTTCACTAGCATTACTACATCCTACAGCTCAAGCATAGTGAGACAGCTCGATACTGTGGCTGAAACTACTTCTAAAAAGCACAACTTAACAAACTCATTTTAATCACTTCCAGCTTCTCAAAGTAGGATCGTTCAGTGTGGAAAATGCATGCTGTGGCAAACAGAACCCAAAGAGTGAGCTTTACCTGCCTGCATGGAGGAATAACCGTACTGCTGTTTCCTTCATCGCACAGCTCCAAATTTCCTTGCTGAAGTCTGGACCAGTTGAAGTCTGGACCAACGTTCGAGTTTGCCACAGCAAACTTACTGAAGCACCACATGCACTGACATTAGAATACAGCACGTCTAAATGATCTGTGTGCATGTGACAGTGAGACAAACTGCCCACAGAGACAACTGCGTGGAGAAGGACAAGGAGAAAACATTTAGGTTTTCAGCACCTGTTGGTCGGATCAATCTGAACTCCATCTTCAAAATCTAGTAGTACTGATTTATTTTAAAGATCGGGTGAAAACTCTGGAATCTAGTCTGTATGCAAATGTTTTATATAGGTACATTTTTATTTGGCTAATTATTTGTCGTCTGATTCTTTTTTTTCATACTACTGTAATGGCACAGCAAGGTAGTTTGTCATCACTGCGTGGCTGCATGAAACTGCGGTGACTTTGTTTTTCCACGCGACACACAAACGAGTGACAAGTGACATGTAAAGCAGTTGTTGTTCAGCGTCACTGACTCATTAGAATCAGTTGTTTAATTAACTCCGTCGGACACAGCCACTGGACTGAAATACAGTGGCAGGGTTTGCACAACCGCTCGCGATTAGCAGTGCTGTTGCTAAATACGTCAAACTCCTCTGTTAAATATTGAGATTTTAGAAATTGTTGGAGATTAACGCACCATTTTTAGGATTTCTATGTCTTTCTAACTGATCTACAGTTGGGCATTGTTCGGATGTCTCTTCCTGCGAAGGCATTCTGACCAATCAGTGGCCGGGCAGTCTGACGACCTCACGTGTAGTGCCTACTCAGCTCGCTTGGAACCTCGCCAGAGCAGATGCTAAAAAAAGTAGCTGGTAGCAGGTGCTATCCTAGTGGAAACACCGTGCCGGGTCGAGTCGATGGAAACACGCCATAAATTTATTGGGTGCTATCTTGGCCAGGTATCTATTGTAAAATAGATCTGTGATCTCAATGGGGCTGACTGAAAACAACAAAAAACAAACTGTTGGTGAATACATGGGGGTAAAGGTTCCGTACTGATTTAAAAGAAGTCGTAATACAGTTTTACCCTTCATTACTATTCACTTCTATACACTACTCTACTATATGCAGCACTGAATAGTTTCTTGTAAAAGGACACTGGCAACCCTGTGCTTAGACACTTTACCGACTACCTTCAATGCCGCAGAGGACTTTAATTTTGTCATGCAGCGATGCTCCGCGGCTGTTTGTAATTTAGGTCTGTTAAGTCAGAACACGACCGTATCGTGCCCCCCCCCCTCCCCTCTCTTCGTGTTGCTCTGCAACAGTTGTGGTGCTTTTGCATTATAGTCAAAGTGCAGCTGTTTACAACTGTTGCCAGGAGACAAGGCTTTAATGTTGACTTTAGTGTAGAGCAGGGTAAAAACAGCATTGTTTTTTGTTTTTTTTTTCCTGCATGTGGTGCCAAGTTGGGCTTAGATGTCACTCTGCCAATGCATCAAGGATTTCAGTTTTCTATTGTTTTCTCTTTTCACTGCACCCAGTGATGATGTAAGGACACCCACACACAAATCCCCTTCCTCTGGGAGTAATGGCAGCATCTTATTGCTTAAAAACTAGAATTGAGTCATCTCACATCACCACACACTTCACAGACGGACAGTTTAATGTTTTGAAAAATAGAAATTCCAGCACACCGGCTCCAACAGCGTGATTGTAAAACAATAAAGTAATTGTTGGCAACATATTGTGGTGATCAGAGTATTGTGTCATGACTTCCTCTTGTTCTCGCCTCTAATTATACGGACAATTATAATGTGAACTTTAAATATTCACCGCAGATAAAGCAATAATCTTAAAACACAGAACATATGTATATATTTAGATTTAGACACCGACTTCAAGACTAATTTGCCTCATGACTGTGGTTCACGTCCAGTGGGAGCTAATCATTTTCAAAAGGAGCTCGCTGAGTAGACGCTCAGCGCAGCCAGAAAGTGCCACTGTCTAATAAGATTTTTATCCAGGAAACAGGGAAAATCATTTTAAATTTAAATATTACAATCAAAGGGAAATCCAGAGGAGCTATACAATTTCATAAAAACAGCTCAAGATTGTTAAATAATGAATAAATATTAATAATACATTTGTGATCAGTCATAGGAAAAATAACAATAAAACAGTAGATTCAGTGTTTTCTTTTTGTTTCTTTGAGTTAGATATTTGCATTGGTCGTGATTTGTATTCAGTATTTGATTACATCATGTCTGTTAAATGTAGGGCTAGAGCCAGCAGTCGGTTTCTTTAGTTGATCACAAAGCCTGGGAACACAGACACGACTCTACTGACTGACGGAAAATCCGCTGACGACCTAATCCGACCTCACTCACATCACAACCACACTGTTCTTTAAGTGTTATACTGCAGAAGTCATTGTATCATGTCATATATATAATTTGGTCTTACAGAAATTGAAGGCCATAATGTGAATGTGCTTAAATGCTTTAAAAATGATGTTGCTACTTTGCGGCACCTTGAAGTTGCAAGAAAATCCAGTGGAAGCGAATCAAACTGAAATGTAAAGAAATCCATCAACTTTCATTAGTCCTACAAGCACAAATCCACCTCATAAACAAAGACAGACTCCCTCTCTCTCTCTCTCTCTCTCGCTGTAACATATACAGTAAACTAACCTTCTGGACCTTTACCTTGGGTCTGAACTATAATCTTCTCAGACAAGAAAGTCAAACTTAATTTTTCTTTCCACTCGCCCAAAAGATTTGGCGTCCTAAACCCGACCCTGAGATGATTATCTAAAGGTCAGCCTTACCTCATCTCATCCCTCCTTCCATTATACCAACTTTTTTTCCACTGGTTAAAAAGGAGACATAAAGAGCACAAGGTGGGCTGAACACTGACTGAGTGCCTATCAAAGCTGCTCGCATAAGCCTTCAGACTCACAGACACAAGAGTTCTTGCCCCGAGAAATGAAGTATGGATTTCTAATTTGTGAGGACGGTAAGAGATTTGGGTCAAAGTTGCATTCATTTCAGTGCACCCATCACGCCTTCGATAAGTCGTTAGTTGAAAAATGCATATACATTATAATGGATGAGGGGGGCCATTGATGGTCAGGGTAGATGGGAGACTTGCATTATGTATTAGCTTTATCTGGTGGCTGTGAAGATAATCACCATGTGATATCTTTTGTTCCCATTGTGCCATAAACTGCACGTTCTATGGCTTTTGTGTGACACTTGGGAAGGGGAGAAAGGTAAAAGGGACAAAAATGATATACATGTATGTATGTATGTATAAATATATATATATATACACATATATATATATATATATATATATATATATATATATATATATATATATATATATATATATACATATATACACACACACACACACACACACACATATATACATATATGTATATATATATATATATATATACACACATATATACACATATATACATTTATACATATATGTGTGTATATATACACATACATACACATACATATATACATATATACACACACATACATATATATACATATGTATATATACATATATAGTACCCACTGTAATTACAGAGACAGCAACTTGCCTGCAGCTGTCATCCACGACTGTTAACCATGTTCTCACGGCAAGCACAACGCAGGCAGACGTGTGAGCGTGCCTGAGAGGTGTTCTCACACCTGCCTGGTACCAGAGCAGAGGTCAAACTCAAAGACCTTCTGTATTGTTTTTTTCTTTTTTCTTCTTCTTCCTTTTTTCATGGTACTAAATTTAGTCTGCTGACATGTGTGAAAGTTTCCATCACCCTCTTAGTCATGGCAGAATGAAGTGCCCGACCCTCTAACAACAGTGAAGGACATTACTTTTAGCCGGCTTTGTGAAGCTGCTGAGCATCATGGTGCGTAGGTAGTCTTCATCGAAATTCATCTTAAATCGGCAATTTATCAAGTGTCACACTAACTCTGTTAAACCACGCTCGTTCTGCTGCTGTAAAGACCAATGTCAGGGTCACAGAGAAATTGTTCATGAGGAGAGAAAAGAGCACTGTAATGAAAAGCCAGCCTGTTGGAAATGAGACTGGAGGTACTTTAGCATGGAGAGAATGAAGAACAAATAATATCCTTGTTACGTTCGAAGCTGGAGTCTTTTCATTGATTGAGCAATCATCATTACAACCTCTAATATGAAATGATTACCGACTTATAACTGAAATTGTTCCGCAACCGAGATTATAACAAATATTTTTTTTTTGTTAAACACATCACAGAATGTGATGTATAATCAACGATAAACAGTGAATTCAAATGTTTTTTTGGTTTTTTTTTGACGCGATAATTGTTTCGCAAATTCTTGCATTGCCAATGGTGTTCTTTTTTTCAGTAATGGATATTTTATGAGCGTTTGTATTCCTCCCCAACCATGGAAACTCTATACTCATAACAGTTGCAAAAAAGGGCAAAAAGACGAGACAAGTTCTTGTCTGAGTGACACACACACACACACAAACCCACAAAGGGAGACATTATCTAGAGGCGATGGATCATGCAAATGGCATTTTGTCTACATTATGAGAATGTGGAAGATGTTTTTCTGCATGAGTGAGGCGCTTATCAAGTGGGACTGTCTGTACCACCAACTCAATATATTTCATCTTCAGAGAGGAGGGTATGAGGCTGCAGAGGGTGGATATTTCTGTTTGTTTGTCTGCTTATTTGTGTACAAGCTGTGGGGCGATGTGAGTGCTGAGGGAAATAAAATAACGTGTCTGAACCTAATTTGCAACTGAAATCAAAAGCACAATAAAGGGTGTGGGATTTCATTTACTGACAGCAGCAGCTGATGTAGTGTGTCACTGTCATTTTAAGTGTTGATCAGTGCCACAAATAAGAAGCTTGCGAACATGTTGTGGAGTTTTCTTTGTGGCAAAACACTGGTCAGTCCACAACCTGCGAGCAGTCAGTGTGTTAACAAATCACTATTATTGTGTTTATTCATATAAAACTGGACTTTAAAAATAAACGTAAGAGAAGGGATGACACGATACCAATATCAAAAGTCGAGTATCTACCGATACCGGTATCAGTTAATATTCATTTTACACCTTTTTAACAATGAAAACAACACGTCTGTGCAAGACAATTTCAAGCAATTTAAAAGACATAACTCTCCAATTGTGTAACAGATGTTCTTTACTGATAAAGAAGAAATAAACAGATCACAACAACAGCCCATATTAAATTTTTTTTGGACTGGATTGCATTTTAAATACCCCAGACAATGTCCGGTCAAACTCAAACTGGCCAGTGCTCCGCATAAGTTTTCTCTCTTGACTTTAAAATGGATGGAATTACAAAAAGACCAGAATCAGATATTAGGATTTAGATATGGGTAACCTGGGTGTCAGAATTCAGTCGCCGCAATTTTCTTTGCATAAATAATAAATCCTCCTCAAATACGCAGGTAAAATACTGTTGAGACTCGGGCTCTCCTTAGCAATTCCGCACACATTAGAGAAGTTCAATATGAACTCAAAATACTTTTTTTAAAACTTTATATCGCTCCTATCCATCATTCCTCTTCCCTGTCCTCTGGAAAGGTCCTCAACTTTCTGCCCTCTGTGTCACGTGCTGCGACAGCTGGCAAACTCACGGACTGCATTACTGCTTCTTCCATGTCTGTTTGGAAGTATCTGATTAAGTCACTTGCCCGCACGCGTCCTTATTAGCCCAGTTGACAGATAATACATGGCTCTCCTCGCACCCCGAGTGAATGTCAATGTTGCGTTCATGTTAGGGCCTGCTGGTTACCAGCTGCAAAGACAATGATCACTGTGTTAAAGCCTGTTTTCTGAAGTCAATCTCGTTCAAGTCAGCTTTTGGGTCAGAGTTCCAACTACACCAATTACAGTGTTGACATCTGTTGCATTTCTTCGTGATTACTCCATTGTCAGTTATCGTCGCGACATCATTTGAAAAGAAATACATACAATATCATATACAATCAAACCGCAACGTACACGGACCCTTTCAATTATGATATGCAATATGAAATGATCAAGAATAAAACACAATATTTACTCATACAGACGTTCATATTTAACTATATGATAATATAGGATTTCTTCCTCCAAACCATCTCTGTCCAACAGCTGCACTGCGGCTGAACGACACGAGCAAAAATAACTATTTGCTCCTCTTCTGACAGTGATTGCGATATGATTTGTGACATGTTTTTATAACGAGTATATACGGCATTTTCCTAAAAAACAAAGTATAGATTAATGCAAAAGTAATCCCTGTCAGTCATCCCTAATGAGCCACTAGCAGCATGTGGTGGTGGTGTGCTTTTTTTTTCCCCTTTATCTACAGAGACGCTGCCCTCTGCTAGTAATTACTGTTTTCTCTTTGTTCTGGTTCAGGAAGTTTCTGGGCAGCAGCAGTTGGACAGTGTGTTTATATCATGCAGCCAATAACAGCAAGGGGGCTTGGTGCAATCAGGTATCAGAAGATGCAATAATGATAGACAGGGCACCTAAGGAATATTACGTCGGTGAGGATAAACACTGAGGGGAAAAAAGCAGCAAAAGCAAACCTCAAAATTTAAACTTAATGAGCACGGACAGAGAGGCCGGAGATGGAGAGCGACACAGGCGAGTCCTCATTTCTGTTAGACAGGTAAAGGAAGGAAGGAAGGAAAGGACCTCTATTGTCATTGTGTAACCAAAATTCCACAACAAAGTGACTTAGCTTGAGGCGAATATCAGCATTTCTACTTTCTCTAATGTTCCTACAATAGCGGAGTGCAGTGTTCACAGTGTACCGAGAACTTCTGCTGACAAACTACAGAAAGCTTTGAAAGGCGTCCGTAAATTAAAGGCATTATTAATTATTAATCATTAATATGATATGATGCTACAGTCTGGTCAACATCAGCTCACCAAACCTTAACCAGCCCAACATAAAAAAGTCAGATTGACGCACTGTGAATCCCCACATTAATGGTCACGGTCAGAATAGAGGTCCGCCTCTGATGACAGTCGTCTAATTTAGAAAGGGAGAGTCTGTGAAGCCCAAAGTAAACGACAGGGAGGTGAAGAGGAGGATTTATCCACACAATGTCGGTGCAGGGGTGAAGGTGTCACTGTTGACGTGCAGGATGAGAATCAGCCTTGTTAAAAAAAAAAAAAGGCTGGTTGGAGCGAAGCATTTCTACAATGTTGCACGCAAGAAAGTGAGAGACAGAGATGAGCATCTGTGACTGTTAGGGTCAGGCGGGGGCGGCTAAGGCGATGACACGGTGAGTGTAAGCTACCAGAGGCGAGATGAGGTTGGCAGAAGGTGAGAGGATGAAAATAGGCATCATATGTCAAACTTAAAGACACAAGTGAAACTAATAACCTCATATTGAAACACTTTACAGCTAACACAGTACAGCCATTATGAGTAATATGCCACCTTTTTTATTGTCTTCACAGATCCGGAGAAAAGCCTGGCACTGTCTGTTATCAGTGTACTACTGGGGGAAAAAAAAAATGCTGCGTTTCCTTTGCATTTGTTTGACCAATCACAGTCATCTTGACCACTACAAGGCCCAGGATCATGGGCTGTGATGTATATAATCCATCCGTATAGTGTTTAATCTGTCTCAGCACTAGATTCTCAGTGTTGGGGCATTCTCAACGACTCACCGCTCACTTTTTGAAACTTTTGGCTTTGAGTATGTTGGAATGTTAGCCATCATTTGTGATGAGGATTCAGAAATCGGTGATGGCAGAAAAAGTTGATGCAATACCATGATTAGCAAAGGGCCACCTTTATGTTTAACTTAAATAAAGTAGTAAAGATGTCTTATTCTGTTATTAGTAAGAGTTATTTTAAGTCACTTTCTGTACAGTTTTTCAAAAACTCCAACCCTGACAAATTTCACTTACACCGATGCATTTGTGTCATTTCTGTATTTGTGTCATCAGTCATTTTAACGGTGCCTTTGTACCATAAACGCAGGTAAGACATTTTCATGAGGGCGACAGTGGAGGACAAATGTGAGACCGTGTTAACAACAAAGCACTGTGACCAGCAGAGGGACGGATTGTGCCAAATGGATGCCTGTGAATAAAAAGTCGGCCTCATACTTGTGTTACGACCCTGACTCACGAGGCAACATAAAACCAGATGTTGTTACTTAACTTCTCTAACAGAGATGACATTCTCAGCTTCCTGCCGCGGGACAGCACATCGAAGTTTGCTCACAGCGAACTCGAGTGCAGCATCAAAGATGCGCATCAGCTAAACTAATACATAAATAAAATAATCAATACACTGGTAACACTTTGTTCACCTTTAAAAAGAAGACAAAATGTTAAAAATAAAAAGGGAAACTCAAGGAGGGAATGGGACTGGTGGATGTTGTTTTAGCAAAACATCAAATATTCATAAGAAGAAGAAAATCCTCAGAACAGACCTTGTTAGGTTTTACCTCATATCTCAATAAACCAAACCACCCAGACAAGCCTAGCACTTAGAGTGGTTGCCTCTGGAGCAGGAGGTTGGTGGTTTAACTAGCATCCCATCCACAGGGGAGAGGAAACACTACTAGAGTGTTGCAGACACGGGAGATAAGCACTGCCTGGACACTTCTTAAGGGAGTGTAACCAACTGTGTATTTCTAAATAAATCACATTTAAAAAGTCAATCTATTAATCTAATACACCAAAACAAAATACACCCCCCTGCTTCTGGTGTATCTAGGCAGACAATCCCAACCCCCCACCATGGTCGAAGCTTTCAGTAGATAATGGGCTCTATGTTACACCAGGCGTAAAGCAGCACACAGCACAGCACCATAGTGGTTGTTAGTATTCAACCGACAGAGTTGTCATTTTCACACCCAGAGCTCATGTCGCGCAGGTAGCAAATGAACGTGAGCTCATCAGTGCACCCGTGGGCATGTCGGGCGCATTGCTATCTTGAGACAGCAGAAAGCCACGGCGCCGTTTGACAAAAAAGTATTTCTATACTTGTTTAAACTTAGATTTGTGTCAATATTTTCATTTAAGAAGCAAAAATAATATCGATTTAGTCATTCAAAAATATTGTATTTTATTGTTCATCACAGGCTTGGAGTCGCTGTCCTGTCCGAACTCGTTCCCCGTCAACATCCGGCAAAATAACTGTAAGTTTCTAACGTTTATAATCTGAAAAACGTCAAAGAACAAATGTATTTTCAAACAATAAAATACCTTTTTTTTGGTTCTTAAAAAGTGTTCCGAAAAGTATTGTTTGAAAATACTGACAGAAAAGGTTCAGTAGACAGCAGACAATCCACCGGCCAACAGCCATGTACCCATTAGCGCCGCTTTTCTGCAGAGAAATCTGAACAAATTAAATCTTAAATTTAACGTCCAGGAAAAGCATGAGATAGATAAGTAGTACCACTATGTAGGGAAAACATTTCAAAATTGACTTTTTAAATGTTGCTGTTGTCATATACAGTACAGTGGTGTTGTGTTTTTTTTGTTTTTTTTCACTGCCCTATTATTGAAGCTGTGGCAAAGAGTTATGTGGGCTGTATGGATTTTTATTTATAGGAATGATATATCATAAAAGAGTTGACAACATTAGGCTTTCAGTGTTTGCCGACGACAGCGCCCTTTGTCTTGCAAGAAGAGTGAGTCCCTGCAGGTTCAGAGTAGTTTTCTGTTCAGCCAAGAAAATCAGGAAATCTGACTTCTGGCACAAAATACATGACGTTTGCTCAATTTACACTGCGGGAAGCATGAGGCGGGAGGTTATTTCAACAAGAAGACTGTTCTTTGCAAAAACCTCAAATGGGCGAAGAACTGGTGTCGCACTCGCACAAGCAAATTTGATGTGATTATGCAAGTAATGACTAAGCCCTGTTAGCGGGCCCACTTACCAAGCAAAACTTCCACTTATGACACTCAAGAGTGGGAAAATGATACAAAAAAAGGGTGAAACACACAGAATTCCACAAACGGCTAAAAAAAAAAAGAGGACACTAGTTTAATAGTAAAGCAGAGTCAGGGCCCGGGGCTGTTTGTTCTTTGAAGAGAAAATATCACTTAACAAAAGTAGCAGAGTGATAAATGGAAACAAGGGGATGAATCATATTGCTGACAGTCACTATAACCTCTCACTGCATTCTAATCTAATTTATGACCGACTCATACACTTGTATATACATACACAGCACTGCATCTACTCTTAACATCGGAGACAGTGATAAACTGACCAGCACCTTCCTTCACCATCACGCGATTCACTTTTCAGATCCTCCACACTTTTCACTCGCCTCCTCCCCCACCCGCACGATTCTGTGACAGAGGAATATGTATTTTTTTTCGAAAAATGAATGTCAGCAAAGAGGGATGTGTGGACTTAACACAGATTCATTATTTTGACTGATGCTGCAGGATTCTGCCACTCACTGCAGACATAAGAGGATTCGGCTACATGCTTTATGGTTTAGAAAAACCACAAAGGAATCTTTAAGTCCCTTTACGGATCTCCCTGGTGTTTTCTCTCGTCTTTCAACTTGATCCTGACAAAGAGAGCGGAATAGTTTTCCCTGCAAATAAAGTTAGTGGGAAAGGCTGCCTGGAATACTTTCCCTCCTTTCTCAGTGGTTGTGTATTCAAAGGCGTGATCGATTTGGATCAATACTGCGATGGGGATGTATTTGGGTCTTTAATCTCTGAGATGGAGAAGCATGAGTGGAATACCAGACGTTTAGGTGGCGTTACGGTAAAATACTGCAGAGAGATTAGAGAAATGCATTGTGCTTGGGCAAAGATGCCGTCATTGGAGCAGACGCACCGTTGCAAAAGATAAAAAGCAATCAGAATTAGGGGTGAATTTGTCTGACTTGTTTTCTTGAACATGCGAACGCTTACTTTCATAAATCTTTTCCGTTTTCCCTTCAGTAACGCTTTATTCACAATACAATTTAATCATAATATATCCGAGGTGCTTTGGTAAGGCTTTCTAAGAAAACTGCTCCTACTCCAAAAACAATTCTGAATGAAAATAACTAGTACTGAAAATAACTAGTACCGCGCGCGGTTCTGAACGGGTTCGAGCCGACCCGCGCGAGTCGCCGTGTGCCACGGCTCCCCGCGCGCCTCGCGCTCTCACCCGTTCATTCACCGCGCGCGGTACTAGTTATTTTCAGTACTAGTTATTTTCAGTACTAGTTATTTTCAGTACTAGTTATTTTCAGCGGCGTCCCCGCACATGTCGATCCAAATTTCGGGGGGGATCGGCAACGTATGGCAAAGTTATAGGGCACTTCCTGTTTAAAATGGCCGACTTCCTGTTCGGTCAAATGCGCGTCCGTAAACGTGTTCAGGGAAGTTCCCTTGTCTTACATATCAAGTTTTGTGCAGATCGGACAATCTTAGAGTTTACTTCCTGTTTCGGGCATTCCACTTCCTGTTGGGAGGTCATCTTTTGCAGACATGCTCAGGACAGGTCCCTGGTGTGACATATAAGGTTTTGTGCAAATTGGACAACGTACTGCAAAGTTAGCGGGCACTTCCTGTTTAAAATGGCCAACTTCCTGTTCGTCTCTGGAAACATGTTCAGGGAAGGTCCCGTAACTCACATATCTAGTTTTGTGTCAATCGGACAATGTAAGACTTTACTTCCTGTTTCGGGCGTTCCACTTCCTGTAGGGAGGTGACCTTTTACAGACATGCTCAGGACAGGTCCCTGGTGTCACATATAAGGTTTTGTGCAGATCGGACAATATACTGCAAAGTTAGAGGGCACTTCCTGTTTAAAATGGCCAACTTCCTGTTCGGTCAACGGCGTCTCCGTAAACATGTTCAGGGAAGGTCCCATAACTCGCATATAAGGTTTCGTGCAAATCGGACAACGTACGGCAAAGTTAGAGGGCACTTCCTGTTTAAAATGGCCGACTTCCTGTTCGTCTCCGGAAACATGTTCAGGGAAGGTCCCTTAACTTACATATCTAGTTTCGTGTCAATCGGACAATGTAAGACTTTACTTCCTGTTTCGGGCGTTCCACTTCCTGTAGGGAGGTGACCTTTTACGGACATGTTGAGGAAGGGTCTGGGGTCCCACATACTAAGTTTCAAGTGGATACAACGATCCCTGTTTGAGCAGCATCAAAAACTATATATGTAATTCTGTCTGCTGTCACCAGGGGGCGCTGTATTTGAAAATTAATATTTTCATATAGACGTGTTCAGGGCCGGACTGTCATCAATCCCAGCAACTTTGGTTCAGATCGGACCAGGATTGGCAAAGCTGTAACAGTTTGTTTTTTCAGAATTTTCTACCACCACCAGGAGGCGCTGTTTTCAAAATGTACCGTTTCAGCAACACAGTCGTCTTCAGGAACTAACCATCATCAACTAAAGCAAGTTTGGTTGGGATCAGACCTTCCATCGCAAAGTTATAAGAGTTTCACTGTCTGTTGTGAAAAATTATTATTATCTCCAACTTTGGCGCCCCCTATCTCGTACGCCATATAATATTTTAAAAAGCTTTTGATAACTTTTGATGCTCAACTCGTCCACATTGATCTCACCAAGTTTGAAGGTGATCGCACAAAAGCTCTAGGAGGAGATAATTGAAATACAAGCTGTCATACTGTCTGCTGTCAACAGGGGGCGCTGTTTTCGAAATTGAATATTTTCATATAGACGTCTTTAGGGCGGGACTATCATCAATCCTAGCAAGTTTGGTTCAGATCGGACCAGGATTTGCGAAGTTGTAGCAGTTTGATTTTTTGTCCCAAAAATCCGACTTTGCGTCGTTGCCATGGCAACACCGTTAAACGATTTGTCGTCATATTGATCACGCATCATCTACCATGTGTTTTGACTGTTGTCACCAATTTTGAGTGCGGTACGATTATCTGTGTAAAAGTTATTCCCGAAATCGTAAAAAAACTTTTTTTTTGTGTATTTTCTTTCACCACAAGGAGGCGCTGTTTTCAAACTTCACCGTTTTTTCATAGACGTCTTCAGCCATGGCCCATCATCAATGGTAGCAAGTTTGGTTCGGATCGGACCTTCCATCGCAAAGTTATAAGAGTTTTGTTTTTCTGATGCGAAACATCAGAATCATCACGAACTTTGCCGCCCCCTATCTTGCGCGCCATGCGACATTTGAAAAAACTTTTGATACCGTGAGCTCCTCAACTGGTCCACAGGGACCTCACCAAGTTTGAAGGTGATCGCACGAAAACTCTAGGAGGAGTTAGTTCAAATACCATTGCTGCGAATTCGCCAAAATCGCCAAAAAATCGCCAATCAACCCAAGATGGCGGATTTCCTGTTGGGTTTGGATCATGGTCATAATGTAATTTTTTCTTCATCCTGACCCACTACACATGTGTACCGAATTTCGTGCATGTGCGATATTTGTATTGGTCATGGTGAATTTGGACAGGTGGCGCCGCACTTATTGGCCCCTCCCACATTCAATTTTCAACGCACATTCCCCGAACCTTTTTCAGACGTAAATTTACACCAGGATTGATGCGGTCACAAAAATCTGTGAGTTTTGGGGTATGGGAAAGGCCTCAAAAATGCGATTCATTTGGGGGAATAATAAGAATAATAATAATAATAATAATAATAATAATCCTTCCAGTTTCAATAGGGTTCTTGCAACCTTGTTGCTCGAACCCTAATTAATGAAGTGGCTTACTGTGGGTATTATGCATATTGTTCACGGGCAGTATAACAGAGTGAGAGTAGTTTTTCACTTGGGAACCATAATAGCGTAACCCTTAGGGTTGACAGTGAGTCATTACACGTACACACCGGTCGGATATTCTGGACACCGGAAAAATAAAACTCAGAAACAGCACCCTTCACTAAATGATTTCTCTTTTTTTTCCCGCCTCAAACTGTCCAAATTGCTGCAACAAATTCAGGAGGATACTGCACCAGATGATGATAATTTATGATTCAGCTGGTAACATGACTATAACTATTGAAATAATGGCAACTTTTAAAGAGACAGGAAATTCCTCGCGATGTGACAGAAAGTGTGCTCAGCAAGAATGCTCTAACTGGCACCTGCAAAGTACGCCCACTAAGAGTGCTTGTTTTTCCTACTGACGGGTACAGACTGTTAAAATAGGTGTCTGACGACAGGATTCCTGCAGAGAAAAAACCTGTTTCCAGCATGTAATGAAAATCTGTGTTTTTTTTTTGTTTTTTTTTTAAATATCTTCTCCCGGGAAGAGAACATTACGAACACGAGTACAAGAGAGAGTGATTTGAGGAAGAGCACAGCTTAGCTTATTGTCGTCTACAATACTAAACAAAAAAAAAAAAAAAGACAGATGGAGTACGCGGCACACGTTTCAAACGTGCCACTCTCCACAAAGCTTCCACTGCCAAGACCAGACCACGCTGAAATTGTGACCAGCTAGAAATGGACAGACAGCCCAAAACGTGCGGACCACCGTGTTTGCGGTGGCCATCGTAGCTATTGTGGGATGATTGCAGATGGTCAAAACATAAAAATGGTCTATTTTTCCTGAAGAAAACACACATTGCTACATAAGCACAGACAGCGCTGCGGAGTAGAAATAGCATTAGGGGCCTTTCGGTATGCAGAATTGAGATTAACACGGTTTAAAATGTGTAAGCAGCACGTGCTTTGAGAGTGTTTTTTTTTTAAAGAAAATACTCCATAAGTTAGTCAGACTTATCTTTGCTCTGAAGAAAGCTTTGAGCCTGATTGATACAGTGAAATACTGTGATATTTTGTGTGGCGATATATCGCTTTTGAACGATTTTTTTTTCAGCATATGTTGTTTTATCTGATGTTATTTAATAAAAAAAAAAAAAAAGGCCACACGGTTGGTACTGTGGAGTGGTTAGCACTCTTGCCTTTGCAGCAAGAAGACTTGGGTTCAGGTCTTTTGCATGTTCTCTCTGTGTGTGCATGGATTTTCTCCATGTACTCCATTTTCCTCCCACAGTCCAAAAACATGCAGATTTGGGGATTAGGCAAATTGGGCACTCTAAATTGACCATGAGAGTGGAGGGTTGTTTGCCAGCGCAAACCCCCAACTCTCATGGGGAGAATAAAGCGGTAGAAGATGGATGTTACAAATAAATAAATTAAACTTTTGGTGGATTAGCATAAAAAGGGCAAATAATTTCACCTATATTTTACACAGCAAGTACGTAATTCATCGAGCCTATAGCAACTTCACAGTCATCTCAGCAGCTCCCAGGTTTGGTTGCTTGGTAACAGACGCAACAGCCAAAACATTTTGGTCAAAAACAGCTCTCTCTTCTGCCACACATTTTTCACACACACCTCTTAAAGGCCAATCACACAGCAAATCATTTAATCACCTGTTTGTGCACTTTTGTATAATCAACCACTTTCTTAGCTGTTATTTCATTTTTATTTTATTTTTTTCTACCTGGCACCAAATCCATGAAAAGCAATAAGGCAGTAGAATGTTCAAAGAACTTCTGACCCAGAAGAAATTGCCCCAATTTTAACTGCAGTAATATCCCGGATCAATATTGAACCACTTCCAGACATTTATTCAATTCTCTCAAGATTTGTGCCTATTAAGGGATATTTTACAGTTAAAATGTGAACTTGTCTTTGCTCCCTAGTAGGCAAACTATATGTAATGGAGACTTCAGGGTTGTTTTTTTTATAGTCATTTCAATAGAGTTGAAATTTCACTGGTTGGCAGAACATCAGTTATCTTCTGAGAGAGAATCGTCCTTGATCCTCTTCTGAGGTGTTAATTACAAACATTTCAAAATGAAGTAGATTCTTATTTAAAATGGAAAAAAAAACAAACATGTCAGGATTTTTCAAAACTATGTAAACAGAAATGTTCCCCTCCCACACAGATAAAGCATACTCTGCATTAGACATAAACATGACACTCGGTCATGATCTGTTATTGTAGAGACATTACACCCAGTGGTAAAGCAATGTCCTTTAACAAAACAAGTGGAGTGCTCAGCCCACAGCTGAAACTGCTTCCTCCATCTGAGCAACCTTACAGCAGCTCTGATAAATGATTCATGAAAGACTGTATCTGGATTAGTTATAACAACCCGGCGCCTTTGTTGTATTTTTAACAGATTGCTCACAAATGGTCACAACATGGAGGACATTCTAAAATTATGCAGTTATGAATATTGTGCATATTGCAGTCAGATTCTCAAATTAATGAGGATTCTTCTTGTTTGTCGGGAAGGAATGACAAAACATGACCCAAAGAACTGCTTGCTAAATTTTTTATGAGTAATGTGACTTTGGCTGCATGGCTCCATGGATGATAGTGCCGGGGGTCGGTTGTTAGGTCAATCAGACAGTCTGTCAGATGGTTGGTCCACTTTGCAGCAGACTAAGCTATGTACACACACGCACGCACGCACACACACATAATAATAATCTCTACAAACACTGGATTGATTGCCAAAAAAATCCCCTTCAAAATGTATCATCAGTGAATGAATTCTACTGATTCCGATTTCGTTTCATCCAGAGCCACCATGTGGTGGTCGTAGTATTCTAAACTGGTAATGTCACTACAGACGGACATACCAATGTTGGCATTTAACTGAACTGTTGGGTTTCTTAAATATTGGAAGGTGAAAATATGTTGCGATTTGACACTATATAGATAAAATGAACCCTAACCCTCATAAACAATACAATTTAAACAATGTTGTGCTTGGATGCAAAACACGAGCATGGCTTTTACCACATATTTGCAGGTAGGACCTTTGCCCACAATCTCAATATTACAGGCGTATTACACTCAAACTGGTTTTTAGAGCTTAGTGATGACATGTAATGCATTCCCTAGCCCCTCATCCTACATTTAACCACCACAACCCAAATTCTAACCCTAGCCCTAAAACCAGCCCTTTAAAGTTGTGGGGCACAGATAAAGTGTCCTTGCAAGTTGAAAATGTCCTCACAAAAATAGGTTGGTATGTTTTTTTGGACCCCACAAAGATACAAATGCATGTATTCACAAACACACACACACACACACACACAGATACAAAGAATCTCTTCCTAAAGGTAAATGGCACATTGTGTGACATCTTCGCAAGACACAATGCGATTCCCATCGCTTTTAGCAATGCTGCAGGTGACTGATTTCTAAAATCAGTCACCTGCTAAATCATATGACAGACTCCCCCTCACATGGCCTGAAACATAACTAAGCACATGCGTGCGTGCGCGTGCGTGCGTATATATATATAAATATATAAATATATATATTATAAGTTCATACCCGCACACAATCTTACCCCCAATGTCACAGAGGCAGAGCTCAGCACCACAGGCAATAAAAAGAGGGAGCTTGGGGCCCTCGATGAGCAACAGAGCACGACGAACAGAGCGAGAGAGGAGGAGACGGAAAGAAAGAGAGGCGGCGGTGGAGGGGAGTGAGCGCTCTGAGCCACAGTGAAGTCGCAGGCAATGAGTGATGAGGGAGGACGAGGTCACAGATCATAGACAAGGGAGGTATGAGCAGTCATGTATGGCAGCATACCTCCCTCACTCCGACTCCGCGAGCACTTCACAGAAAGTACATCAATACTCAAACCCCCACAAAATTAAAAAGATTTGTTTATCTATGTATTTCTGCCCAGGGTTCATTGGTATAACAATCTTAATTTATGCATATAAATATTCAAATAATTGCAATATCTGTTGGTCTATCATTTCATATGCTCTGTTTTTTTTTTTTTGTTATCTTTGAACAGAGGAACAAACTGCCCGAACAATCCTGATTCCAGATCTGTTTTCTGTAACCTCGCTTGTGCCCCAGCCGTCAGTTGTAACTCACAGGATGTGACCTGAGATCAGTGTCTGGAGGCAGTTTGTTAAGCCTGCTCCCCTGTGAGTGCTTTGCAGACGGGTGTTGCCCAGAGTTGAAGTCTATTAGTTCGAGTTTATTTACAGCCAAATGCCCAGAGACCCGCCTCTGTAATGTTGTTTCGGGGGAAAATAAGAGCTGAAATTGAATGAAAAGAATCACAGCACATGCATAATTCATGGATATCATTATCAAGTGCACGCAGAAGCATAGATGAGCGAATGCATAAAACAAAACAACAACAACAAAAAAAAAACCAGAGTGAACACGTTCTTGTGAATACACACTGGAAAAAAATGTACACACACAGGTCATTATGTGTGTTTATTATAAAGGGTCTTTTCAGTCATTTATCCAAGTGCTGAACTCGGGCCAATTTTCCCAGCGTGGGTCCTATTTAGGCATAATAACAGCACAACACCATCACAGCAAGAGTTGAGGACGGTTCCGACAATGCAAACAAGGCAGGAAGAACAATGAAAGTGGATATTTAGTGAATCAAAACTAACAGCACTGGATGAAAATTCTTTGTATTCCCCAAAGAGGATCCAGATGCATTTTGGTGCGCGTGTGTGTGTGCGCACACGCACATATGTACGTACAAAAGACAGAAATGAGGTTCAGACAATCATGAAGGAGGGTAATGAGAAAGACGAGATGAAGGCAGAAAATTAGAGAGCGCGAACGATGCAGTGGGAGGCTTGGAGGAGAGCAGGAGGTGAAATTAATGTATTTTCTTTTTCTATAACTCAGAACATTGGCCCTCTCATCTCCCTCTCTCGGGCCCTTTTGACCTTAAACTCTTTGATGTACTTCTACCGACCCAAGTAGCTCAGAAAGTCGCTGCACGTACACACAGACACACACACACACACACACATACAAAAAGGGAAAACACAAAGACATGCAGCCTTCTACTTTACTTTACTTTCAGAACAAAATTCACATTAAAACTCAAATACACAGGCATACACAGAATACTGCACACATGCCACACATTTTCAGGTTACCATTAAGAGTGCTTACTGAAGCACTACCGTGGTGGAGAGAGAATTCAGCGGGATTCTCTACTGAATAGTGAGAGATTCTGGTCTCATTCAGCAGACAAATGAAGCGTGAGCAGTCTGAAGGGCGCACACACACACACCCCCCACACTCATATACACACACAGCCATTCCTACAGTGAGCAGACAGACACATATACTGCTTTGCAAAGCTGGATTTACACACACAGACACACACACACACACACACACTCGGCACGCTGTGACATCCAGCAAAGGGAAGACTTCTTAATGGATACGAGGCATCTGGCTGTTCGTGCCAGGCCAAGAGAGGAAGGTTGACCTCGCGAGGTGTGAACCTGATGTGCTCTCACATGTATGCACACTGCACACTCACACAGGGCACCAATTACATGTCAAAGTTTGAAATCCCTCAAACTCTACAAGAAACCGTTCGCAGAGTGATAGGGAATATCTCTCACAAAATCACACACATTCACATGGAGTTGGTAAAATAACAGCTGAGGGAGCGCGAGCGGAAAAAGAGAAAACTCCAGAAAGGAGGAGGTATTAAAAAGAGATGGGAGATGAAAGTGAATGGAGACGGCTCTCTAATGCCTTTCCTACTTCCCTCTTGAGATCTGTGGGCGTGCGTGTGTGTGTGTGTGTGTGTGTGTGTGGGGGGGTAATTTTGTGAATACACACAGAACTATAGAGAGCTCTCTGAAAGATGAAGAGTATTGTTTGAGACGTGCTCTTGTTATGTTCCGTGCGTCGTGTTCGTAGACTCCTCACACTTGCTGAAACTCCCACGGCTCTTTCAACCTAATTGAAGCCTGCGCGATGAGACACTGTGACGTGTGACGCGATCAAAAGGTAAACGCCGGGCGAAAGAATGATGTGTGTTTTCCAAAATCAATTCAATATTGTGTTATTTCTCAGCTTTTCACATTTTCATCAACGTCAAGTAATGTATGAAACTGGCACCTGAAGTTTAACTGGGGTGAAGAGTAGGAATCTCTTGGCACATCCAAATCCAATTAAAAAACCATTATTGCCACATCTTGATGCATGTAGTGTTGTTTTTTTTATTATCATTATTATTTAAAAAAAGAAATGAATTCAAAATAGGATATAAAACTACAGTGCTTAGCTTTTATGTTACATTCAAACCGTTGTCAAATTAGTTCATACAACAATAAGTTAAAAGTCCAACTGTGTGTTTCTCAGTATCTGAGTGTATAAATGTTGTGTTGCCCGATGATTCGTTTTAGGTCAAGAGAGACAAAGAAAGAGTGAATACTACTGCTAAAAAAAGGTTATGTTGTTCAGCAGTTTGACAGATGAATGCTTCTTGCCTTGCCCGCCTCTGCTCTGCTGGTGAAAATACACAAATGCTCCCTCAGTCAGGTCTGATAGTATTGATTGACAGAGCCCACTTTTTTTTTTTAGATGAAGGATACTGCATACAGTTATCGTTTTGTGCCGGGACCATGTAGCGGGACCAAAAGTCTCTACTTAATATCTCACTGGAAAGAAATTTTAAAATGTCCCTAAAACAAATAATCTTCCCAGCATCAAACTACTGAGTGAAGTTTAGAAAGAAACAGAACTCAGACATCAGTCCTGTCCTCTGTCCCTCTCCCTCTGCTGCTGCTGCTGCTGCTGCTGAGACTCACTGCCTGCAGGTACTTCTGCCATCGCTGGGGTGGAGGAGTGGGGGCTGTCTCAACAAGTTTACAAGACTTTTTTTGAGTTTTGTGGCAATTGAACCAAAAAATATGCAGGTCTAAAGTAGAAACTTATCTTCAGAAGCTCCTCTGCTAACTGGCAAAAAAATCCCACAAGAACAAAGCTGTGTCATGTTAAAACTCATGATGAAAATCAAAGTTTTCCAGATCCTCTCGGGCAAATACAGAGCGTCAGTGGTAGCTATTCGCTCGGTCTGCTCCTCTCTGACACTTCTCCTGGTTACTGTAGTTAGAGGCTTACAATGACTGAAAAAGCAGCAGCTATTAGTTGAGTGGAAATGTTTTAACGGGTACTGTAGCTGAAGAGCTGGTCATTTGGAAAATTCTGAACGTTGTAAACTCCAAGCAGTTTAAAACAAGTTGTAACACAATGTATTACTTAGTGCCATGGTTCTCAAACTGTGGTACTTCCTTGGAGGAAAATCAGAAATACTGTTCTACTGTATATACCAGGGTATGTGATCGGAGAAAACAAAAAAAAACTTTAGAAATGTTTAAATCTTTAAAAATTAGAGACACCTTATCGCTTGCCTGAAGTATAGGTGAGGAAGAGGAGGATGAGAGAGCAAATGAGAACCACTGACTCCTAAATAGTGTATTTCCCTAACCCTAACAGACTAAGTATTCGGCAGTCTTGTATAAAGTACTTGTAAGCGATACTTAAAAAGTACAAGTATCTTACCAGAAAATGATTTTGGTAGAAGTTAAAGTCAGTTAAAGTTTCAGAATATTACTTGAGTAAAAGTCTTAAAGTACCTGACATTTACTGTACTTAAGTATATATATATTAAATGTATTAGAAGTAAGGTGCCGCAAAGCTGGTGCCACTTAAAACAACTAGCGTCAACCAACAGGCGTTACGTCACCAACTCAACTTTTATTTTGTAGTATCGAGTAACGAAGATGGCTAAGGGACATGTATCAGTGTCAAAGTACACATTTTATTTAGGAAATGTAGGGGAGTAAAAGTGAAGGTTGTCAGAAATATAAATAACGAAGCAAAGTATAAATATGTGAAAATTCTACTTAAGTAGAGTAACAAAGAATTTGTACTTCATTACAAAGTATTTGTACTTCGTTACAAAGTATTTGTCGTTCAAATGACGTTCAAATGACGTTCAAATGCATACACACTATTTTAATATGGAGTGGGTCCCTCTTTTGCAGCCATAACAGCTCCCACTCTTTTAGAAGACTTTCAACAAGATTTTGGAGTGTTTCTTTGTGAAATGCCCATTCAGTGTGTAGAGCATTTATGAGGTCAGGCACTGATGTTGGAAGAGTGAACGCCTGGCTCGCAATCTCTGTTCCAAAGCCATTTGATGGGGTGGAGGTCAGGAGTTCTTCCACACGAAACTTGTCAGACCATGTCTTTATAGTCTCTGCTTTGTGCACGAAGGCACAGTCATGTTAGAATAGAAAAGAGCCTTCCTCAAACTCTTGCCACAAAAATGGAAGCATAGTATGTAAGCATAGTAAACGTTAGTTATCCCTCCTCCACCTGACTTGGTGCTGCCAAATACTTTTGTCCCTATAGCATATGTCCGGTTATTGACTTTTTGGCATAGGGATAGTTAACTCTCACGAAATAATCACTGTGAGAATCAAGACAAATCTTGATCTTTTTTCTCTAATGTGCTTGAGAACTGCCAATCCACTTGGCCGTCAACCGTTTTCTGCAGTGGTCATTAGCGTGTTTTACTGTCTGCATGTACTAGTGGTTGTTATTCTAAAAGTGAAAAACGATAGACAAAGCCTGCCATTTGTACCTGTATGTATCACTCACACAGCTGCCATAATCCCAGAGTAGAAGTTTGTACTGCACATGGCCTCAGTGGACACCTCCAAATCAATCTGCAGGCCTGTAATAAAGCTGTCTCGTCCTGCCTTGAACCCTGCGAGCGATTCACTGTGTGTGTGTGTGTGTGTGTGTGTGGTTATAGTTGCAGGTAGTAGCTCACTCAGGCTGTGTAAGAGAAGGAAAGGGAGAGGACAAAGTGAGAGTGAAAGAGACAGAATTCCCCCCCCAACCAACCCTCGACTCACAAACAAACCCTTTATCCCTTATACTTCATCCACTTTTTGTCAAAGTTCAAACACAGTGAGTCTTACATTTTGATGTATTCATCCTCCGTATTTACCCTCTTGCTCTTTCCTTTCGGACCAATTTTCCCTTCTAATTTCTCCACAAATGTCAAAATAGTTTCCCCTTTCAACAGTTTCTTTCTGCACCTAATTTCTATTGTTTTTAACTAAAATCCTTGCTTCCTTTTTTTTTCTCCTTCACCTCACTTCCTCTCTTTTAGGAAAAATAAAATGACAAACTACAGAAAGGAGCCACTCAAATCCCACAAGTTCAGCCCCGATTTTCACCACTCTCTTGTTTGCCACGTGTTGATGGTTTTCATCTAAAGTTAGCAGCTGCTCATCAAGATGAAGCACTGTGTGAGAGGGAGACCGGGGCACATGCGTGTGCATGTAGATAAACACACAAGTGCATGCGCACACACACACACACACACACAAATGCAGACACAAACAAGAAAATGGGAATGAGAAGCAGAGCCTTGGGGCTGCCTGGAGCTGTTTCCCAATCAACACCACTGGGGAGAACAAGAGAGACCTTCACTGTCTACAGTGGGATCTCTTGAGTGGGCTTCAGACAAAAACACACACACTTTTGTCATTTTTTTTAAAGAGACATTATATTGACTAACACTCATTTCCTGGAGACTTACCCCAAATCCCTCCCAATTAAGGACATGACCTTTGTCCCCGATTCAACAAGTCATCCTTAATTAACCGTCTCGTCTAAAACTGTCCAGAATTACACACACACACACAACTGCATCAACTTTTCTTCTGAAGATCACAAATAAACCGCATGGCATCTGAGGGCTTCTGATCAAACAGGCGACAGTCTGACGTGCACACTGATGCAAATGAACATCCTCTCTCTCTCTGTTTGAAATGCACAGAAATGTGTTAGTTACAATGGAAGGAGGCTTCAAACAGAAACATGTGTGCCTACGTTTTGAAGTGCATCGGTCTTTTTTTTGAGACTACAAAGGATTGCAGAGTGTAAAACAAAAAAAAAATGGTCAGAGAGTCTGTAATGATGATGATGATGATGATCATGCAGCTGTAAAGGGTGATAGACCCCAATATGAAAATGAGATAAGTTTGTTATATAGGAGTTCGTACAAAGATTCTTCATCCTCTGACTCATCCTTGAGATATTTCCTTTAAATGTCACAACAATATCGCCATAACAGGTCAGATTAAGCACTGATGTGGAAAGTGTCACATTTAGAACAACAAAAATGAAGAAAATCAGATGATTATTCAAAGAGCAGAACTCTAAAAGGTTATGATACTGCAGTATCTAAATATTATAAATGACGCCTCACCGCCAGTTCTTAGCAAAAAAATAGGAAGGTAACCTCAATCTCTCGACAAGGCTTCCGTCTTATTGACATTAATTCAGCGCACATTTTGTCCCGTGCGCTTCGTGTTTGTTCACCGCCTGTATAGAGCAGCAGTAGTGAGAAAAAGGTAGTGACTATTTTCTCAGAATTAATGACTAGTAAATGCAATTTTTGTTGTTTAAGATGTGAAATAATAATGCACTTCCTTTGCGGCATAAATTGAGTCATCGGTTTTTTCATGAAAACCACGGTGAGCAAGACGTGTAGACTTATCACAATAAGTCTAAATCAGAAAAGGTACCTGTGAATCAATCGGGGTGAATCAAGCTTTGCTTCTGTAACGCTGCTGCTGAAAACACTGGTGCAACCGAGACTGATATCCTATCGCCTATTAATATAAACTGTTCATCATAAATAGTTGTAGTTAAATTGGAACATTATAATTATTTCAATATCTATAAAAATTCTATCAGCCATGATAAACAATAATTCTATAAATATGTTTCATATTTCTTTCTCCAACTGTCCATTTGTTTGTGGATAACCACATTTAAAATTTCCCACAATGTTTTGACAGACATAGAGAAAACAAGCAAATTAACCAAGTAATATAAAATGTATTAATATAATAACCGCAATTAACCAATAATTGATCCATCATTTTTAATTAATGTACAGCAAACACTATGATGATGTAAATATATCTACTAGTACCGTCCCAAGCTGCAGCGCAGTGCAGGATATCCAGTTTTAATCATTATATACATCCAAGCAGTATGCAACTCAGGATAGTTGCAGCTGCAGAGGCAGATGGTGAGTGTGCAGGGGTTCACTGGAGCACTGCACCATGAGCTAGCTATACTGAATAGGACTGGATGGAAAAATAAATCATGAGCATTAAGGAGCAGGGACCTAAATCCCTAAGGTGAGAGTGGTGGAGTATTCAAACCCATTTTGCAGACTGTGCAAACAATGCCACATCATAATGAATGAGCGGGTTAAACTCTTTACGGTGGTGCACTACTGCAGTTTATTTAGTTGAAAAGACATGTGCAAGGAAGTGAGAAGTGTGGCAGGAAGTGATGAGGACTGTGTGGACGCTAAATAATTGAGTAGTCACAGAAGACAGACTGTCTCACGCAGCTACCTGCATCAAAACTGCTGTAAATTGTAACTGTGTGGAATAACAGGTTGTCTCAAGTCGAAGGGCAGAAGTTGTCAATCTTGCTATCTGTCAGAGGAGCCGCAAGTAAAACTGATTCTTTTTTTTTTTTATCATTTTCAATGTAAGTGACAGCTGGTTATGTGAAACATAATTTTTGTAGAAATCCCACAAAATAACAGAGCACTGACTGAAATTGACCAAAAAAATAACCATTGTTTTTTTTTCCTGAAAAGTTACAGTTTTGGGCAAAGGGTGGATATCGACCACTTCTGTGGTCCATACCAAAGTATCAAAAAGCCTCTGGACAAACAACACCACTATATTTATCTTATATTTACTTTACATTTAAAAAGTGGGGAAAATGCTAAATAATGTCCAGCTTATTGATTGAGATAATGTGGGTGCTACTTCAGCCATCATGTGGGCATGCACGCATGCACGCATGCACGCACGCACGCACGCACGCACGCACGCACACACACACCTTGTTTCACTGTGTAAACAAAGCAAACATTGAGCAAAGCGAGGGTTTCTGCAGATGCTAACACTAATTATGATTCCTTTGTGTTGCTACTTAGTCCAGATGCTGTCGGCTTTAGAACTTCTGCTTTAAGTGGTAAATAATCGTAGAGATCAGTCAAGCTGCAGCCACAGATGTCAGTCCAAATGAGAAAACTTGGCTCAATGAGAACACAGCTGATGTTACGGGGCTGTCATGCATTTATAGACCATTCACTACAGAGGACTCTATCGGTTTAAGTCTCTGATGGTAAGGTAAGCAAATAGGAGATTTGTGGTCTTATCCATGTAGGGTGAGAGCAGATAGCAAGATTGACATTACCTTGACCCTAGCGGACCTCTGTATTACAATACTTAGCTACTTAGCATACCAAAAGGTTATTTTTGAGCAGAGCATTTCCACAATGGTTTCAACTACTATTTTTACTTTTGCTCACCCCACAACTACTATCTCCAGCCCTTGCCCTGTTTGCTCATAATAAGTTCTGCTGCACCAGCCACAGTATGGACTCGGAGTTTGTGACCTTTAAATACCCATTAGGGCAATCGATATAATTCTTCCAAACATCAGAGTACGAAGATACATCACTCCTTTATCAACATTAGACCGAAGCGAGACATCTCCTGAGATGTCACATATGACAGACGATAAGCCTTCAGCATGATCCATTGTGCCCCTCTCAGTGGAAGCAATGAGAGAGATTTAACACATGTATCAAAGCTTTGGTTTACCAAAGTAAAGCCTCTTGGATTCCTTAAAGCCTAAAGAACAGCAGAGCTAGTGCTTGGGGGCTTGACTGGAGCAAGTGGAAACTAAGTTGACCCTCAAGAACACCTGTTAACACTAAAGTGCTGTGTCAGCACAGCGAGTTTCTGGACAAAATATTTAATTCATGTGTTGACTCAGCCACCGCACTCCCCTGTGCTACTTTACCTTCTACGTGGAATGTGGATATCCAGCGCACCTTGTGCTGCCTGCTTGACTTAAGAATGCAGCTCTCTATGATGCAGTGCTCTTGGGACCGCGTGTCACAGAAAGAGTGGACACTATAATTCACCTCTACGTTTTGCAAAGTAAATGTGCAACACAGAAGAGAGCAAAGTAAAGAGGAAGACCACAGTGCGTTAACCTCAATCTCTGCCCTTTAATGGATCCCATGAATGATCCCTCTGTCTGCTGACTGCACATTCGCACTGTCACCGTTTAATACATTTTCTGGAAGGAACTTGTATAATATTGAAAAAAAGAAATAAAAAAAAATGGATTGCCAATGGATGCCCTTACGTAAATTAAGATAATCTCCCCAAGAACACAGAGAGCTTGAAATATCCTAAAATTTGTTTTGAAGGGAGATGAAAAATGAGATGGATTAAAATGAATGAATTAAAGGTGGTTCTGACTGAAATTGGAAAGGTGGTATGTCAAAGTGCCGATACACACACACACGCACACACACACACAAAAAGACATACGGAACAGAAGACTGTATCAAGTTGTGATTATGGATTTTGGAGATGGGCTGATCTCCTCTACAGTCACAAAGTTGTGTCAGAAAGCCTTTGAAGCTGGTGTCTGTCATGGCAAGAATATTCAGAGTACCATTCCTCTCTAAGCTTCAACTGATTTGGGCTGCAAGGAGAGATTTCAGACAGATCTGTAAGGTGCGTAGGTGTGTGTGTCACAATGTAGACTGATGCCATGTTAGAAGACTTGTACTTTGTGCTACATCGGCGCCTCTCGTATGCCAAGGTATTGAAGGGAAGCCACACTCGGCTGTCAGGAGAGCCACAGATTTTCCCAGTGAAAACAGGTGTTTTAAATATAATGTCATGTGTCTTTTTCACACAATAGTACTGCCACCTGTCATAACTATGCTACTTTACATTGGGCAGCAATCCCATATTTTTTTTTGTCTGGTCACCCTTCAAATGTATCCAATCGTTACCTTTCTGCCTGTTGTCAATATTAACAACGCTAGAGAACATGATGCCCCCTTGCCTTTTACGATAAAGGCGATCATTGTTATTGCGCCCACTTGCAACCTCAATTAAATTTAGAGGCCGTTATGTCCTGGCTTTAAAGAGCCTCTGACTTCCTCCAGGGGCTTAATCCCATAAACCGCTATGACCCACTGACATCATAACTTTAAGCCGCCAGGCAAGGCGATGTCAGACAAACCTCCAGAGGAAGTGAAATTGATGCAGGTTTCTGTGAATTTGTGTGTATTTGTGTCCATCATGGAAAACCACCATCACTTGAAACCAAGGTGTTATATTTCATCCTATAATTTTATTTTATTTTCCCGGACAAGAAACTGAGATGAGATTAAGATGCTGTGTGTTCTCTCACGGGGTGTTTATTAATGGATAAATGGAGGAAAATCTCTCAACAATTGCTGACGCCAAGTTGTGCTGGTGATGCCACTTCTGTGTTTAAACACGCCTCTTAACAAGTCCAACCGCGTAGATTACTGTGAATATAGAATAATGAACAGTGTTCAACACCAGGTCTGTGATAGTAAAGATGGTGATGTTTGTCTATTCCATGAATGAATCAAAGGGTTTACAAAAATACAGAGTAACAAGAGAAAGTTTATCTCCTTCTTGATTAGGAGTTCACTTGATGTACAGCAGCAATTAGTTGAGGAACTAATGTTTATTCTCATTACCACCTACTCGGTTGACTGTTTTCCAAATGAATCCACTCAAATTAGTGCCCATAAAAACTTCCAAGTCCAAGATGCCATCTTAAATGTCTTATTTTTAAGTTCATTAATGAGAGATTTCTAGTTCAAGCAGACATTTCACGTAGTTTTCTCCTATTTGTGGCTGAACGTACAAAGTAGCTGCAAATCCCTGAGTGTGTGTGAGAAAATAAGAAAAAATTGCTTAAGGATATTTAGGAACAGTGTCTCTACTGTATCCCAAAGTAGTGAATGTTGGTAAGGTGACCCATCCATCGTCTACCACTTTATCCTCCACATCAGTGTTCAATTAACCTCTGCAAGTTTATGGACTGCAAGAGGAAACCAGACCACGATCCAAGGCAACAGTGCTAGCCACTTGCTCCGCTATGTGGCTGTAATAAAGAGTGACATTTGCATTAAGCAGAGGGTTTGCTTATATGTTTACAACCATGTCGTCAATGTACAGTACATCCCTGAATCTGAGGGCCAGCGCGCCGTGGATTAGCCCTGGGGAACAAAAGACAGAACACCAACGTGTTTCTGTGATGTTCACAACAAGGGATTATAAGATTGCCACTGACAGGATTAAAACAATACCTACTGTTTTTCTCTGTCCTTCCACAGAACCCATTTTTATCCCAACCTCGCTTGTTATATTAGAAGATGATATTTTTCTTTGCTCTCCCTCTGTTTGCAGCTTTTCTCTGCTCTTATCCCACCCCTACTTTTTAATGGTTAACCTGTGTTTTGGTCTTTCCCCTCTTTGGGGAGGATTATGTCAATCCTGCCTAATCCTGAAATTCCACCTTAATGCCATGTCTCTGAGGGGTACCGTCATTTATGAAGAAATGGATTTAGCTGAAAATGTGTTTGTTCGTAATCTTTTTTCTCCATGTTTTGATTTGAACGCTTATTTTAAGTGTAGCCAAACTCATAACTCATAATAAAACAGACCAGTGAACCAGTGAGACTAATAATGAAATTAGAAAATGCATGATTGTCGATCTGGAAATACCTTCCATCGGCTTTTTGACTGACAAAAAAAAAGAATGTGTTCAAGGGAGGGAATATAATCAACTGACTTCACCAGGCACGACGGAACTAATTGAGTCAATCAAAAATGATTACCCATCAACCTGGCACAAAGAAGAAATGGTCAGAGAAAATTGGGTCATTACGATTGAAGGAAAACCTGTACCAAGAGTAACCCTAACCCTTTTCTAAATTTGTCATTCAACTGCAATAATGTCAGGCTCACTGAAAGTGTATGGATGATGGACTTCCTTCGTTATGTGTCTCATGGATTCAAACAACACCCTGTGAGGATACTACAATGAACAAAAAAAAATTAAATTGGGACAAGAATCCGGCTTATAATTTTCTCAGAGTAGAATCCAAAAGTAATTAACAACACAATGATTGACTGATAGAGTTACACTCACAGCAACAGCCAGCGATGATAGTGGATGTTGACACAGCTGATATGTGGAGATGAGATGAGTGGCCTGTGACCACACTGATTGGTCCAATGTAATTAGAACGTCGACAAAAATAAACACTGGAGGACACAAGTTATTCTTGTCTGGGAGGCAAAAGCAATCACACCCAGACGAGTCACCCGCCTATCAATAATGACAACAGACACATAACCCCTTTTCAAAATATCCAAACTTAGATGTTCACACACAGATAAGGCCCAGTCAGAACGTGTCCATGCACATGCAAATAAGGATGCAAGTATTAACCTATTTCACTATTAACCAAGGTTAAAAATGTAAGTTATTTAACGTCATAGGCTCAGCACTACCAAGTGTTTATGGTCACTTCTGGAGATTTCTGGAAATTTTACAATGACAAGTTATTGCAGACGCAAGATCACCTTAAAGTTCTGTTGCACAAAACTATGGACCACAGTCGCCACGGAACTACAATGTTAACGCTTGTTGCCACCCGACATTTAATAACAGCTACAAGGCTACTTTAGTTTACAGGCTGCAGTTGCTTCATGAAACACTGAGCTGGTACGATAGTACCATAAAACAGTAACATAAACATGTCACTTAAAGTCAACGTAGTAGCAGTGAGTTTGATTCCTTTCAGCACCATGTAAAAACAACAGCAGCAAAGCAGGAAAAGGAGGATTGTGCCAAAATCTGCCCCGGGTTAGTGATGGAAATAGCAATGCATTACAATTGTAAAATTGTGAGGCAGTGTCTTTTAACTTATACAATAATCATACCATCAAAATCTAAATTATTTGCATCCTTATCAGTTTGTTGAATGAAGTGTGGCCGACTCTACTACACTGTAGGTGGTGAAAGGGCTTTAAACTTGATATTTGGCATTATGTAAAACTTGTATTTACCAATATCCAACAGAACTTTTTGAAGCCAATGTCTGCCAATATCGATATTGTACCAATAATAAAGTGCATCTTTAGTCTTAAAGACTAGGGACCGAACAGCTTCAATAACCAAATGACGATCAACCTCTGAGGCAGAAGTAATCAAACACAGAATGCCTGGAAGGACCGACTGGTAATTATCGCATATGGACTGCTATAAGAGTTCATTCACTGTCAGGCCAGTAATGATATGATAAATGTATGGTGATTCCTCCATTCAAGGGCTGTTGCAGAGCAGCATGGACATGTGTCAGCCATGCCTCGAGGGTTTGCTCCTGGTTACCTTTTGATTGTAGAATGGCAGGAAAGGTTTCAGCCAGGTAGATGTTCAAGTATAACAAAATAATAAGTTGAATAATGAGACATTTAACCTCTCAAATGTAGCTAAAGTTGGCCAGTGCTCGGTAATAATCTCGTCTGTTCCATCTGCTCACCAAACTGTCATTCATTTGCCTATTTTTTAACCTTCATATTTATCATTCGCTCCCTCTGACTCACAGCATCTCCAGATTGACACTTCTGGTTGAGCCATGGGGGGCGTTCACTGCTGTCAGACAGACTCTTTCTGACAACTCAGCACTAGTGGGCATGTCCAATCTCCAAGACCCACAGGACGACGACACCAGTTCACATGAAGAGGCTTTGAAAAGTGCACTCTTCCATTTTGTATTCCGAGTCGCTCTGTGCTCCAAGAATACAGCTTTTCTTAATGCTTACAACTATCCTTGTCTCCATTTGTGAACTGTGCCATGACTCCGCTATCATCCCCATCAGCTACTCACGTCTTGCTCTTCTTCCAAATCTTCCTGACCTTCCTCAAATAAACCTATCCGTTGTAATCAAGAGCAATCCAGTCCTTTCTCCTACATTCACTTTGACATACAGACTCCCTCTCTCACACTCACACTCACACACACACACACACACACACAAATGTGTCACCTTTTTGTGCAGGTCCTTTTCTCTCTCTTATGGACTTTTAAGGCAGAGGCATCTGTATCCATTCATGCCCCCGTCTCATTTTGGGTCACCTACGAATGTCCTTACATGATGACCTCGATCAAAAAAAGATATTTTGATAAATCTTTAAAAAAAAAATTGGCGATCACGATTCACTACTACACGGGATCTCAATTTTAAACGGCAACGATTCCTCGGCATTTTATCACATGATATCAAAGCCGAGCTAGTGGAAACACGCCATATGTCGGTTGGTTGAAGGGACCTGCTTGAGGTCAAGTCACATCTTCAGTTAAAACATTTTGCCAAAAGCTAGTATGTACGAAAACACAAGAAACGCAAATATACAACTGAAAGCGTCTTTAATTCAGTTACAATTTCATTATTACTCAATCAATGAAAAATTGACCTTTCTCAGACAAGGACATTAATTCTCAATAGTTTTGTGTGGCACAGATCTCATTTAATGCGTCAAGCACTGTGAAGTTGAATTCAATTTGTTCCATAAGCCACAGATATGATGTAAAAGCTTCACTAAACTGTTGCTCTGGGGTATCGATCATCATATTGCCAGGGAACGACGGCGATATAACAACACATTGATATTTCGACACACTGCGAGTGTGGAACCAGATACGCCAACAGGTTTTCCACATGACCTGTGATGCAACACTTACATGTACACACTGGATGCTTTAATGGAAATACTTTTTAATGAACTTTTTTTCAATGTTCAACTGTATCTTCCTGTTGCCATGACAGTTATGCCAGCACCAGGCTTCAAGAACTCCCACCATTAAGCTTTAGCATGACCCTTATATTCAAGTCCTCATGTAACTCTTACTAAAAAAAAAGCTGTTCAAGAGGGAATACTTACATTTAACATTTGAGACACTGAAAAAAAATGTGACTATATATATACACCTTTTTTTTCCCCTTCTTTCTCTTTCTCATCTTTGGCAAACACACATTTACACACATTCATATGGTCCATATCTCCCAAGAGCACTCTGCTCTCTGCTCCCCCTCAGTCCCAAGGCTAGATGATCACAGACAAAAAGAGAGAGAGCAAGAGACAAGAGAGAGAGCAGAGGGAGCTTGGATTTTGTCAGTGGGTCACACGGTGGAGGCATGGTTAACTAGCTAATATGATTAAATTTAGCAGAGGCACAAGTTACATTGTCAGCCCACATCAAAGTCTCCCCGCTACTGCACGAGCAAAACGAGCCCCACTGTGGAAAGAGAGACAGAAAACAAGAGAGGCGGACAAGGAAAAGGGTGATGTTTAAAATATAAAAGAGGAGCAGGATGGTGAGAAAAGATGAGGCAATAATGAGGCAAGAAGACGAGGAAGGATGAAGTGTTAATACATCAAGTGAACTGCGTGACCTGACGAGACGCAGTTAACGGCGAATCTCTGTCTGTTTTCATCTGTGTACAAATGAAGGGCTATTGACAAGTACTTATGGTGTCAACCAGCTCGCCGACCTTGTGGTTTGATTATCTGCCTTGAGACAGAGTTTGTGAGCTCACTTCTCTGATGGTTTATTGCAGGGCATGAAACATCTAAATTGGTTTCAGAGTAGAGTACTCCAATTGACCCATGTTCTGCGTTGCCTCAGAAACACACACACACAACAATAAATAGACGTGTTGCACCAAGACGAGACCTAACGAGGAGAAAGTGAAATTATCGCAGTGTTGACCATCTGTCTTTTTTTGGCTTAGGGCACTTCACATTCTATCTTTCCTCGAGATATGTCTTTAGTTTTAAGACATACCATTATTTCCTAATTACTATCACCTACAATTACTAGAATTATTATTTTCAGTGGATACAGAAAAAAGATGTGTGACCACATTAACTAAATCATTTTAAGTTAAATGGATAGTTCAGGTTTTCTTGAAGTGTGGTTGTAGAAGGTATTTGACACAACGACGACGACTTCACCAAAGGAAAAAGCTCGCCTAATAAAATGTAGACCTGCTTAAGTCTAGAATATCCTAAGAACATGTTTGAGACATTCATAATTGACTAATCTGTCAATGATTTTTTTCTTGTTTAAACAATTATAATGGTGGAAAATGTTAAATAGTGTTTTACCAAATTTCAACATCCTTTTTGTGGATACAAATCAAAGATATTCAACGTACCGCCTTAGAGGATCAAACAAACTAGAACATTTTCACATTTACAAAGCAAACAGAGAGAACTTGTTTGTATTTCATAAATAAAGATTAATAGAACGGATATCATCAATTAGTCATTGCAGCCATAGAAAGACAGTCTTTCCCAGATGGAAAAATGAAGTTTGTCCCACTATGCATACCATTTTGACCGTTTTTTTTAGGGTGATAATTGTATTGAAATGAAACATATGAGACCATGGGACCGTGACTTTTCCTAAATATGTGTATTTATTGTTTTAACAATGTTAGATTATTAAAACAACAAAACGCAAAAAAGTTCTGGTCACGTCTACCTTTAATTATCATAGCGATCAATTTGACCGCATGCGTTATAAATTATGTAATGTGTATATGTGTCACTGGTGGGCACGTAACAAAAAAGAAGAATTAAGATATTTCTCAACTCAGAGGAAACTGAGGTTGGGAAGCACAATTTTTTCAAAAATACTACCCCTATTCTAGTAATACAATGCTAAATGCAAATTGGTGAGGTATTCCTTTTAAAAATAAGATTAGTTTAGTTTCTTTGGACATCTGTAATACACACGATCAGGTGCCAATGGTGTATGTGTGCATTCTCAGCTTAGCTCAGCAGTAGGACCATTTTGTTTTAATTGGTTGTCTAATGTGCAGGAGTACTTTAAAGGCACATTATTTCCTTTCGATTTCTTGTGCTCACAAAAATCGAGATACGGAAACGTGCAGTCATCAATATGTTCAAAGGGAACAACGCAGTCAAATGGGACTTGTGCTGTGAAAAGCTCTCTGCCTAAAGCAGCTTAAATAATGCAAAAAGATTACAGCAGATTGCACCTGGAATTTAAAATTAGCACAACGATTAGTGCAGAGTAAAACCTATATTTGTCAAAATGCTGCAGTTATAATGTCAGCTGTCTAATTAATTGTCAGACTTGTTCAGATGATGGCGGCAAACACTCACGCCAGTTTGGTTAAGCTCACTATCCAAACCAAAAAAATCATACACATTACTCTGAGGAGCTAAACCGCTGGTAACAGAATTATATTTCTCAGCTGCTGTATGAATATAATAAGACTTTACATTCACACACACAAAAACCCCCCCCGGTGCTTGATGACAACCCACGAAGGCTTTGAAAGATCTAAAAATGAGCCATGCACGAGTCAATACAAAAGACTGTTAGACTCTGCTGAAAATATGGAAACGTTTCGCAGTGATCTGATCACACTCATTGACATGAAAATGAAAGTCATTAGCAGAAAACCAAGGAAAACAAAAAGGGGCTCAGACAAATTGGACACAAGCCAGTGAACAATGTTCTTGGTTGTTTTCGCTAATTTAAAGAGACAATGGATTTGTGCACTGCCTGCAAGGTTCTTCTCCAACAGCACTTCAGTGAGACGGACTTTTTGTTCATGGCTCATTATCACACTCATGAGATTGCGAGCAGTTGACATTAATGATACCTAAAACTGCCTGTAAGGTGTCTAGTGTACATTCTGTGCAATTTGAGAGCTACCCTGTGTCACCTGCAGTGAGTTTTACCTTGACTAAAATGTTTGCACTGACTGCTTAGTGGAGCAGTGTGTTGTGAACATGTTATTTTTAAGTGTGTTCATTAGTTTTACAGGGTCTTAGCTGCCGGGCTAATTTGTTGATATTTTGCTACAAGTTTTTGCTGTTCCTATACTGATTCTGTTCTTCAGCCAATTTAAGTTGTGGAAAAAAACAAATACTTGCTAAATTACTTATTGATATTCAAAAATCCAACTGGTTCACTGCATCTTTTTATGTGTCCAGATTTACCAAATATTAAGTGAATCCCTTTCATTGATGCAAAGCTTCAGGTTTCATGAATAGTAAAGGATTTTGGTATAAAAAGGCTTATATCCCAAGAGTAAAAAAAAATAGACTATGTCTGTGCAGTGTATACAGCCAGAAGCAAGTTGTCTTTGCATACAGAGTGGCTGAAACTCGCTGCTATCAAAAGTTAACAGTATTAGACCTTGAGAAACCAACTTAAAACATTACAACAAATGGAATAATCCAAATTGTGATTGCGTGATTTTTCCTTTTGTTTTTTCATTTATTCACTCATTCAACATCTACCACTGGACAGGTTGCCAGTCTATTGCAGGGGAAACATATAGAGACAAATTATATGTTAGCATGTTTTTGGACATGTGGAAGGAAACTGCAAAACTCCACACGAAAGGCCCAGACTGGGACGCAAACGGGCAACCTTCTTGCTGTCAGACTACAGTGCAAGCCACAAGTGCCACCATGTGGCCCTTTGTTTAATCACAAATATTAAAAGAAATAAATGAAGTTATGATAGATTCATATTTCTTGCAATGCAGCGTTACAAACTATTTATCTTCAGTGACATTTACCCTTAGCTATGTGCATCATAGTGCTCAAGTTTAATGCTGACCCTCTTTCCATCCTCAAGAAGAGGAAAAAAGGAATAATTAAGAAAACAACTTCACCGAAAGTGACAGGTCATGTACTGCACGCCAGATGTTAATATGAGTGAGACATTGCACTATGGAATGCATGCCTCACTGCGGCTTGAGAGACACTTGCCAATCCTGATTGGCTGAAAAACATGTTCTCAGCTACCCGTCAAGAGGGTTGCTTATTATGACTGTAATTTGTTTTGCGTGTGCACACATTGCTTGGTCGATGGATTTGAACATGCATGTTGTGAGCATGGACGTGCACAGATTGTGCAGATGCTCAAGCACCTGTCCTCTGACCAGATATGGTCCCCTTTTGAAGGACATGGTTTTTATTCCTTTATCCAAGTTTTTCAAAAGCAGGAATTTGCAATTTGAGTTGCAATTACTGTGAGACAGTCATTTTGCATTTTTGAAATAAATACATATCAAACCAACTACGCCTTTTTTTATTATTATTATTTGAAACCCTGGCCTTGAAAGATCATATTTTGTGGTTGTACCCACAGTTGTACACACATCATTGTGCACGTGTTAATCTTATTTTTCATATGTGGATCATGTTTTATTAGCATTTTGAGCATGATATATATAATATATCATGCTCAAAATGCTAAATGGGATATATATATATATATCTCGCATTTAGCATTTGACACCAGTTTTTCTATGTTATAATTATAGTATAATTTGATTTAACATGTAAAAAAATGTAGTGATAGCATAGAAAGTTTATGATTTAACTATGTATATATATATATGTATATATATATACATCTCTATCTATATCTATATATACATACATACATACATACATACATATATAGATATATACATACATACATACATACATACATAGATATATATATTGTTAAATCATAAACCTTCTATGCTATCACTACATTTTTTTACATGTTAAATCAAATTATACTATAATTATAACATAGAAAAACTGGTGTCAAATAAATGCAGGACTCTCTTTCCCAAGCGCACAGTCTTTACGCGGTAAGCTCATGCTGCACTAGAACAAAATAAGTGAATAGTCACTTTTCCTGCTTTGAATGGTTTCTTCTTTTCAGGTCACCTATGATCATATTTCATACTCGGCCTTTGTACTATACCTCCAGTGCGGATCAGTTTCCCTTCTCCCTTCATACGCATGTGTTGCTACATCCGCTTTCTGCATGTAGTGAAGGGCACAGAGAGCTGCCAGTCTGGTCCTCATTATTGCAATATGTGTAATACCTTTTACAGTTGTCAGAGTGAGGGGGTAAATCTGGCCGCAGTGCCCCCTCTGGCAGGAGGCCTGTCACATCAATGACCGATGCTTCTGTCCGATTTGCTGTCGCCCATAGATAAAGACTGATTCTAATCTCTGCCCGAGCTCTCTGCACTAAGATAATTAAAAGCATCACTTTTTACATGTTACATTTTTTTTTCTACATCTTTTTGTATTTATATTTTTGGGCGACGTAACACAGCTTTGACACGTTCCCACCTCACAATGTGACATGATGCTTGCGACTGGAGAAAAGTGAGTTTATTTTTTCTCTCTTTAAATCTTTGTGGAGATAATTACAGTGTTTACCGGTAAATTGTCAAATCCTATACCTGACATTTGAAGGCTTCAGTCAGTTGAGGGACTCGCAACAGTTGGGGAAATCATATTATTGTTTTTTTGGTTTTTTTGCGGTAAGCCTCGCTGATTATGAAACCACAGAGGATTATAGAAAAGTGTTCATTAGAATGTCAGTAAATGTTAATTGCATCCAGTGGGAAGAGAAATATTGGATGGAGGCAAAAATACTATAAATGCAGACCATAAAACAATGACATACACCTCCTGACAGCTCACAACCAACACTGTATATCAATTCATTGATCCATCGATAGCCCAATCCACACACTGCTTCACTTTACTAGATTGTACATCACACTCGTACGCAAAAGGTATCAGGCAGGTATACAGGCACAAATACACACACTTTATGTCTCTTGTACACAAATACGTGCACACACACACACACACACACACACAGATGGATTGACTAGCATATTTCACCAGGAGAGGGTAAAAACACTCTATAACCGAAATGTCAAGGTGTTTTAAGGAAGAAATATGCTTTGGCACACAACAGCAATTGATGAAATGTGACCTTGACTTCCTCTTCTTCCATTTTTGTTGCATCACAATAATGAATGGTGCTTGGTCAGGTGAAAAAAAGGGAAGGGACCTTTTTTTATGGGTATTACAATCAGTTGTCAGGAGATCGGAATAAAAAACGAGTTTTAAATGCAATGCTGCATGCATGATTCACCGCATAATACAGAGAAACTTCCAACAACTAACACAGATCATTCTCTGTTTATAATAACTCCTACTAATTACTTTTTAGGATCGATAAAAACCTGTGAATTGAATGGAAGTGTTCTTTTAGCACAATTTATAGGGAGAAACGTGTAAGTGTGTGTGTGCGTCTCAATTGATTTGGGAAATTAAAATGTGTTTAATGATTTGGCTCATGCGAGAAACGACCGACGTATCATGAGAAGTTTCAGAGAGTAAAATAAAGAAAATGTCGGTTACTTTTCTACAGAGGCTATCAGGTTACTCGTAACATAAGCAGTATCAATCTCTCAAGACATCAAATATGTTCCTGATATTCGCATTATCACATTTTTTTGTGAGCCGACATTATGAAATGCATCACTGGCTTCGCAAAATAAAAAAAGAAAGAAAAGCACGTCGATTGCATTGAAAAGAGCACTGAAATATATTGTACAACACAAGAGTCATGGTCATCAGGTACACCATCCAATGCATGAGTTACCTTACATTAGTGACAAATGAAACCATAAAATGCAGACACCACCACCCTCAGAACTATAGGAACATCACCCTTTTTTTAAAAAAAAGGACATCTCCAGAATACATTTGAGACTGGTTACTGTTAGGCTTCATTCAGATTAGCAGCCACCCAGGCCATTCATCCGATTATGGCTGTTGTCCCTCATGTCACATGGCCACCTATCAGATATATCCAACCCGAGACCACACGCTGAAGCAACACAAATCTGACTGACTGACTGATTTCTGTGTCCAAATATCAGCCTAGTAATTTGAAAGTAGCCGTAAAGAGAGCACAACTAAACTATTTCACCAGCTGCTTAAACACCAACGGCGACCAAATTAGCAGTATATTACATTTCTATGAGAGTGTTGGCGTTATTAAGACTTGTGGTGTGTAGAGAATGTCCACAATCACATTGTCGACAAAAGTAATTTGATGCAAAAGTAAAACAGCTGAGCATTTACACTTGGTGCGAATGTATGATTTCTCCCCCATTTATTTGTTCCAGCTTCCTGTTACATCTCATAATTATTATCAGTGTCCCTTCCTTTACCATCATCCCTCTCTATTTTACTGTCAGCAGCATTTCTCCACTATCAGTTACACCGACACCTGACTCCCTTGCCTACTTATCCATTTTGTTTGACCACGGTTTCTCAGTTTTCTCAGTCTTTTCTATGTACTGTACCTCAATAACTTCATTTTGACCATACCCATTTTCTTTCTTACTAATCCATTCCCAGAATCAACTCGCTCTTATATCTTTTTGCCCATAGCACTGCTGTTTCATCCCTCCTCTCTACATCTAGCACCGCCCCTCTTCTCTATCCCATCTTCTTCCCCCTGGGGACCAGGGCCCTACCTCATGAAAGAGTCATCAGCGGGGCATAGCTCTTAATAACAGCTAATCTGTTTAAGCAGCCGCTAAAAAAGGTCATGGCATCAGCTAGCAACGGACAGAGGGCGGGAGAAGGAATGGTGTATTAGAGGATTTAGAAGACGGAATAAGAGGGCACAAGAAGAGACAAAGAAAGAGGAGGCGGGACAGCTGAAGCAACTGCTCACAATCACCATATATGGTATATACAGCATTTTCTCATAAAGTTATAGATAAAAATCTAACATTGGGACAGTGCACAAGGTAATGGCATATGTTTAAATCTGGGCGCCCTGGTACAAGATCTTAACTCAAGTCGGCTGAATCCAGTTTTGGTTCAATGGGAAAGTGATTTGTGAACACTCACAGCTATCAGGTGCCATTATGGCCTCTGCAAATTCTCCCATAATGACTGTAAGGAGACATCCAATGGCAAAATCAATCATAGATCTATGCACTTATTGAGAAGCCATCACAGACAGAGAGAAAAGTAAAGAGGAATGGGATCAATATGATATTGCAACACTGAAACACACATTGTACGGGAAGATAGCAGAAGGCTGCTCCGTAGGTCAGTCCAATGGCCAAACCTGGAGGAAAACAGTGGTGTGTTACCTATGGTAACAGGCCCAGTTTATATGCACAAGAGTAACACGTTTGCCTACATGGTCCGGTACAATCGGCAGTGACAGCACAGATGAAACCGTTACCAGTTACCATCAACAGGAAATCATTCAGACCAGTTTTAATTACTGCACTTCCCAGTAAATACTGTCCAGTGACATCACTTGGAGTAAGTTGTCTGTGCAGCAATAATCATGGAGTGGAGTTGCGGTATCAAGGGCCTGTACTTTTAGTCCCTGCTCTGGCGAGGTTCAAAGCAAGCTGAGCCGATACAATGCGTGACACCGACAGACTGCCGTCCACTGATTGGCCCAGTGTCGTCGCTGGAAGAGGCAAATGAAACCAAACAATGCCGAGCTGTAGATCAGTTAAAAAACTACTTAAAAATACGGAAAACTTTCATCTTTGATCTCCAGCACTTAGCAAGGAAAGGTCTAAAATCTCAATATTTAACAGAGGAGTCTGGTGTATTTAGCGATAGCAACACTGAAAGCCAGTGATAGTGGTAGACACTGCTTTCAACACCAGCAAGAAAACATTCCTCAATTAGCCGATATTTTTTCGTCTGAAAACAGTCCACAAAGATACCCCAAGACACCCACAGAGACACAATTCAGTCACACAGCCCTTTTTGAAATTTTTCAGGAGCAGGTGGACTTCCCACTTCCCAACACAAAACTAAAAGACAAAAAGCCACTTCAGAATTCAACGACTTCTAGCCCCCCGTGGGACTTAGCGGATTAGTTAGGAGTGAGGGAGCGAGACAAGAGAAAAACTCCAGAGTGAAAGACAGAAAGACATAAAGAGGAAAATAAGAGAGAGCGAGAGATTGGCTTCCTCTTTCTATTCCCATTGTGGGCCATGGGCCGTGCCGTCTGAATAGCTATGCTAATAGGCAGCTGAAAGTACGAAGAGATAACACAAAACCCACTTGACTTCCTGACACCTACTTGAGTGGGGCCACAGCGTTTTCCATGGCTAGTTGTTATTCATGGAGCCTGAAAGTAGCCTGTCTCTCAGCCTTACACGGTGGACGCCTATTTCAATCTTTGGAGAAAAGTGGTGGGGCACAGAGCAGGTTCTCTTCATAGTGGGTTACCATTACAATTCACGGCTTATATATTAATTATCATTTAAATGCTTGTAGGACTGAAGAGGGTCCTTTTGAAGGTGGGAGTGCATATTGGGGTCTTACTGTGGGTATGGAGATTCAACCTAATCTTTGGCAAGAGGTCAGCAACTGTTGCGAAGTAATCATCTGCAGCAGCTGCAGGGTTTTGAGAAATGGAACAGAGATTTGGGATTTTTTGGGGTTTTTTGACAGACGAGGAGAACATCGCTGATCATCACTGAGGAATTACTGCAAACACTGTAGAATCGCCACAAATAAAGTGTGAAGTTAACTACGGGTGGCACAATGATAATGTTCTGAGAATAACCTGAAGAAGCAGGTGCTAGTGAACACAAGTCAACACTCAATACATGCTGAAAGAATCTCATTTTAAAACGTATGTGTCAAACTGATTCATCTGTTAATGACATCATTTTAGCACAGTCTAAAGGATAACAACTGTTTTCAACACAAATACAAAACACAAATATGAGCCACATCTTTATGAAATTAGATCTGTGACAAATATTTTAAGACAGCACTTTTCACGAAGCAAGCCACACCTTTTAAGAAGCAAACGACACCTTATGAATTGAGCAAACAAAAATGAACCGCAAAATCCAAATGCAGAAGTCTCCGGTATTAGTCCCAGCTGTGGAGACACTGGCACAGATGCCTGCTTGTAAGAGTATAGTTATATTTTTTTCAACTCTGTATATTGCTATGATTGTGTGCTTTTGGCAGGTTAAGGTTTCCATTTATTGCTTTTATTTTCCGCATTCTGGACCTTGAGTGTGTCATAAAGCCTGCTGAATTGCATTAAAAGAGGAAACCGATAAATAAAGCAAAGACTACAATATAAGATGACGGAGACCAATAGAAGTTTTATACAGCCATTTAACATGAACTTTCACAAGGATCTCAGATCACAGAACATACATACTGTAAATACACCCGGGAAAAACTCATCCAAACGCACTACAAAGTGTTACCATGGTAGAAACTATTCCCCGTGACATTTTGAAGGAACCCAGTGTATTTCAGAAGCTATTCCTAGCAAGTGATTTGTCTTGTTATTTCTGTAACTCGTTCTTGAAAAATGATATTATTTTTCAATCAAAGTGGTGGCAAAAAAGTGCTGGTTGCTTTTTTCCCCGTGTGCCTTCATCACACCAATGACTAGGTTATACCATGTGTTTCATCACAAGTCCGTCCAGCACTGGCACTGTGTGCTTCATCCAAATTTAAATGATCTTGTGATCCAAAGAATGAATTGTGTGTGTTCCAAACAAACAAAAAACAACTAATCCAATTCTGTTCTAAAGAATTTCACTTTTAATGAGGAAGGGTTCTGATACATGGCAGAAGAGGTAATCCTTGTGTGAACAAAGTGTAAAGACAGCAAATAGAGTGGCATGGCACATACAGTTGGGTTGATTAAGGGAGATGTGATGGTTCCTGATTAAAGGGTAAGTTTTGTTCCATATCTTTTGGGCTATGACAGCTGAAGATGGCAGCTCACTGCCATGGAGGGAAACTCACACCCATCACAGGGAGAAGTAATGAGAGGAGCCCCTTTCTTGGCACCAACGGAGACTAGTTGAAGTATATTTCTTTTCAGCCTCACAAGTCATACAGTACAGTCGTGTTTGATCAGCATTCAAACAGCTTCCGCCTTCTTCACACATTAGGATTGAATCAATGATTGGTGTCACACAGACTTTTTTAAATAGCAGAGAGAAGGAGAAAAATCACAAGTGTTTAAACTCCATGTGGCCAAGTTTGGAGAGCTTTCATTTGGCACAGAGACTAAAATGTTAGTTTAAATTTGTTTTTGCTTTTTTTTTTTTTTTTTTTGCTTTTTCAAGTCATTGTATTTAATTGCCCCTGGGCATGGTGATGAAAAGCTCCCTACAAAAGACGCTGCAAACAAAGCATGAGATCTGGCCACTAAATAAAGCAGAATCACTTGAATGCTATTGCTCTTCAAGTCCCAGATTGTGTTGTCTACATCACAGCATTATTTTGACGCCTGTTTAAAAGTCACAAAAATGTCAATGTCTTCTTTTGTATTCAGGATTTAGGCATAGAAACACGTTTTGTTTATTTGTGTATATATTGTACTGGTAATTGCTGGGTGGAAATCTGTCCTGAAACATAAAGCTAGCTCTTGCCATCATTGTATAATGGAGGCAATTTGCATCTGCTTTGACCAGGGCTGCTGTGGTGAGCCTCTGTGAATCAAGGTTTGATTAATGCGTCCAACCACAATTTATTAGCAGCTGTTCAGGAGGCTTTTGATAGCGTGTGCCTCTGGAGAGAGGGAGCGAGCGAGACCGATGGCGTTATTCCATGGTGTGAATGCCATGTTTATACACCACTCCCCACACTTAATTTGGTCATGTCAAACGACTTGAACTACTTTTAAGGTCACATCTGTGAATGAATAAAAGGTTGATTATGAACACAATAATTTGACATGACAAGAAGGACCAGCATTTACAACATGAAGTTGGCCTAAACCCCAACTGAAAATTCTAGTACTGATGCAATTAATGCTCTTAAAAGCTGCAATGTGCGACCTTTGGTGATTTTTGTAGTTGTTGCTGTCTGGTTGGTCTTCATGAATGGAAACAATTTGTAAAATAGCATTATTTGTGCACAATCCTTTATCTTAAAACAGGCTCTGTCAAGCAAAACTATCAGACATGACTGAGGGAGCTTCTCTGTGTATACAGCAGCAGTGTAGAGACAGGCGGGGACAAACATCCTTTATTACGTCCATATGTGTAATGACCTCAATTTTGAAACTTTTTGTGGGCGCTTCTTTGTGTTTTATGTTGTGTTACTCCAACCTGTTTTCAGCCATCTCACTGTTTATTTTCATTATGAAAAATCAAGAATTATCTAGGACTCCTGAGTATTCAAATTCTGTTTGGATGTGTATCAAGTTATCCTGAACAATAAAGTCCTTGAACCATACTCATATGCTGGTTGCTCAAAGGAAAAGGCATTGTATATTTGGACACTCACTGGGCCTATAACTCCTAATTTTCATCAACACTAATGTCTGTGCTACCATACCCCTAAATATATGAACAAAAAACATTGTAACTCAGTATCTGATCAGTGAAAATTATTTTCACTATGGAAATCTTAATTAAACTTATCTTTAAATTAACACATTTTAAAGCTGAGCATGAAAAAGTAAGCTATTTTTTTGCCGTTACATTGACAGGGGAGATACTGGAGCTGTTCATCTCCACCATCTATCACACAATCCCTGGCCGAGGGTAAATCTGTCAAAATCCAATCTGCGAGACCGAAACCGTGTACTCATTGCATGACCTTCCTTCCAAACACCATTTTCAAACACAGGTAGAGTCAAAACCACTTGTTGAGAAAATGCATATGTTTACCTTGCCAATAGTGAGACAGATGCGTGGTTACAACAAAACGGAAGAGAGGATTGTGAGTGCAAGAGGTGTGGGAGCAGAGGAGGGTGGAATGGAAATGTTGCCGAGGCACAATAGAACTATATAAATCTCAGCAAGAGCATTTGATCAAGACTTTTGACAGTAGCAGGGATGGAAGAATGTGGTCGAGGGAGGGGATGCGTCGGTGAGGAAGTGTAATACCATGATGTGACTCGCTACAGACGTTTTGTGATTTTGTGCACGTCCAGAATAGTGGCCCTTTGTCATGCCAAAGCAGAGCAGTGGCAAGAGTATAGCGCTGTGATATTTCCAGCTCGCTGCAGTGACACATGTAGTGGCTTCAGGCCATGCAGGTTTAGTTAGAGTCTGACTCATAGTCATGATGTAGTGTCTCATACAGTGATAGCTCTGAGACATATGAGCTGGTATTTCCAGTGCCAAAAACAGGCCACCACCATTTCCCCAGCTGGATTTAAAAAAATAAAAAAATAAAAAAATAACTTCCCATAGGGGAAATCTGGATTGATTGTGCTCTCAGGGTTAGGAACAGGTCTAAACCAACTGTGTCTACCCCATTCCTAACATGCTCACTGACAAAGAACTCAACTAGGGGAGCATAAAATAAATTAATTGCCCTCGTGAGATGTATTGACGAAGTTCTGGCCTGTGTTGTGCATCAGGGTCAGAACATAACCACAGGGCTCCAGAGTGCGACTATTTTTGGTGCACATGCAACAAAAATCTATCAAGTGCGACTGAACAAATTCATTGGTCACTCCGGTGTACCTGACATTTGTCTGAGTGTGTCATTATAACTTTCAAAAACCCACCCCTACTCTCAGACTGATTGGCTCCAACCTCGATGTACTTTTTTTAGTCAAAGCCTGTGGGAAAAAATGAGGCCTGCGTATGTGGTTAAATGTGTACAATTACACTCCTTAACTTTAAAAGGGGAAATACTTGAATGACATTGGAAATTAGGGCCTGGTTCAAACTGGATGTGTCATGTTTGCATTGAGCGGTCTTGCTCACGTGTGCGTTCACATCGGCTGCGCGCCTGCTGCTTTTCACTCAAGCTGCTCAAACTCATTTTTTGATTTATCTGCGACAGAAAATGTCACGTGATTTTGTTTACTCAGACGGAGAGAGAAAGAGAATACTTACGTCTTTCACATATTCAAAGATGTTAAGCGGTCGAATGTCAATATCACTATCATCAGGAGCCACATTTATAAAGCTTGTGTATGCATGAAAGGTGGCATACTCCACTTTCTATGCAAAGTTTGGGATTCATAAAAAAACAACGTCTTTAACAGAAACTGACTTATGCCTATGCACATTTACGGGAGAGAGGAGAAATGACTGCGACTTAGATGGAATTATAATTTAGAATTATAATTCTTTTCTCAAACGGATGAGATGTACTTTTGACACACGCTTGACTGATATACTCCTGGAAACACACCCATAAGAATAATTTAAAATAATGAATACAGATATGTATTATAGAAAGATTTTTAAATAAATGCTGTAATTATTAAATACTTTGTGGTCTGCATTGTCTGGTATAAGGTAAACACGACAGATTACATTTTTAAATAAGGAGAAACTGGTGTGGGGACGCATGACTTTAAAAATCCAATTTTGTTTTGCTTAAGCAAATCCTGTTTTTCATACGTACGCCATACGCATACCTATGCACAGTTTTGTAAATAGAGTACAAATAAATCAAAATGTTATGACTCATGGAGACTATAATGCAAAGAAACATCCAACATCTCAGGTTCTGCAGTTCATCTAACAGAAGCACACTCATGGACTGCCACCATCTCCCTTAACACATCTTTTTTTTTCTCGCAGTGATGCATTGGTGAGGGTGTGACAACAGCGCAAACATTTTGCAAAAATTGTAACAACCCCGGTAACCACTCCACCACCTGCTGCCCCGTGCCTGTTTTAGTTCCAAGAATGACTGACTACTACAATTTTATTTTACTGGGAGGAGTTTGTCTATATGATCAATGTGAGCATGACAACTACAAGGACAGTGGGCATGTAATCAGTGTGAACCCAATCATAATGCAACTCTGCTGAGGCCCAATATATATTCCATTGCTCAACACTAAATGCCCCCTGTGGAATGTACTTGTGCCACGAACGCCATCATCTTCAAGTGAAGCGCATTTTCTGTCTTTCTCTTGCTGAACCAACACACTGACCATCTCCGCTTCTCACACTCTTGTCCTCCCACTAAACGTTAACGTTCATTCCGATTTTATGATTTAAATGTTATAAACGTAGTTGAGGAACTGAAGAGACTGATGAAAGACTAGTGGCTTACATTATGAGAAAGCAGTATTTCTAGAGCTTGACCTGCTCCACAGAAACCTTTTTTAAGTGCTTCAACTTCATCAAAATGCAGACCTAAATTGCTCAAGTGCCACTTCAAAAGCTACTGCTGGGGATGACATTTGTAATTTGCATGCAATTGGCATAAGGTGGTGCAGACAACTTCATAATGCTGTCCTGACACGAATGAAACAAACAGAGTATGTGCTGTTGCAGGCAGGCAGGCAGTTACACGTTTTGAATTGAAACTAAACTACACTGACAATCTGGCTGAAGATAGGAAGTGGGAAGAGGTGTGAAAGTGGACGCAAAGGGCGAGTTCAAAGAAATTCAAACAAAAGTCTGAAGACATCTGCTGGTCAGAAAGTGAATGGCTTGGACCAGTACCTTGACTTTTTTGTATTGCGACGATGTCATTGTAGGTACTATTCATTCATTCATTCATTCATTGTCTGAGGGGAACGGAGCCAGTCCCAGTTGATAAATGATGAAAGACGGGGTTCACCCTGGACAGGTCGCCGGTCCATTGCAGGGCAAATGTGTAGAGATGAACAACTATTCACTCTCACACCAACGTTCAAATGTGTCCAATTAACCTCTGCAGAGTAGGTTTATGACTGTTGGAGGAAACCAGAGGAAACCCACGCACACACAGGGAGAACATGCAAACTCCACGCAGAAAGGCCGGGATCTGCACCAGCGATCTTCTTGCTGTGAGGGTCTATGTACTGTGACTAAGATAAATAATTTTTTTGATTATTAAGTTAATGTAGTATGTAATTCACATAACAATTGCAAGATTATAGGAATGCGGTGGAGAGTGCAGAAAGCTAAACCTGCAGTAATGTTGTCAAATATAAGCACTGCTTTACAATAAAAGCACTACTCGCATATGAAAGTGGAAATTAGAGTGTCACTGTGAAAAATGATTTGGGTGCACCTGTGGTGGGTGGCTGACTGAGCGCCTAGAGATGCCAGTTCTGATTCGGTCCTCATTTTGCAAAGACCTGGAGCATTTTATCAGGACTTGAATGGATGAGTAAAGTGAGATTAGTGGATGTGAAAATACGGTTGTGATGTTTATGGTGCAGCTACTCTCTGTCTCTTCTCTGTATGGTGTTTGAGTGACAGCATGGCTGAGCTCCTTCAAAAACTCAAACCAAAAGGCAGAGCTGAGAAGCAGTGGAGAAGAAAATGGCTGGAGAAAAAAATAAGGGTATACATTTTTGGGTGATCCTCTACCCATCACAAAAAATTGATCTGTCAAAATCTGTAGACAGGAAGTTGCCTAACTTGTTAGCCGAAAGTTTACATTTATTACATGCTTAATGTCATCTACTGACATTTTTAATTTAATCCCGAGTTTACTTTATGACTTTGACATTTCATATTTGTCTCTTCTGAAAAGTATGAAAACCAGTCATAGAGAGATCTGATTATGGTAAAAATTAAACAATCAAAACAATTTTCATTAACAGATGCAAACAGAAAACTAATATTAGGTAGCAGCTTTTTAATTTCAGCCAATGCTGGCTCATTATTTACCATCTAAATTGAAGGGGAGGTAAAATCAAATGTTTTTCAAACCACAATCCTTTCTAGTGAAGTCCTAAATACATCTTTTCACCTTATGCATAAGGAGTACTTACATTTTTGTACTTACTGAAATAATATAATAATATAAATGATTGCAATACAAAACCGCATCTGTTTAAAATCCTAAATTAATCTATGAATATAACAAAAACAGACAAAATAATATCAATTAAAAATAATGAAAAAAAAGGTCTGCATGCATGTACATCTACGAGAAAAACAACTGAAAAATAAAAAAATTTAAGTGAAATAGTTATAGACGTTTGCTGCCCTAATATTGCCTTTCTATATTCTCACACTTTAAACATTAGCCAACCCACATTTAAAGTCAAAAAGGACAACATGCAACACAGAGCCTGCATTGTTCCAGCCATTCCAGGCCTTTGTTTCTGATGGGCCTATTTAAGAATATCGTTATGCATACATATCTGTGGGGAACAAAATCAATAAAGTGTATTGTGATTTCAGTGTGTTTAAAACACATTTTAAGAATTGAAAGCATATTCGTACAAATCACAATAGTGAAAATTGTCATGCCTATTTGCAACAAGAGTTTTTGTTGTGATCCATTCTGCAAGAGTCCGAGAAATTGTATGTACTGACTATTTATCGAGCCCAACCCTAGACCTATTCATCATTCTAGTCAACATCTTTCACATTTTGAAAATACCTTACCTGTTCAAATAATGAGCTTCTTTGTACATTGTTAATGGTGCAACCTTGAATGAGATTGAAATCAAAAAATATCTTTCGGCCAATGCTGAAGACCATATGTAGAGCATTTAAAGCAAATGCAGGCATTCGTACAGCAACATTCATAAAGATCTCTTAAGGAATCATCTCCATCTAGCTTTTTATGTTTGTTTTTTTTGCTCAACTGTGTTTAAGAAATTCTTTTCACTCTTAATTATCTTATTTCACTGCATGCATTCCAATGATGTGTAGAGAGAGAAAGAATCCATTGGATTGTGAGATTTTAAGACAAGGGATAGATGTCACTCGATCTCAGGGGAAAACACAGGTGGTGAGAGGAAGGTGGGTTTTTTGGCATTGCCGTCTGAGCAGCAGCTTGTCGGAAATTACACTGTTGCAGGGGAACAAACAGAGACACCCAAACAACAACATGTACACACTTCCGTGCATGCCAATTCAGACATAATGCACGAATGTCCTCAATGTTTCATCATCAAAGCCCGATCAGGCTGCGCGAGGTCTGAAGGGGAGAATATGAACCAGATAAAACAAATCGTTTGATGTGTGAAAGACAGACACTGCAGCTCCAAAGTACTTAAGCTTCTCCTCCCAACGGACTGACAAGGGAGGAGAGGAGCAGGGAGGAATGAGTGCTCCGCTCTTTTATTACCATCCTCTCTTCCGCTCATCACGGGGAGTTTCCTAAGCCTTGCGTCATTGTTTATGCAAGGTCTCGGTGTCAGTGTGTGATGTCAATTAAATAAATAAAGTCAATATTGACAGACATTTCAAAGGCGTGTTGGGAAAGAGACGGAGGGGCAAGAGCATGAGATGCTGAGTGAATGAGGAATCGCCGGAACATGAAAGCTGATGTGCACAGGTCTACGTGTACATTAAGGGTATGTGTGTTGAACTACGTCATGAAATTTGTGTGATACAGCTCATGTCTGGCACTACTTTGATCAGTCTCTTTTTTTTTTTTCCACTTTTGTCTCTTTTCAAGTAACTTTCGGAAATCTTTTGACACATTCAGCCATTTTAATATCTGCTGTGAGAATCTCCCAATCAGCCAACATCATGTTAAAATATGGAATTTCATGGTCATTATTCACTATCTTGTAAAGAGAAACAGATGGCAGATCCAGTGTCTTTGTAGATATTAAAATATTCAGCAAGCTTCCATTAATTCTTTGATTGTCTAGCTTGACAAAGGCCTTTTTAACTCTGGTTAATTTCCCTTCAAAAGAGTGGAAGACTCTCAATGAGTTATGACCATGAATAGGGCTCTTTTTCTAAATCTTTAAAGATGAAAGGTTCTCTCTACTCTCATGTCAACCACGCAGCACACCTGAACCTTTTAAACTGCAGAAAAGGTTTTTAATATTAAAATCTGATCTGATCTTAAATTTATTCAGATGGTAAACTAACAAATATATTCACTTGATGATTTCAGAAAACACTTATCAAGACGGAAATCGTGAGTTTTAGCCATGAGCAGCTCACCAACACTACTTTTATTCAAAGCTCCAATTTCTACAGCTGTGCAGGTCACAAACAACTTTATTATGGGCCATCAATGCAATTCACAATTAAAATGACCTACAAACCTACAAATCTACAAACACTTGCTCATAGGACCAGACAGATGAAACAATGAGATGCGCTTTGTCAGGGGGTGATGAGCATGCTGACCAGACGCCAAGCCACCTGCGCCAAGACTTTAGTGAGAAAACAGGACCATACATGATGAAACAACAACAAAGGAGAAGAGGCTTCATCAGTATGGCCTAGATAAATTATGACCAACACAAGACCACAGCAAAACTCAGTTATTAAAACAATCTTAGTATTATACTTTTTTTTCCAACTTTCGATTTTATTACTGTAATTACTTTAGGAGGTGGACCACTGAACCAGTTAATTTGCCTTCGCCGATTTGTGCCTTCATCAAGCAGGGTTATAAAATGACTCCATCATACCTTGGTTGTAATGAGTGGTGATTTGAGTTACTGATGCCTTTCTATCATTTTGAAACCAGGCCATTCTCCACTGACCTCTGTCATCAACGAGGCCATTTTGCCCAGACAACTTCCACTCATTGATATATTTTCTCTTTTGCGGTCTTATTTAAGCAACGTTTATAGATAATGTATGTGAAAATCTCAGTAAATGAGCAGCATCTGAAATACTCAGACCAGCCCATCTGGCATCTACAGCCAAGACTGAACTTGTCTTGAAGACGCAGTTTCTGCCACAGGACTGGCTGTTTAGATATTTATACTAACGTAACTTTATTTAGTAGTTATCTGGATTCTGGTTTATATTATAAACTTAAATAGACAGAGCAGATGAAGGTAGCAGATTTGTTGATGTATCATGGAAGTTTTGCAGAGTGTTCTACCAAGGGACTGCTATTGAGTAACAAAATGGTTCTTGTCAAAAGAAACATAGACATAGACAGGTATGCATAGTCCAGTTGTTTGGCATCCTAGCCAGCTAGGCTAAGGTTACAATCAGCGTCATTGGAAAAGCTTGCAGTATTAGTCGATGAGTTTCCTCTGCAGGTCCCATGATTCCCCAGTTTCAGGTCTATGCAGGACCTCATAAATCTTCCAAAGCAACACTGTTGTAAGAACTCACTTAACCTTACAAACAAAGTCAAAGAAGGAGGGGGAACGGCTGTAGAGTTCTTTTCATCAGACTGCTTTTACACCTGGCAGAAATCCAATCACAGTGTAACCCAGACCACTATGGGTGCATAAACAAGGGCCTGCAAGTTAAGCCCTTTCTGCAGTGGCCTCTGGTGTGTGGATGCAGTCTTTTAAATATTAGTCACATGCAAAAAAAGTTGCTCTCTCCAACTAAAACCAAGGACTGCACCAAACAAATAAGGTTCTTAAACTTATTGCCAACATGCAAATACATGTAAACATGTACAGTATTTGATCTTACCATTAAAGTAATATATACTATGGCAAATATAAATACAAAGGAGACAGTAAGAAGTCACCGTGTGCACAGACACACAACCTTTCATACTTAGCTTGCAGGGTTATTGGAGTACAGGGCAAGAACATTAATTAAATTTTTTCCCCCCAAATTGTACTATGTAGTTGAAACTTCCTTCATGCTGGATCTTTACACTTAGCGTCCACGCCTCAATCTGAATATGCGCAATGGAAGTTATATCCTATACAATGATGACCCAGGTCGGCTCATTTATCCCATTCAGGAAACAAGAGATTGATTGTGCCTGTGCCATCGCTGTAATTATACTGTCATCACTTAATCAACCTTATTGGATTCTTCAAGCGGTCACAGTCCCCCAGGCTGGAGCTGGGAGAAAGATTGACTTTTTCGGAAAGAGAGAATGAGAGGGAAAGTGAGGCGGAGAAGGACAGAGGCAGAAAGGGAAAGACCAAATTAAGTGTGGAGTTATTTGAGAAGCAAAGCAGTAGGGTAATGAGGACAGTGACATCACATATGCAGACAATGAAAGTAAAAGAGTGCTGCGGATATAGGAGGATCTCAAAGAACAAGAAAGTGGATCAGAACTGAGCTCATAGAGATAAGAGATCAGGTGGGAGGGTGTGGGAAGGGATTCTGACTGATTGTTCCCTGAAGTCTGTGTCTGCCCCGTCAGAGAGGGGGAAACAAATGGTTAGGGTGTCACCAGGAAAAGCAGTTTAATAATTCATTTGTCTATGGGGCTCTGCAGAAAGGGCTGCTTTGAAGCATAGGGCACAGATGGTCATCGGAGTGAAAGAGAGGCCAACACACACCAACACCCATGCACCCACACATACATGCACAGACAAAAAAGCACTATGCTGGAGACTGGCTTATCACCTGTGTGCACGCCATATGCCATGGTGGCTGACAACCTGCTCTCAAGGCCCATGCTGAGAAATGCTCAGAAACACACGCGCTCCTCCACGCACACAGATCTTTCCCATTTTATAACCGCTCCACTTTTCCGCCGCAAAGATCCTTTCTTGCATACTAATGTGCAATTGTGTCTATGTGGGCTGGAAATATAAGAATTTACCAGCTGATAGAAATGCCTGGCAGTGTGTCATCTCCTACACACTGGGCCACATCATTGCACACATACCCAAAATCAAATACAGGAAACACAAAAAGCCAGGTGTCTACACACGAAAGAGCACATGCACGCACACAAACAATCAAGAGGATGTGACGAGGAAGGTAAATTGTGCTTTCTGTCAATCCATTATTGTGTGAAATTACCCGCCATAATGACAGCATTCTCTCCTTTGCCATTTCACATCTGACTAAGCCCAATCCCGACACTGAATCAGCTCTTAAAATCTAATGATGCAACACCTACTGTAACAACCAAAAAAGCCCTGCATCTTGCCATCTCGTTAGGACACATACCTGCGCTCCAGCCACTAAAACAGCAGCCCACCTTTCATTCAATTACTGTACTGACTTTAATGGTCATGAGTTCTCCTTTTGAGCATGGCATGCTTTATTCCTCTCCCCTTGTGGCTTGCAGGTGATTACTTCAAGGCAGTAAAGGTCTTATTGTGGGCTCTGCAGTTTGCAGATGTACTGCAAGATCCTTTGTTTGATAACTTAAAAAGAATAGAGCAAAGAGAACGTACTTTTTTTGTTACATATCCTTCCAATTTTCATGTACAATGAACAGTTAGAAACTAATAAGGCTTAGTGGGGAGGAGTGAAAATACTTGGAGCCATGGATGACAATAGTTATGCATAAATTGGACAGTTGGCAGTAACAGGGGAGGGACTCTTGATTTTTGAATGAGGCTGAGTGGATGGGTCAGCAGTGGTATGAAGCCGGTGGTGTGAACCCAGTATGACCCATGTGGCCACATATTGATGAAACGTACTCCAGACGACAAGCACCATTACCCGGTGGATCGCCGCAGCTCAACAGAGGAGCAGAGGTGGCTAGAGGAGTTACATGGAAGAAGCTGGGGCAGCTGAGAATCAAGGGAAGAGATTGTGATGAAACACACAATGCATCCATGTTCAGTGGCAACATCTGTCAGGTCATGGCTAATATGCAATTCATAATATCGGCGATTATTTTTTACATGCAAAGGAAAAATTCTAATTTATTTTGGCTTGTGACACGTCATATGTACAGTACATAGGTCATGTACAGCAAAAACGCAAAAGGTTATTTGTTGAATATTCAAACGTTCTAAACTCCAGAGCATAGTGAAAATAATGCAGGGTTCACAGTATGTTAAGCAAGTATGAGCAGCAAAGACCGTGGTTAACTTCCATACTCTAATACTCTAATCAAGAGTGTATTAAGCTTAGAGGAGCAGCTTCAAGAAGTATTCAAGAAAACTTTTAAATTTAATCTCTTAAGCAAACAACAAAAGCTTGCTTCTGCTGCTGCCACCTACTAATGATTACCATGGTAATCATTGGAGTAGAATATATATTAGGTATATTAGGTGTTAGGAAACACCTAAAGAAATGATGTATATTTAATATTTATTAAATATCAATATAGATATAAATATTCATGCTTCAAATAATAAATCAATTAAGAATGATCATTAAAATAAACTTTATGACGAGGATCAAGTACAGTCGTAACGCAGGGTATCCGAGTGAATGTCGCGGGGAAATCAGAGGTTTCACTTTTACGCATTTAATAGGTGCTGTTCCCCGTTCCACCGTATGTTTCGGCAGCCGAATTGTTGATGCATCTCTACGTTGTAGACATAGTCCTACCATGAACTGCAAATATTGTAAAAAAAAAAAAAGCTTTTGTTTAAAGATTGTCCACCTTCAAACAAATAAACATCGAGAAATGCATTTTCCAAATACAAGTCTCCTTTGCAGTCATGGTTGTAGCTGTAAACCTTATGTGCATTTCACGGATTCAGCTAGTGATCGTTTCTGAAACCTTATGGTTGTCCTTGATTGTTCCTTTCTTTTGTTCACTTTCTTGTCTGACGCAAACTTGCATGAAAATGCAACCCATCTCATGCCTCTTTCACCTGCACTAAACCTGTGACATGACTAGCACAGGCAAAAACGATCTCCATGGTGACAAAGTGAAATTATAGGTACAGGGTAGGTGAAAGTGGAGTGGTGGGAAAGAGGTGTCAAAGTTACACAATCATCCATGACAAGCAATCACTTGGGAGTTTTATAAAAGAGGACCATGAGGGTGGAGAGGACAAGAGAGAGAAGTGATAGATGACTGAGGTAAAGTGAGGAGGGAGGGATGATTACATGGATAACGTGATTACAGACATAAGGCGATGAGCCTGATGAGCCTTTACGGGATAAAATACAAAAGCATGGGAAAAGGACGCGTTGTGACTGAAGAGAGAGCTGAGTGCATGGTGAAGGAAAACAGGAGAAGGCAGGTGGTGGTTAGCAGCAGCGGGAACTCGGTGAGTGTACAAGATTGATTGGTGATTGCTCTTAGACTTTGTGGCACAGAGTGCGGAAGCAATAAAGAGCAAGAGAGAGAGAGAGAGTTGTAAAGAAGAGGGAATATAAACTCCCAGATGCCAGGTATTTTTCCTACCAGGAGGCGAGACGACAGGAGTCTAATGAGTTCCCTCATAGCTGGGTGGGTTCCATCTTATGAATCAAAACAAGCATTGTTACACACACAAACACACACAGACACACACAGACACACACAGACACACGATTGCTTACATACTGTAGATGTAATGAATTACTGAGCTCTCAACCTAAAACCTTGGCCCTGTACCTCATCACGATACATGCATACATCATTTTGCACAGTGGATCGATCCCTCCACGGCCATTTGACACAAATACACATAGAATCGAATGCTACCGGACGCATTTCATCACCTGCTGTTCTCTTGAATCCCCACGGACATCCTCTGGAGAATCATTCACACAGTGGGCATCAATATATTGATGTGGACTAAGCAAAAACATGGGAGACCTGCTTTGTCTTCTCGAGGTGTTGTGATTATTCTGCTTGATTGAGATCAGCAAAATGGCACAGCTTACTTTGAATTTTGGATCTTAAATGGAAACATTTCCACATCGGCTCATCACCTCAATCAACTCACTATCACTTGCATTTACAACAACACAGATTAATAGGCATCTCTTGTTCTCCTCCTCTCCCCTCTCCACCATGAATATCTCTCTGATTTACTTTGTTATTCAGTAGCAACATCATTTATTGAAACTGGCACATGCCCCCTGCACTTTTACAGTATTGGCTCCCCTACTTTTTTTACAGTCCAAAACCTGTAAAAAGAAACTGCAGGCATAAGAACCATGCAGTAACAGCAGCCATTCCAATACCCAGTGCCTCTACATCCAGCCAGCAACATCCAAAAAAATATCCAAACCTCCCAAATTACAGAAGACATATGTTTTTAAAAGCATGTCCTGACATCTTTAGAGACAATTTGTTGGCAATATCAATGTCACTTCAAGTTATCTAACCGTCAACCACAGAAAACGGGGATATTTCAAGCAGTGTTTCTTCACACAATTAAGTGTTTAATTTATTTTAGGAAATTATTTATTGTGACTTTAACTCAAGTTTTTTTTAAAGCAGGAGGCAGCTAACTTCTTCGCTTGACTTTACATTACTATCTCATGTCCAAATGATTTGTCTACAACACTTAAGATTAAAAAATGAAAAAAAAAAAAAAACAGGTGTCTCATAAAGACTGTTATATTTAGAAATATTACCTCAAAAGGAAACAAGTTAAGTAGTTTTGAAATGATGCACCTCGTCGTAGAAAATAAATTAACAGCGGACTCTCTGGTATTTTATGAAATATCCATGAAGGTGAGTGGTGATAGATTTGGCTTTTTCTAATTTGTAATTGAAACTTATATTGAACAAAGAATGATCAAAGCATCAAATCACCACTTCAACACTTAAGTATTGTTATTTTTTGGAAATTGTTTATTGACTTTCAAAAGTGAAATGCACTGAGCAGGAAATGTTTATAGAAAGTGAAGAGGTACATTAGAATAACGATAGAACAAAGCAACGACATGCAGAACTGCGGTTTCACATACACGTTCTAATCTCTCAAATTTCACAACAAATACCACACAGCCTCAAAGCCACTCCTTTGTGAATTTACACGATTCGTCTTCAAGTATTACGATCTGTATCAGCTTGGTTCTTGTAGCAAAATACCCAAGGTTCAACAGCAGATTTGTCTTCACAAATTGTCTTCTCTGCTGCCTTCAGCAGTCTGTATGCCTGCAGGCTGTATGAAATCTTTCCGTGTGGCTGAATGCAAAGCTGCTCTGTGATTTTTTTTTTTTTTTAAATTTAATCTGTGTTTCCATGTTTTGTTTAATAATTTTGCCATGTGAACACACAGAATTGCAGACGCTGAGTTTTACCACATTTGCCTCATGGGGGCGGGGAAAGACTGTGTTCACCCCACTCGTGGTAACATGGTGTGGAATCACTGTCACCGCAATGCTTTGTGTTACTCCGTTATACACACTTGCAGCATGTGTGTCCTCACAGTCACACTCACAACTGATAGAGCATGTGTTAATATAAAAAGAAATATCAGCCACATGTCTAGATACCAGTACCCAGCTAAAATATCACCTTGTACATGAAAATATTGATTTCAAAAGGAGACAGGTTCAGAGTTGAGCTTGATTGTGTCGGGATTAAACTGCGAATTGGAGTAAAGCGAAGGGAAATAGATTCTTAAACCAGCCTCAACACAAATGCCAATTATCATTAAGACTCCAATAGCAGCATTCAACTGCTGTCAAACACATACATTATAAATTGCTTAGCAGACATAACCCTTAGGGCTGTTAATTATTGCATATATCAGATATAGTTCTAAAGTCAGAAAATGACCATGATGTGAGAAACTAGTCTGTTGTACCACCCAGTGCCACACAGCATGTACGAGAAGAGTTAGTCAAATACAGCGAGCTGTAGCTACAGGCCATAAACGTTACTGAATATAAAATGCCTCGCTACCACATGTTGAAACAACCAGACAAGAAAAATAAAGGTCTGAATTGGAGATGTACGTCAAAAAACAGAGAGGAAATTGAAGATTTTTGCTATTGTGGCAACTTATCTCCTGGACAAGTAAACAATTGAGTTACGGCCGAGGTCTCTCTCACACACACACAGGGTTGTCACCTTTTCCAAAAATCAAGTTAAAAAAAGAGCCATAATGGTCCATAACGCCAAAACAGAGAACTGATAGTCAAGGCAAACAGTCCAATTTAACTTCTGATATAATTTGCCAGAAGCACAACTGTGTCAACCAGATCAGGATCAAGTGTAGCTCTCTTTTTATTTTCAATATTGTCTGTGCATGAGAACATGCGCTCAGATGCACAGATGTCCCTCAAACACACTCGCTTTTATGAGCCAGCTCACAGAGAGTATTAGGTTAGGTTATTAGTGGGTATTCGGTGCACATCGTGTCTCCTCACCAATGCATATGATATATATATGATAAATAGGTGCTTATGAGATATAGCATGCATTTTGAGCTCATAATTACAGTTCAAACATGAACTTTACATCCCATGTTCAAAATAATATACATAATAAACAAGTTTTCAGCGTTATATAAACAGACCATCTGAGGTACCAAACAATGCAATTTGCACAGCACCTATATAGGACAATGTGCAATCCTCACTTGCACTTTATATTGCTTTTATGTTTATTTGTGGCTGTACTCTACATGTGTCACTGTGTCTTACTGTGTGTAATTTTGCGTTAATATGATACATGATCTTGCCTAGGGACTACAGATGGAAATTAGCCTATGGCTAAAATCTGGTTCATTAACATGCACATGTGCATTCATACCGTTCTCAATAAATAACACTTTCAGTATCTGCCTACTGCTGCTGGCATGCAAAAAAATTACCAAATAGGTTTCCACAAGTAAAACAGACAGTGGGACTAAACATGTGCAATGTGCGTGAAACAGGGTTACACTGATTGTAAGTGAATCTCCTTGTGCATGTTTGGGAAACTTCCTGGCAGGCAACACGCTTCAATTTATTTAAATTTGGACTGCAGTGCCTATTTTGAAGGTGAATGACCACACTTTTACATATTATATTTTTACCACAGAGACTGCCTGTGTGCTTTTTATTTGAGTACACACAATAAATACTGTATATGCTATGACTTGTACTCCAGCCTTCCAGGTGTTTATATGAGCCATACTACCCTACCTCCACAGTATGTCACTGCACCAGATTGACCGTAGCCTACTAATAAAATAAAGAGAGATGCTCCCACTGTGATGCTAACACTAAATCATTGTGGGCCCTTGTGCCGTGTTGACAACCCCAGCCTCCTCTCTCTTTACTGTGACACCGGGAATATTAAATTATGCCACCGCAGGGGCCACAAGCTGAGAGAGAGAGAGAGATGAACTGAAGTGGAGAGAAGTGGAGGTGGTAGCATAGACAGGTTTGAATAAAATGAAATGTTTTTGTTATATTAAAAGAAAAAATAAGGTTGGACTTAAAGTATGAGAAAAAGGGAGGGCACAAAGAGGATGATTAGTTAAGTGTAGCTGGAGGGGAGAGATCAGGTGAAGACAGTATTTATGGGATCAGGTGAAATGGTCAGAGTATGCGAGACCGAGGGAGAGATTAACAGAGGGGCAGAGCACGGCTGGGTCTGATTACCATGAAGACAGAAAAAGGAAAGAGAGAAGGGAGAGAATGAGAAAGGCTGAAAGTTTTAAAAGTAGTAGACACGAAGGAAATGGCTGTCAGTGGATGTATGGCAGCTGTGAAGTAGAAATCAGAGACCAAGTGGTGAAAGATGACAGATATGACCTTCAGCCACAGAGCTAATGCACTTAGTCCTGTTCTTGAATTACTGATATCCGTCTCCTCTGATCAACAATGGCTTATTTTTTTTTAAGTTTAGTTTTCCTCCACTAGCAAAGGGATGCTGTGGACAAGCATGTACTGTGGCTATTGCACAGATTTATTCAAATTGTAAATAAATGTGCAATTTAATAAATGTAACCCACTCATAATATTTCAAATACTTCAAAATCAAGACAGTGGGATAATATACAAACACTAATGGCTTAAATCACTTTTATTTTAAAATATTAAAACAACCAGTGGTGGAAAACAGGCTATTTTCCTCCCTTGGACTGAGTAGTTCAAATACCCTCTTTTGATACACATAATTTATTCTAATATTATAAAAAAATAATTCATACACTTCAAATCAAATCAATTGCAGTAGGCATTTTGTTTTTCTGCAATGGAATGTCTTAAATTTCACACACAACTCATTCATGAATAAGGAGTAAATACATATGAAAAAAAATCAATTAAACTGATGATGACAAGACGATGAATAGATGAATCATAAAATAATAATCGACAGGTTAATCGACCATTAGTCGCAGCCCTAATTAGCACCCATGCAGAGACAACACTGCCTTACTGTGAAGTTCGTATACAACCAACAGACAACACACACGCTGGACAATATTACCGTGATGTAAAGTACAGTTTCATTCATAACCTCAACGCCTCAAGACCAAAATCGACTCCATCCAAAACAGTGAGCAAACACTAGTCAATCACGCAGCTAACATCTGCTCCTGACTTCCACTCGTTTGTAATGTATTTATTTATCTAAATCAACCATGTCTGCATTCTGCCAAGTCTGAATCACCGTCTAACAGGTTCCTGCCAGTCACACTAACACTCCACAGTAAACCGACCACCGGAGTCACGTCTGTCGCCAATTAGCACACAGCCTTACACAGTCGGACAAAAACTGTCTACCTGCTCATTAAAACCACCAATAAACATCAGCTCAGTAACAAGTGTGAACTGCCTTACCTTGTGCTTCATGTTGTCTTCTGTCTTACTTCGCTTGGAGTTGTAAATAAAGGTGATATGTCCACGCGTGGACGCTGAGGTGCCAAACTTCTTACCATCCACGCTGCAGGTGTTTTAATGACAGGTCATCACGCATGCGCATATAGCATTTAAGCTAGCTGTTATAGCTGTAGTCGATTTCCATCTTTATTTGGAATTCACTGTTCACTGTTTTATATATATGTATAAAGATATACATACATAGATATATGTACACACACATATGTATATATACACATATATATATACCACTAATATATACACACATATACTGTATGTACGTATGTATACGTAGAGAGAGAGAGATTGAGATGACTGAAAATATAAACATGAATTTCTTTGAAGAAAGTACTTAATGTACAACATAAAGAAACCAGAGGTGGGCCTTTACACACATTTAACAAAAGGGAAAATGAAAACAAGTTTTAAAAGAACAGAAATGCAGGGGTTGCGTTAAAATATTAAAATAGGAGAAGATAACAACTGTCTTCAAAGTGTTTTGATTGTTAGATTTGGGTATGGTTTTGTATGTAGGGTTTAATGTATTTTCCAAAAACAAAAAAATATAGGTTTTCTATTGCCAACTTTGCACTTATGTATAAAATATTTTGTCAATAAAATATATAGATTTATAATAAAGAAGCGTTTTATCCACCACTTCACTTACTTGACTTACCACTTCTGGGTCTGAGGGTGGGGCTGAATTGGAAGTAGGTTTCCACCATAAAAATAATGCATGTCAAATCCTGAAGTGTTCACTACGGTAGAGGATTTTGAGAGAAATCTCAGAAAGTACAAGAAGTATAGCAAGTACAAGAAACAAGCATGGAAGAAGAAGTGAGGTTAGGGTTAGGCCCAAGATGACCTGGTAAGCCCATATAACAAGTAAAAAAATGTCACGGTAAAGGCTATAATTCGTAGACGGCTATATTATTCAGCTAAGTCCTTGGTTACTACGGCCCTCAGTACACACCCAGATGATAATATTACTCTTATGAGAAAGTATCTCATACTGTCATAATGTTGAGAGAGTGTACATTTGCAAACAATCAAGGCTCACATGGTTTTAACAACACCTATGGACTTTAAAATTGTATTTTCAACTATTCTAGATAAACAAAATAGTGCCTTTATATTAAAAAACCTAATATGTATACATATACTGTATGTACACATCATCAAAGATCACATAAATTGACAGACACAAAAACAAGCCAGTGGTGTCCTGTGTTTTCCACAGAGCATAATGGGTGTAAATGTTTTTAAAATGTTTGTGTATTTATAATTTCAATTTAAAGGATTTAAAATAAACTCTTCCAAAGTTTAGTCTCAGAATTTCAGAAAAGCGACGGTGTTTACAATACAGTGTGTTAGTTTGAAAAGTTAAAGTTTTTTGGGAAAACCTAACACTGGTTCATATTGAATTTAAATTTTGTACAAAGATACAATAATTGCACTAAATGGGTGTTAGAGTGTCAACTAACACTTTGTGGTTTGGACCCATAAAACTCTTAGAGTGTTACTTGGAGAATTCAGATTTTATTGTGCATGAATAAAAAGAAAAAGGAGATGACATCTTGCAGAAGTGGAAAAACATAAAGAAAAGCATAAAAGTGCACCAAGGCCACCCAGTTTCCCAGTGTCAGTAAACCCACTTATATAGCAAGGTTTATTGTTTTGTTTTATTTCCCCTTTTCTTTTTTAAAGTCACATTACAATGATTTCATTCCTACGTGAATATGCACTACACAATCAGGGAGTATACAATTTCTGTCAATACATAAAATGTTTGACAGTGGACCTTTAACACAAGGACGATCAGAGTCTTAGTTTTAGTTGGAGGGTTATTACAGATCTGCTGAAATAATGAAAACAATACCCTCCAGATCTGTCATGACCTACATCACAGTGTTTTTAAATGACGCTGTTTTTCTTCCTCTCCTGTTCACGTAAACTATGTTGTTAGGTGAAGTTGGCCGTGAATTATTGTAGAACTCATTCCTTTGACCATTATTATTGCTCTTCTGAGGAAGGCCACTTAATAATGTACTTAAAGATTTGCTTTGTCACAGGATGCAACTTCAACAACACAGGAATGGAAGTGTTCCGTCTTCACCTGCTTCTATAGCTTCAGCAAAGGTCACCATGCTTGAAGTTTCATTTTTAGTGTTTGGAGGAGGGAACGCCTGGCGAAAATGACTGCCGATAAAGTTCATAACTACAGCATGTTAAGCATGAATGTGAAGTAGCCTCCAATCTTATTTTATAATGGTTATATAGCATGTTGAAAGAAAACGGCCTTGAGTGCTGTGGTTCAGTTCAATGCAACAGCGGCTCCTGCAATGAAAAAAAGAAACAAGAGCGCTTCATCAGTTCAATGAACAAGTATCAATTTGGAAGGAAAATGAGAATAAAAATAAGAAATTATTATAGTTTTTAATTATAGTTTTCTATTAAAAAACATTTATACACATAACAAAGCACACTTTGTATGTATGCATGTATTTCAGGGGTGTCCAAACTACGGCCTGTGGGCCAATCACAGTGAGATGTACGGCCCACAGCTTTGGTTTAATTTGATTTTATTATTATTTGTATGTATATATACAAAAATATAATCTTTTGCTCAAATAAATGCATATATATACGTATATATATGCATTTATTTGAGCAGACTAGCTTTTTTTAAGTGATTGTTATTTATTTCCAATATATGCTCTATGTTTAGCTTTGTTTTTGGTCTCTATCACCTCCCAAGGGAAAGAGATGGTTCTTTAGCTGCTAAATCCTCCACTGTGTGCACCAGCTGCTCAGCTGTTTTTTTGTGCTGTCTGCTCAGCAGGCAGCACAAATAGGTGGATGAGAACAACAGGAGTAGAAGCCAGGAGTACATTTACTCTTTTTTTTTTACCATGAAAGCTGTTTTTTTTTCCTCTTACTTGAGTAACTTTTTACCCTGATGTGACAAATGAAAAGCTGATTTATTAGCAGGTGAGTATATGTGCAGCGTGATGGTGTGTGTGTGTGTGTGTGTGTGACCGTGGACGTTTAGAGAGGAGACGCTCTCGGCTGTGCATGTCTTTAATGTTTTTGCACCTGAGCTGGGGCTGGCTATAATAAATTTAAGCATGGTGTCATTATGCGGCCATGACTGAGATTAGTTTTACCTTGGCAAAGACTTTTAATTACCTTAATCCCCTCCTCAATTATTGACTGATTTAATATACCACCCTGCGACCAAGGCAAAATGCACCTGCCGTGTTTGTGTGACCGACAGCGGTCTGCTGCATGTGGCTAAAATCCCGACTGTTCGTCTTACACCTGTGACTTCTACATTCACAAGCACTGTTTTTCCCACTGACAATTAACAAACAGACTAACAGAGATGATGATGATCCAGTGTGTGCAGCAGCTCAAGGCGGATTTTTGTAACTCAGGGTACAGAGGAGAGGGCACCAACAGCTGCTGGGTTTCCTAAGTTTTGTCAGCTGCAGCTGTTGTGGTGTTAATGTTGCTCTCTGGGTTTTCTGCCGTTACACAAAACTGTCTATGCACCTGCTTTGGTACGCAATTGCTTCCATTAGTTTGTCCGAGTCATTTATATGAAGGACGGATGTATACTAAAATCTAAATGCAAGGAACATCTGTATACAGACACAGTGCGGTGCAGTTTGCCTGACAAGCTTCAAACATGGCAGACGCAGTGTCGACTTTGACATTGTTTCCATAAGAAATACAAGAGATATTCGGTTAATTTCATTTTGAAAACTGAACATGTACCTAACATTCTGACAGCTGGCTATATTATACATTTGTGATTTGTGACTATTAGTTGTTTTCAGTGCATTTGTCAGCTGTGAAAAGCATATATGCACTGACATACAGTGCATATAATATTTTTATTATATGCATACATCACGCTTATCAGTATTATAGCACTCTCCTCCCCTTTAGAAATGAAATGCGGTCACATTTACACACAAGACGTACTGTGTACGTTTATCTGATCGCAGCGCTTTGACTTTCATTTCTTTTAGTTGAGAAAAGTAACAGTAAACTAAAATGCTAATGTTGCACAGGCCATGAAATTTGCTTTCCTAGTTTCGAGTTCAAAATACAAAATTGTATAGAATGAGCTGAGCATGTGAACAATGCTGTAAACGCTCTGTTAAATGTTAATTCTTCTTTATTTAGAGCTTTTTGCACATCTTTGTACATGGTGCGTCAGTGGTGCAGCCTAAGCAGTATGGAGAAGCTCATGAAGCTGCTGCACAGCATCGTAGAGGCTTTAACCCTTAGAACACAAAGCGTTTAGGCTGCCTTTTTCCAGAACTATGTTGAAACTTATATTCAGAGGCTGTAAGAATGTGCAATTTTTTTCAGGACAAACTAAAGGCAATCTGATGAAAAAGATGTTTGTTTTGTTTTTCTTCATTTTCACCCACTATATAAACACACCTGAGCAAAAAGTATTAAAAAAAATTTTTTTAAATGGGAGGGAATTTATGAAATGTGGAAATACATCACAATTTAAAGTTCACTTGGCTCATTTTTATGAACAAAAATTTAACAAATGGTTTGTAAAGCCTGAAGATGTGACCTATAACACACACACACCCCAAGGATGTCCTTGTGTATTATTCCCATGGTAATTTACCAAGGGTTAACCAGCCTTTAACCATGGAAGTGAAAAAAACCACTGGTGACAAAGCCTGTTGCTGACCTGTATTTGATCAATCGGGTACATGATATACATATCACCCTTCTCTAAGTCGTTCATAAAGTTTGAATTGGCAGAGCTGAGCACGTCCTCCACTGGATGAATCTCCTTCAAAAATGTCAGCATACCCACTCACTTAATACATTCTCTCGTGGCTTTCCTTTTATGTGGCCATGCATTCAGCCCTCTATGCAGAAATCAAGCAACAAAACACGCTGAATTCACACCTGTTGACCTTGTCCTTCTCCAGTCCCTCTGCGATCACTCATCTACCATGAAGTTGCTGCTGACATAAACGGAGCACTGAGATGTTCGGATGAAATGGTGCGCCGTAAAATACCTTCTGACTGAACATAAACATTGATGTGGCCAGAGTGGCATTGTGGGATGAGCAGCTCTAAAACAAAAGCCTTATACGAAAGCTTATGTTTTATATATATATAACCTGAGTAGTGTATCTGTGAGACACTATTATTTACACACCTTTATCTTATCCGTTCCTTATCTGTGTCTCCTTCTCTCACTTCTGCTAATGTGACTGATTGCTGCAGGAGCAGAAAGTGTACAAATATTTGTCCCAAACAGTTTAGATGGCAGGCCAGCCAATCTCTCCTGATGGCCACGTATCATTGATATGGACTCTGCCCCACTGTTTTTTACCAATGGCAGTGTTCCCCGACTCTGCTGTGTGCATCTTTGCATGTGTGTGCATGTGTGTGCACGTGCTCTGTCTATTTGCTACTGAAGGGTGAAGAGAGGTCTCAAGGGTCTTTCCCTCCAGGTAAGAAATGACAGAGACGACAGCCAAATCTCTGCCCTGTCCCTTTCTCTATCCGTCCGCCGTCCCTCACTCCCTCCCACGTCCGTCTATTGACAGGTCTGCGGCTGCAGCACGACGCTCACAATGAATCCCAATGATCGAGCGTGCATCGGGAGCCATTACCTGCACGGCACAAATGTACATGGTGAATATGAATCAACCACAGTGGGCGTCGCTGACCATTTAAAACACGCACGTACACACCCACACACACACACACAAACACACGTAGCTGTCCTTTAAAGGACATGATTTGACTTCCATTCATTTGGACAGCTTAACTAAAGCAGTATCCCTAACCTTAACTGCAGCCAGTTAATGCCAAACTCGAACCTTAACCTGACCGCAATTCACACATGACACACACATTCTTGCACAGCATTCTTAGTGAGGACACTGCAAAGATGAAAGTTACCCTAAAATGCCAAACCCTAACCCACAACTTAAAACCCAGTTCTAACCCTAACCCTAAAACCAAGTCTTCACCCTCATGAAAGCCCTTCAATTTGAATCAAAACATGTCCTCACAGCTTACTACAGATATGCACACACACACAAATGCTCAGGTATGAATGCTAAATATCTCCTCACTGCACCCGTGCACACTACTTCTCTGTCAGTCTTGGGAGGGAAGGGGATCCATGCACATCGAAGCCCATGAATTATCAGCTGAGCATGAATGTCAACTATCGGGCCCACACTTGTATCCATCATTCTTATATGCTGATGTGTCAAAGGATCAGGCCTCGCTCAGCCGGCTGTGTGCATACTGTAGGAGCAATACACGTGCGTGTTTTTTTTTCTACATTTATACATGCAGTCAATTATTCAAATAATGTTTTTTTTAAACATGTGCAGGGAGCAAACTGCCAGAGGTGAGCAGCTTAACACTCTGGACTGGATCATGGAACTGTATATAAAAAATGGACGAAATATTGTGGCGTCAAAACAAACACAATTCGCTGTGATTTATCGTCTATTTCCATCTAAATGTGTACAAATTAAAAGTGACATTGTTCTCTATTGAGTATTCACTGTTATAAATCAAGTGAGAATTAAACTCATTTTCACACAGACTTCCATTCTATGTGAGTTCTTTTTTTTTTTTTGCCACATGGTGGATAATTGCTCTTTCTCACTTTTAAACTGGACGACCACATCCATTTTTATACGCAGTCCCCGGTGCCTATGAATGATATAAGTGCAAATCCTTTGCCATTTACACTTGCAATCAATTATCCAAACAATGTTCTGTACAGAGAGCAAATTCCCAAAGGTGAGCAGATTATCACCCCAAACTGGTAATTTTCATCAGTGTTATTAGACGCATTACATTTATTTGAGAAAAAAGGGAGCTCATATCATTCATGCTGCTGAAATACACTGATTTGAGTGAAGAGTTCACCATTCCAGTGGGTCTTTGTTTCATATGCTTTCCGATTTGTTTACTACCTCCCATCATGCACATCAGTGCCAGGAGACAGGGGAGTGATGCATACACACATAATGCATGTTGAGAGACTGTGATGGAGTGTAGCCTACTTCACTAAAACGCCTGCATAATGCTACACTACCTGACGTTGCCTGCATGCAAAGGTTTACAACAGTAAAATACAGTACAGTAATGAATGAATAAATGAATGAATAACATTTACATATTATTGCTATTCATCTTTCCTGTTACCAAGGAAAGTACCAGCTGGCCACAGTTGACCTTGGAGTCTATGACAAATACACATTACAGTGTGTCTATTATACAGGGGTTCAGAAAACGGCAAATTTATTTATTTTTTTCCCCTCCCCTTCCTTAACGTCGCCTAAGAGCCATAGGTGTATAATTCTCTCTGAGGCCGAGACAAAGAATACGATTCTTGAAAGGGCTTTTCAGCAAAAGCAAGTATATATATGAAAAATAACTCAGATGAAGATGAGCTGCTGAACTGTAAAAGATTTGTAAGTTTATATGCAGTGTGTAGCGGGGTTTTGTGGTGGGTGGGTGGGTGGGTGGGTAGGGCTGCAGAGTTTAGAAGTACAGCGTGCAGATATGGATCAGGGTTTGGGGAATTATATATATTCATACGGGGGACAGGATTGGGGTCGGCCTGTTCTTTGGATTGTTTTCCATGCCCGCGTCGACACTTGCGCGAAGATGTTTGAAACACTCGCAGACTCAAAAAAAGTTGGGAGAGACTGAGCGGACACTGAGGTTGCAGTTTGGCATCAACAGAGTTACATAATTGTCTATTTAGACGTTGGTTTAATCCAAATGCAGCATGTCTGGACATTTTTCATCATCCTTATCTGTAATGGCATCACTCTAACTAATCACAGTGGCGTTTGGAAATGGTCGGCAGCTTCTGGCTTAGTGCTAATCCCTTCTCACGTGAAAACTCACATTTTTCCACTTCCTTTTCCCCCGTCTTTCCTGTCTCACAAGCACAGACCCACTGTTCACCCTGCTCCAACCTCCAGCAGCCCATCACCTCCTGTTATGAGCCAGTGTAAATTGAATGCTGTGAATCAGGGCCGGCTGTTACTCCATGTGACTGGAGGGAAGTGGGGAGGAGAAAGGGACTGTATGTCCCCGCAGCTTTATAGGATGGTGTCTCACCAAGATATATCACCTCCTGGCCAGATAATACCATCATGTACATAACTACCCTGTGTGTGTGCGTGCGTGTGTGTGTGGGTGTGTGTTATACACTTAACTACCGGGTGACCTGCCGCTCAGCTCCTAATAAGAGGCATCTGCTGCTGTTTTACAGGACGGAACAGAGGAGGAGGAAAGAAACGGTGGAGAAAAAAAAAGCCACTCTATGAAAAGGGCTTTTGGTCAAAAGGAGGAGTCAGAATGCGTCACATTTGCGCTTACAGAGATTGGGAAAACAAAAATATAGGAGGGAGAAATTTGAGAGAGTGTGTGACAGAGTGAGGGCCTGGAGGGTGAATTAGAAGAGAAAATGAGATATAGAGGGAAAGATGCCAAGAGATGAGCACACAAACAGAGTGAGAGAGAGAGATGGAGAGCCAGAGAGAGCCCAGATGAGGGAGTTGAGATGATGGGCTGGCAGTTTCCAAGCACCAGGCTGTTTTTCAGGGCTGTCAAGCACATTGTGAGGCATTGTTTGAAATGCCCAGGCTGATGGCTGACATATTCCCCATGAATCTAGCATGCCAGGCCGCTGTCCACTACACTACACTCAGACACACACGAGCAGACATACCGTGCACTTTGTGCGTGTGTGTGTGTGTATGTGTCCGTGTGTACGTGCGTGCTCGTCAGTGAAGGGTAATTGCCCGACCTTGGCCCATCAGGGTGACTGGGATGAGGAAGGGTGAGCGAGAAAGGGAGGGAGGGCAGTTGTAAATTTTGCCCCACATCAGTGTATTTCTGTCAGTGGTGCTTCACTCTGGCAGTTAAGTATTACCCCTGGAAAATATACACAAACACACACACACACACATATGCACGTACACACAAACATGGAGAAATGTACACACAAACACACGCCATAGAGGCACAATGACAGTACACAAACACGTATCCATAACTCACTCTGGTGCCGTCAGCTCTCGCTCTCTCTCACACACACACACATTTGTGCAGTATTCCTAGTAAGGACACTCCTAGACATAATGCATTCCCTTATCCTAACCTTAACTATCACAACTAAATGCCTAACCCTTACATTTCACCACTGTGGGACTAATTAAGGACTATCTTATCTTATCCTTAACCCTCAAATAGCCTTATTTAAGGGTAACAGAACATAAGGACCAATCCAAACATGTATGTACAACTACACACACACACAGGTGAATTAGTGTTAAATCCCCTCACCAGCACTGATCAGAAGCAGCTCATACATGTGGACATGTGTTTAGGGAAAACAAAAGTCTTTGATGCTTTCCTTTTTTCCTTCCCCCTCTGCTGTTTTTTTTTTTTTAAACTTAATCTCTTTCTTCATCCTCCCACTGTCTCCTACAATCTTCTTCTCTCCCGCTCTCTCATCTCTGTTCTGCTTTATCTCTCTGCCTTAGCTTATACTGTCTCCCTTCTCTCCTTCGCCTTCCACTTGTCCTCTCTGCTCCTTCCTTTACTGTTCCTCAATCTATCCCTCCTGCTTGCCTTCACCATCCATCCTTCCCTGTATGTAATTTTGTCTCTTCTCCCAGCCCAGGCTTTCATCTCATTCCTTCCCTGCCTCCATCTGTATGTTGCTAACCCCCTCCCATCCATTTCACTCCAATTTTCCATCCATTCTCTAGGAATGTCCCTCTGCTGTTGTGTTGTTGCCCCCCCCCTTCTTTTCTTTCTTTTTCCCATCTTCTGCCTTCCCATCCTCATTTCACCTACAGCCATAGGGGGACAGCTGTTGGAGACAGACCTGGAGAAATAACTGTGTTGCTCCTCTAATCGATAAAGCCAGGCAGCGGTGGCTGCTACCTAGTATTGTCCAGTGTGTGATTGTGATTGTGTGTGTGTGTGTGTGTGTAACTATGACTGTGTAGATTCCAGTCCTTATGCCAAAAGGCAGAAATAGCAGATAACCTAAGAAATATCTACCCTTGCTATCGGCAGAGAAGGACAAGATTCAGCCCAGGTATATTCCTTCCTCACACCGTCATCCTTCCCTCAATCCTGCCACTCACCCATCCCTCCCCTTCCGACAGTATATTCCCTCTCTGTTTGTCCTCCTTAGCTCTTTTCCCTAGAATCTGAGAGGCGAAGGAATTAAGAGGTAACAGTGAGATGGGAATGACTTCATAGAGTGTGGTTGCAGCTCACATCTTTGTTTTTTTTTTTATCTCAGACTCTGACACCATCATACAGTAACTCCACGAAACACACACTATGTCTCCATGACTTCAGAGTGCACTGCATTAAAATGACTATTAACCCAATCCTAACCATATTATATGTCTGCCTTCATTTTCATAACCTTTATTTTTAACCTTATCTCACCATGCACAGGCTAATTTGCCCTCTGTATTTGAACCGCTTTTACATTAACACAAGAAAGTAAGTCGTTTTTATGAAACACCATCTAGTGGTTAAAATGAGTAACTGCAAGGGACAACAAATGTTTCCTCTGGAGTATTTAAGGATATATGGGTTGTTTCATTTATACTCATTAAGTACAACCAGAGAAAATATAGTGCTCTCAAGGTATCACCATTCACTCATTCATTTCTCATTGTCGTCGTTGTTAAGCGTGGACCTAAAAGGTGTGGCTAAGTTAAAATAAACCGCTCAAAATTGAGTGCAAGTCGTGATCGGCGTTTGTATTTGTTCAGATGATATTGTGAGGCCAATAAAAGGGAAAAAATACAATACTTATGCTCGTAGAACACGGTAGACTGTTTTATATATTAATGGAACTTGCGTGTCCCCCACAGGAAGGACAAGTCCCTGTAACTGCATTTGAAAAGTGTTTTGTCCCCATGATGATGAACATGATCTGGACCACAGACGACTGATGAGAACATGTATTAATAGAAAAAGTCCTGTCAATAAACACAGAAACACTGGAAATGTGTTTGTATTTGTGCGCGTTAACTCTCCATCATACTGTATATACTGTATATATATATATATATATATATATATATATATGCATACATAGATGTTTTATGTGTGATCTTTTACAGTCTCATTTGCCACCATGATGTGTGTAAAGGTGTGCGTGCAGGATGTGGATGCACTTGCAGCAGACAGCACTCTTAACATGCAGCCGTGTGAAGCAGCACAGCCAGTCAAGTGACAAATAATTTGCCGTGCTTTTCCAAGCTCCATTCAGCTCAATCGCAAGTTTGGTCCATCTGTCTATAACTCCCATTAAGATGTTTCTCCCCTTCTGATCCCTGCCTGTCTCCCTCCAATCATTTCTCTTCTCTGGCTAATGAGGATGTTTTCTACCAGGGGCTGTGTTTCTCCTCTCAGTCTCGTCCAAAGGCGATGGCTGAAATTTACTATCTTCCAAAGCGTTGCTTAATGGTGGATGGCAGTTTATAGGAGAAAGTTGGGGGAAAGACATTGGCTTGCAGCGCAGATTGGTGTAGATTTCTCTTGTAGCTGGAAAAACAGAAATGAGCGACTGTGGATTCCATACGTCAATTATCTGTAGTGTTTATTCTTTTGGGGTCGTGGAGCCAATCCCAGCTGACACTAGGCGAGAGGCACGTTACAATCTGGACAGGTTGTCAGCCGTCACAGCCACACACACACACACACACACAGAGACAAACAACCATTAGTGAGCGTGCTTTGACGAGTGCAAAATAAAGATATACAAATTAGGAGGAGAGATATGCGAGTTATGAGAGTGAGACATTACAGAAAAGAAGAGACAAAAAAATAAAGAGCAGATTAAAAGGGAAAAATGGAAACACATAGAGACTAAGAAGGCACTTTAGGCTAATGGCCTACTGGCAAAGAATATTCAGTAATCTGTTGGTTTTATGGGATTAACTGTTCAATAGCACTTCTTTGGCTTTTACAGCTCTACACAGGTTCTATTTATAAAGCAGCTTTAGAGGAGAGGGGTATGTGATCATGGCTCACATCAGCGTTTCTAATCATTTTAAAAGACAGGAGAAGGTTTTAAGTGACAAGGTTTCAGGTTCACAGTGGCTGCAGATGTCTCCTGTCCATGTTTTCCATTCTTTTCTTTTTAAAGGAAAGAAAATATAAGATAATCAGACATTAAAATTGAGGTAGTTGCACTGCCCGCGAAACACATGCATATTATGCTTAAAGCAAGGATTAGAATTGAACCTATTTAGCTTTCATTCATGAGCACAGCAGCCAACACTATGCTACACATAGCGAAAGCACATCAACATGGAATACAAAAAAAAAAGAGACAACGATTGTGTAAAAATACACTACACCTGTGATCATATTTCACCAATTGCAACCACAAACACTCGTCTGCTTTTTGAGCAAACTTCAGGTCACTCCACACCTTCACCTCAACCGCACTGATCCTATGAGTCGGTAAACAAACATGTTGCTGTTGCCAGAGTTTGATATGAAGGCTAAAATGAGCCATGTCGATGGTGACTGTTCCTCAGCACTGCCGCTACTGGTCAGTGCTGATGAACATGCAAATGAATCCAAACACAACATGTGGCTCAGACACATACAACACACCCATGCATGCAGTAACATATCAGTATGAATTATTAATCGAGTGACTGTAATCACAAAACTATCAGGGGAAAAGCACTGTCAGGGTGTGTGTATGTGTGTGTGTGATTGCTCTTCCCTACTGTGAGCTGTTGCTATGGTGACTGTATTAAACACATACTGTTTGTCTACCTCCAGAATTACATTTTCAACAACACTAATGTTTTTTGTGAACCTGAGCTATGACACACACACACACACACATGTTCGCCATTCATGACTTGAGGGGACATTGCATTGACTTACATTCATTTCCTGGGGACTTACTCTAACCATAACCATAATTACTACTACTGGCCTAATCCTAACCCTGAGCTTAAACTCAACCTAACCTTAAAACATATCTTCACCTTAAAATTTAGTCATTTACGTTATGGGGACAAGGAAGACACGTCACCATGATGTGACTGTGTAAACAGGTGTAGGTCCCCACAAGATCAGTAACACCTGGACACACACACACACACACACTCTTAGATATAGACGGACAGAGACAGAATCACCACACTGTATATTGAATTAAGGAGAAGAGAAGAGAAGAGAAGAGAAGAGAAGAGAAGAGAAGAGAAGAGAAGAGAAGAGAAGAGAAGAGAAGTGAAGTTTGCAATACACACCTTCAGCATTAAAATAGCAGCCTCTTGCTCTAAAAGAGGCCTCTATTTTGATGCCACACTTGTGGATGAAAAGGCAAGCCACGCTGGCTCTGTCAGGCAATGCTTTACTGCCATCTTCTGGTCATACAAGGAATACGTTATTAAGAATGCAACACACAGATAATCAAACACAAATGGGATATGTATTGATCTATTAGGAGACACTGACACACACACACATACTCGGGCACGCCCACCCCCCAACTACACACACACAGCATTAGTGCATACTGTCAGCATGCAAAATAAATCAATTTTTAATTTTGTTTGGGGGGAAAATGTAGCACAGTGTAGCCATGTGAAATCATTGGAGCGCTGTCTTCTGAAATGTGCATCTGTGCAAATGGACACATGAATGGACACACAAGAGCATGTCATGTACCCTATACTGGTTATTCATCCACTTCCATTAGATATTGATTATGGGCAGCCCTCACTGACCTGAGGACCTCGCTCTCCAGTCCATTGCCTATTTCTCACCTGTTGGGTGGTTATTATTGCTGCGAGGATGACCAGAAACCCTATTCATTACAACCAGGATGCCATTAGACTTGCAAATGTCTGCTCTGTGTTAGTCTCTGTTTCTTTGTGTCCCTTCTGTGTCGCTTGCCTCTTGCTCTTCTGTAAAAGTGCCACCATTAAATAAGCCCATTTTTTTTACCCTGCAATTTGCCCACAATCCATGCAAAAAGATGCCATTTTGGCATGTTTTTGTTAACACTGTTTCACACTGATATTAAGAGCTGTGAAGATGGTGATCCGCATAATAACAGATAATTCTGCTTTGCCTTCACAGAGAGGCTGACGTCTTAAGTCTGAGCCTGATCGTCCAAGAGGTTAAGGTCTGAAAGCACATTGACAAAGGAACAGGATGCCAAGAAGCATTTATTTTATCAAGAACATTTTTGAAGTTAGTAGGGAGGTGAGAGAAAAGCTTTTTTTTTTTAAGCAAATCATCTCAAAATCTTGGTAAATTTCTCAAATTGTTCGCTCAAAACACGCTTGCAAAATTCACATCTCCGGTTTAATTTAATTGTGTAAATGTGTTTTGTTTAGGTTCCTCACTATGATGTATTCTGTTCTAATCCCATCACAAAATCCCTATCCCACTCTTGGTTTATCAGTCTGTGCTGAACCCTGTCCCACCTTGGCATCAACTCCACCCATTCCTCACCAATCATCTGCTTCAACCATGCTTCCTTTTTTTTATTTTTCTAATCCACACAAAGCCATTTTACCTTGTTTCCACCCAATCATTCAAAAAAATTCAAACAGAACAATTTTTGGTCTATATGAAAAGAATGTTGTGTCCTCATGACTGACAACTGTTAAGTCTCACTTTACACAACGGAACGTCTAACGTTCCAGGTCAAATTGAACAGAAAGGTCAAAATATTAATTTATTACATTTTACATTGCTTGGACTTAACAACTTCACCAACTACACTCATGAAGTCATTATGAAGTCCCAGACTTCAGATTGAGGAGATTTTCTCTATGCCTTTCAGGATTTTGATTGGTCTAAAACCTTGCCCAGGAAAATAATGCACATCTGGATGTTATACAGTTTGGTTAAATGGTTTTAAAGGTCTGGACAGAAAAAAAACAACTAATAAAAATCAGATTTTTGCAGATTCAGTTCTGCAGATTTGTCCCATTCTGATGCTCAAACTGGATTTCTTCTTTTATGTAAATTTTAATATGACACACAGCGACACCAAAACTCATGAGTGGAAGTGCCATTCTGTACAGTGCAGTCGGAACATAACACTGTTAATAACAAATGGTTTTGTACTTTGCTAAACTACCACAGACAAACTTTTGTGTTGTTTGCACACGAGGAATCTTTTACCTTGCATTTCACTGACAGCATTTGTTTCCTGGCCTTCTGTTGTAAGGATCTCTCAGCTCCCAGCTGCTCCTCTGAAAAAAGAAAAAAAAAAAAAAATACAACAGTATCTTGTCCATTCAGGTGGGGAATGAAGAGCTTATTCATGAAAGAGACATGAGTGTAAAAGGGATCATGAGATCGACTGCTCGTAAGGTGCAAAGTCTGCAGTAATGCCAGTCCTTATTGCCTTGTGCTGGTAAATAAAGAGCTGATCCACAAGGCAGAGCTCTCAATTTCCAGCCACTTCCTGTTAGGTCTCACTGTCAAACCTCACTTAACAGCTACCAGTGACTGAAAGAATAAGAACAAAGACTCAAGCAGTCAGAGTGATGCTTCTCTGCAGGCTGCTGGCACAGTCTCATCCTCTTACAGAGGGCGAAATGAGCAGAAATCCAAGAGGAGCTGTGAGTTGAGCACTGACTGGAGCGAGGTGAACCTGGCAGGGAAGCTGTTCAGGTCTCTCCCTTTGGACTTCAAGCAGGTAGGGCTGACTGGGAAGAGAACCTGAGGAAAGATTCAAAGACCACAGAAAGGATTACATCTCAGTTGGTGAGGAGGTGATGTGTGGCTACTGTGGAGCAGCCGGCTTAAGTTGCCAGAAAACCATTTAGCTTGTTTTATTTGACCTGTCTTTTTTTTCTTTTTTTTTCCCAGATTAAATGCTCAGATGGATGGTCAAAAATGTGAGGAGCAAACATGGGTTCATGCCAAGATGATCACAGCGAGGTACACTGCTGGAGTGTCCTTGAGAATAATGTAAGTGGAACATGTGCTTTGCATTACTGGCAATGTGAAACCTCAATCCTTATATAGATCTATTAGTTTGTCTGCAGGTTGTAACAGACAGGACTCTTCATTCACCCCTCCCTTTCCCAAGCACAGGGAACTGCATTCACATTAGCAAGATGAAGTGACTCGTCCACATTTTCAGATCCGATTTTTCCAGCGCAGTGTGGACACACAAATCAGACTGCCAATTCTGGCGTTCAAATCAGATCGGTCTCATTTCAGTATGTGGACCTAAATCAGATCCATTATGTGGCTCTGTGACGTGAAAATCCATGCAGCCTTCAGCCGCTTAACTTGCAGTGAGCATCGTTGTCTTTCACTGGCGTCACATCAGCACAGGAAAATCAAGCAACGACGAGGAGAGTGCTGTTTTCTCGTCTCTCCCTAATTCACCGCCATAGCTTCCATTTCTGAATTTCCCCCATCAATAAAGGCACATCTTATCTTATTTTGCATATATATCCCACTAAGTGGTCTCGCAGTTGTCACAATAGCAAATAATAGACTGATAGTGAAACAAAGAGTCCTTTAATGAACATAAAACTGGAGAAAAGGAAACAGAAAAATACCTGAAAACACACAGAACTGAAACAACGGGAACAGGCATCAGAAAATATGAAACATGGATGTACAAAAAGACACTTGGGAGGCAGAGATAAGTGAACACAGGTGAAACCCAAACAAGACACAGGTGAATCACATTAGGGCAGACTAATGCAGAGAGACAGGGGACACACGAGGAAGAACTCAAAAATAAAACAGGAAACTGACACAGTGGAAAAACCTATTGTAGAAAAAAAAACAACAACAGACAAAAGTCAGTACAGTGTGGAGAGTACACCAGGCGTAGTATAGGCGTAGTATAGGCGTAGCGACACACCAAGGTCAAATTAAAGTCTGTGTCTCCTGTGGGAGGAACCTGGATTACATAACAGAAATGCATTAAAATAGGCCCTGGATTCAAACCGAAAACCGTTCGTACTATGGGGCACCAGTGCTGTTGGTTATTTGGATCTGAAGCCTTAATCGTCACCGTGGTAACCACTAACAGCGGGTGTCAAATAAATGTAGTGGTGTGCGAAAATGGCAGCATTTCCCAGATGTAGTATAAAGCAGTATAAAATGGAAAATAAACAGGGAAATACTAATGTAGAGTGCCTCTAAATTGCACTTCAGTTCAGTACTTGAGCAAATCTCATCTCGTTGTGTAAGTGTGTGTGATTGTTAAGTCTTTGGGACCTTTTCGAGCACCAACACTCACTTTGTGAGGACCAGATGTCCTAAAGAGGCGACAACGCGATGCAGAGTGTTCCAGGTATTACACAGGTTGTGGGGACCTAACTCTGTTAACACAGTCCCATCATGGGGACCTGTCTGACTTCATACATGTCGTAGGGTTAGGATGAGGTTGGGGTTAGGTTATTCACACTACTCTGAAAACATAGTCGCGTGGATGAGGCCACAGAACCGTAGACTTTTACAAGTGTCATCGTAATGCATTGTCCTGAAGTTCTGCAAATACACAAATCCATACACACAGCTTTTGGTAAGTAGTCATCAGGCTTGCCGCAGCTCGGGGCCACAATTACAACTATTGTAGTTCTTGTAATCACTTTCAAAATGTTACCATCTGATTGGAGCAGACACATCCAATCCTGGGGCCAGATTCTTTTCATAAAGAGGGCCAAGACCTCCACTCGGTTATTATTGCTGCGAGCAGCGACTGCCTGTGTGTGCTTGTATGTGTGTGTTTGTTTGGTGTGCGTGCGCCGGATGATACATGAGAGGCAAACCGGGAGCCTTGGTGTGTCTCATAATAACCTGAGGATGTGCGTCCTTCCAAAACAAATTATTTCTCAGCTAACGAGCTTCCATCAAAACAGAGGACGTTCAACTGCGCGAGGACCCACGGTGACGTACGAGTCTCCCGTAACAATTCCTCCCAGTGGTGGAGCAGCAGACGGAATTAGAAATAATCATCACACGCAGAGCGACTATGTGTGAATAATTACCGAAATATCCACAGCACTCACTGGTGGGCATGCAAGTCGCACAACACGAAATTAGCATTAATGAACGTCTGGTGAAAAAAAAAAAACGAAAAACAACAACAACAACAACATCCTTTTAAAATCAAACCTATTGATTTACACAAAAAGGTTCCATCCCCTGCAGTCCACAACCACAGCACAGCAGCAGTGTACTTATCTCATCATTTCATCTATTAGATGAAATTACTGAGACTTTCAAAGATCTCCCCCACACCATCCTCTACCCGCTTCCGTAACAAAAGTGCTGCCTGGTCATTTTGGCAGCATTACCTGTCTGCTCTCGTATAATAATGTAATTATGTGGTGACCGGCATAATAATCTTGCTGAATTACATCGTGACCTCTGTCTGTGTTGGCCTGCTTTCGCAGCTTGTCACTCTGTGGGGTAATGGGGAAAGACTGAACCCAAACGATCTACATCTGACAAAGCGGGGAGTGCAACCGTGCAGGTAATGGACGCAGACGTGATCAAGGACAACGCGGACATAAAAGAAGACATTCGCAAATATGCAGGAGAGCAGCGGGGGAAGTTATGCAGGGAAAAAATGTTAAATTAAAAGTTTTCATCTACCAAGGAAGCTGCATGAGTAACTTTTTCCTCTTAATCTTCCCCGGGCTTTGATGCAATCATTGAATTTCTTTTTTTCTGCCTTTCAGCTGCAACATTGTCATCTAGAATCTCAACACTGTCGTTCCTCAGAGATCAAGACTAATATGTTTTTGAGGGGAAACGAGACAAAAGAGAAAGCGATATGTCACCGGGGGGATGGTAAAAAAGAATAAAAACCGAACCCCGCCGCGACGACGCACACTGAATACGTGCACTCGACCACGATGGGCTGCATCTCGTCCGTAACTCTACACCACCAGTCTCAGCATGAAGCACGGTCAGCGGCAATTGTTTGGATAGGAGGCCTCTACAGGAGGTCACCGGGTCAGTGTCGGTTTGTGATATCTCTTTTACGGCTTCGATCTCTCCGTTCCTTGGCTTCCACACTTGTGGTATTATAGTGTCCGATAAATGTCAAACATCGAAATGTAAATGTGCAATGATGACGACTATTAATCTAGTGACAGTGATTTCACAGCTCACTAACAGGCCAGGGCAGTTTTAATCGAGAATGAACTAAACTCGAATGAAAATGCAACAAGAAAACATTAAATAATACATTAAAGAATAAGAACTGTGTTTCTTAATTGTGGTTTGAGACCCTTTTTTTGGAACTATTTAAAACACACTGAGTCACACTGTGATTATTGCCCTGCTGTGCATGAAATCTATATTAATCCATGGCTTGAAATAAGTGTCAAATAAATGTGCTTTTTACTTTAGTGTGAACACTGTTTCATTTTTAAACTAGGGTTATTCTTAACCTGGGATTAAGCTCACACAAGCACAATGACACACAGTATTAATAGTAGAGTCCGATAAGAGAAATACTAGTTAAAAAGAACGTTGTTGGATCGATATCAATGTCAATAAGGAATTACTTTCAAACATAAATAAATGTCAGTCATCATCTAACCGCTTTATCCTCCACCAGAGGGTCGCGGGGGGTGCTGTGCCAATCTCAGCTACATCGGGCGATAGGCGGGGTACACCCTGGACAGTCCATCGCAGGGCCACACACAACTAGAGACAAACAACCATTCACTCTCACACTCACTCCTACGGTCAATTTAGAGTGTCCAATTTACCTAATCCCCACATTACATGTTTTTGGACTGTGGGAGGAAGCCGGAGAACCCGGAGAGAACCCACGCACACGGGGAGAACATGCAAACGCCATGCAGAAAGGCCCTTGTTCCAACCGGGGCTCGAACCCGGGTCTTCTCGCTGCAAGGCGAGAGTGCTAACCACTAGACCACCGTGTGTCCCACATAAATAAATATGAAACACAAAAATATTAAATGGCGGCAGTGAAACCCAATTTTTCATTGTGAAATCAATCCCACAATGATCAGTATTATTTCAAACAAATGAGCTTTTCTCTGCCACAGAGCTAAAAAAAAAAAGAACATTGCACTGTTGGTGCCACAGTGTAGGAAGTGTATTAATCCACGGTTCAAAATAGTCCCTAATAGATGCGCTATTGACATCAGTGGTTCCCAAACTTATTTCCTTGTGTCCTAGACAAACCAGGCCCCTGACACAAATGAAGTGAATAATTACAATCTCTGATATACAAAAACAAACAGTTTTGTACCTTTTCTCAGTGTAATCAAAACCAAGGCAACATCTCAAGAGTTTTCTTATTTGATACCAGTGAGTCTTTGGTACTTTCACATTTATCAGACAATGATATTGTGTTGTACAGATGCTGACAACAGGAATACAAACCAGGTACAGTCGCTGTAACTGTTTTAAAATTTCAAAATAAAACTTTCTTGGTCATGACAGTAACGCTTACAGAAGAATAAATTTAAAGGGACACCGCTTCTGATTGTCCAGTAGAGTGTGTGCTTGGGATTTTATAACGTTAATATGCATAAATATAATATTAACACAAGCTAATGAATGCATATTTTAGACACTGTATAGAGTTACTAAAGACAATACAATCTTAGGAGAACATCAGTACAAAACATGTCCACAACACATGTTACAGTGTTTTTTTGTTGTTTCATTTTTAACTAGTGCAAAACTGATTATTGTCAAGGGTTGAAAACCAAGTAAAGGACCCACACAGTTCTGTCTGCAAACACATGGGTTATAGGCAGAGTCCAAAACACAGACAGTCAAGAAATGCAGACACAAGTGGTCACAAGAAGAAGTGTCAGCAAAGTGAGGGGGGATGTTGGAAATTCACACGTGTGGGCAAAATGGGTAATCAGAGAGGAAGGAACACAGAATGTCACCAAAGGTAAGAAGAACAAAGTGAAACAATGAGCAAAGCAAGGGGAGAAACAACAGATCCTACAAAGAAAAATGGGATCAAAGTGAATTTTCAAAGCACAAAAAAAAAAAATCCAAATATAAATCAAAAAAACCAACACAAACAGCAACATCTCACTCTCTAATGTTCAAAGTTCAAATCCCTCGAGTGCAGACCCAGCTGCTACATGTCACAAGTCCTGGTGTGCATGTGCTCATGTAGGTGTCAAATCACTCACTCTGCAATGATGTAAGAAAAATGCAATCTATCTAATCTTATCTACACAGACAGACAACTTTTTGATCTTTTTTTTTTGTTCATAAAAGGTTTTCAGTAAACCCCCGCATTATTTTAAGACAACTATACACACTTAACTACAGAATTGAATGTGACGGTATATTACTTGACCTTTTTATTTTGGTTATTTTCTATTCAGTCATTGTTGAGATCGACGACATTGTTTCCCCATTTCTGTTTTTTTGTTTTATCACTTTGTAAACTTTAAAAAGTGCTATAAAAATGACTCATTGACTATACCAGGAAAGGACTGACAGCTGTGTGTGTTTTCACGTGACGTCGCTTTGGGATTATACATGATGCTCAGTTATGAAGGACCTGAGTTTGACTTACACCAGCCAAGAATGTATGGAGGCACAGGCCCAGAAAATTAAAAGTCAAAGAAAAAGAAAACACGAGAGAGAAATATACACCAGAACAGACAGGAAGGGGGAGTGAGATGGATGAAAACACACACAGACAGTGGGAGAGAAATACGTTGGAGAGAGATAGACAGATAGATAGATAGATCTACATGACACACCACCGCTCTCCTCGCGCTTCAAAATGCAGACCAGCCTTTGGCAGCCCCCCGAACTTGTCCGAGCATCAGAAGGCGAAGCTACCAACACAGATGGTCAGATGCTGGAAAACAAAATGATTTGCGGCGCCCTCGCGAGCGGCCGTCCGCCAGCGTGCCAACAAAGCCGTGACTAAGAGGTCCCACCAACAATATGTTTACTTAGATATGAGGATGTTAAATAGTGTTTTTGTGGGGGTTTTTTCTGGGCAGCTTTCTCTGCGAGGATTTACTGAGTGATGGAAGAACGACTCGAATCCAGCTGAGCGATGGCAGAACCTCACTGCGCTATAGCTTCACGTAAACAAGACGTTTGACATTTGTGGGCGTGCATAAGTTAAAGAACAGGCTTTCAATGTTGTGCTGTGACAGCCACACCAACATCTATTGTCCTCTGTGAAGCAAACCTTTGATTTTTTTTTTTGTTGCTACTTCTGACAACAAACTCTGCAACTGATTTTCAATTCATCCCGAGAAAGCACAGACGAGGCGATCCAGTCAAGACGCAAGACCACACACTTGGCATTTAATCAAATCATTTCAGGGATCTCACGGAAACTTGCATGTTTTAACGTGACTTCAGAATATAATTACAGCATAATTTGGCCAGATAATCTGTTCAAATCCACCTACAATTGGAAGCCACCAACAATAACAAAGATTAGGAACAAAAAGTAAGGGAACAAGGTAAGTTTCTTGATAATAATGACAATTCCAAGTTCACAGTGAAGAGCAGCGTGATGCCATCGCACACGTTTAAGGCTTAACTGGCTCATAACCAGATGTTTGATGGATGTAAAGATTGGTTCTATAATCCCCGTTTTAATCCCTCAGATGTTACCTGCCCACACCTTAACATGGATGAAAATTGCCTCTCCTCTCAGAAAACTGTTGAAGTGACTTACAGATCAGGACCTTTGAGAGCAAGTGGTTGTAATGAGAAAAGGACCCTGTGTTTCTTTTCCTCTGCCTGCCTTTCTTCTCTTATCTTTCCCTGATACACAGTTCTTGAAAGAACACCTCTCTGTGGCCAAAAGACATTTATCATATCTAGCGAGAGCTTTGTCGTCCGTTATGTTAAACCAGTCATAATGTTAAATCCTTTTTTTTTTTTATCATTACCATAATAAGTTTTAAACAGTCAGATTCACTTTGATACAGGACTTGAAAGACAGATTTGGGTTCTGAATGTCTGTGTATCTCGAGACTGACGACGCATCTTTATCAACAGGTATTTGTCCCCATGAGTGTGCCTTGTAGCGTGGTGTGTTCAGGTCATTATTAAAATGTTGGGTATACAAACTGCACAGCTTTACACTCACCGGCCACCTGTTCAAAGGTGATTTTAGAGTGAGACTGAACGTGGCGCGGTTGTTGGTTGCCAGACGGTCTGGTCTTTCAGAAACTGCTGATCAGTGGCAGATAGGATTTTTTTGAAAAACTGGGGCCATAAGGTGATTCCATTTTACACAAGGCGGCCAAGTATGTCAAAGATCCATGATCCCTTTCCTTCGTGATCCCTTTCTTTCCTTCGGTCATTTCCTGGTGCTGGTATCGGTGCATCCCTGCAAGTAGTGTTGGTAAAATGTCTTGTTTTGTTGGTTTTATTGATGGTGTGTGTACTGCTTTACTGCCACCAATTGTTCGGGTGCAGAAATGCATTTGTCACCTGTCATCACTGATCATTATGACAGACAAGTAACAGGACAGGGCCACTTCAGGGGCCAATCAGATTTCAGCTAGGGGCCAGTGCACCCCATGGCCTCATCTCTAAATGGGCCAATTCTGCTGATCTACTGGTATTTTCATGCACAAGCATCTCTATGGTTTACAGAAAATGGTCCAAAAAACAGAAAATATCCAGTGAGCAACAGTTCTCCAGGGGAATGTGTCATGTTGATGCCAGAGGTAAGAGGAGAATGGCCAGACTGGTGTGAGATAATAGGAAGGCAACATCCACGAAAATAACTACTCGTTACAACCATGAAGTCTATTTCTGAACACATGGCAGAGGGCCGCACTGGTTGCCATTCTTGCCACTTTATTAGGTACACAGGACCACTAATGAAGTGGCAGGAGTGGCCAAACTGGATGTGAGTGTATACATGTTGGTATTGTGGCGCTAAAAAGCAGTGAGTGACAATGGAGAGGTGGAGAGATGGATAGTGTAATGACAAAAGAGCACGAGGGGGTGAAAGGAGTGAGATGAGAGTGAAGAGCGACAGGTTTTCGGGGCGGAGGGTCTTTGGGGATGTGGAAAGTGAAGATGACTATGGGTTAGTGAGGGAGAGAGAACAAATTGAATGGGAGGAAGAAAAAGCGGAAGAGATACTGGGAGAGACAGATAGAATGGTGGTAAAGACAGAGTCACTTAAGGATGAGAGTGAAAGAGGGAGAGGGACAGTCAGTGGAGGGAGAGTAAATTGACTGCTGCATGTCACATGGAAACAGTCCCTAATTGGCCAATCAGCCGACCCCAGATTGAGCCTGCCGTTTTCTCCAACACTGCAAGAGCACCTGTTCCTCTCTGACAGCCACACACACACACACACACATCTACCATCTTCAAACAAAGCCTGTGCCACCATTACCACCTCTTCATCTTCAGCCTCCATTTCTGACATGTACTTTTAAGGAAGATCTCTGACAGCGGGGATCTGACAAAGAGCGAGGGCGAGAAGGAGAGACAGATGAAGAGGCAGCAAAAGGGGAAAACTCACTCTTTTATTCCTCAAGATGAGGTGGGAGTAACTCATCTTCTTCCCTCCTCAGCGAGCTAACCTTTCTGAAGAATATTAAGAAGAAAATATCGTGAGTGTAACATTTTAAAGTCCCTGATTAAACATGACCAGTTTGGGCTGTCTTCACCAGAGGGGGGGAAACTATGTTAGAGGGGGATTTTCATCACGGTGTCAGCATAATAGCCATTAATGTAATTTAGTCAGACGTCAGAATGAGTCGTATAAAAAGAGATGCCATCCGCTCCTTTCAGACAGCTCAATAAGCCACCAGTGGAAATGGAGACAGAACCAGGACAGAACTGAATGCCAACGCTGTTGTCTTACATGTCACGCCTTTGATTCGGAAACATGAGCGTGGTATTAAAAATCACACACTGGGGCGGCAACATGCTGGCTTTGTTTGGTTCACTGACCTGTCCGTAGCTCTCCTCGTGCTCCTGCGTCAGCTGCGTCACCTCCAGCTCAACCCCACTGACCCTGTGAAGGAATTGAGAGGTGGCTGCGTTCATGTCAGCATTTTAACATTTTATTTTGGAGTTTGAATGCAAGGACGGATAGATGATTTTCCTTGGAATCATAAATATTAAGTACTTTGCCACGCAAAGGTAAATAAACCATAGACTCTACAGTGTGTGTTTATGACTCTTAGAGTTTATGTTGCTTCACAGTTTTCCCTCACAGTAGCTGAATTAATAACATAACAGAAAGAAAGTCTGGTGTGAGCAGTAAACTGGTTAAATATAATACTGTATGATTACAACAAACAAACCTACGTGTGACGGCGTAGTCTGGAAACTATAGGGAAACGGCCAATTGGCAGCCGGTTGTACGTTACCTATAAAAATCTAAAGTCTCTGGCACCATTTGGACGTTCTGCATCCAGAAATTGACAGACGTCCATTGGATGATACCAGCTGTGAGTCGCACTAGTGTTCGCTCACATGTGCCAAACTTTATCATCTATTTCCCTCTAAATAGGAACATCATTTACAAAATTGTCATCATGTGCTATTGAGGAGGACCTAAAGGTAGCAATTGAGACCATTAACTCCTCAGGAAAAATGTTTACTGACGTTATAAACCAAATGGTCTTTGGTTTTTATACATGCACACAGTCTATGGACATGGCCGAACACACCCAGGCATTATTAGGCTGAACCTCCCCTCACTTATCTCCTCCCCTCTGAACACAGTTAATCCTCCCACCTCGGAGTAAAACAGCATTGAGATTCTTAACAAGCGGTAAAAATAATGGCTGAATGTTTGTCTTGAAAAACCTGTGAGGGATTTTCTTTTCAATGGCAATACAATAATGGGAGTTTAGTTTCCAAGGCTCAGCTCAAACTGCCTTTTTGGGAAAATAAGAAGCGTAACAGAAAGAAGTTGGAGCTGGTGAAAAAGGAGAGTTGCAAACATCCACCAAATGAGCATAATGTCGCACAATGAGTGTTAACTACCTTTTCTATATACATGAGCATACATATACACATGGGGCAGCATAACACAGCTCACAATTTAGGATTGCCTCATGAAGTTGCTGTGGTTACCAGTGACCACTGACGATTATGGTCTGGAAATTCTGGTGGGGCCATGCAGGAAAATCTTATAATACAATCCGGAAATAGCACATATTACTCTCATACCCTCACAACAAAAACACAGTAGTAAGTGAGAGAGGGGACCACACCACACACACACACGCACACACACACACACGTTACACATTACAGAAAGTCCACTATGATTCAAACAATACGTAAACTGAAAATGAATTAGACTGACCGCTCACTTCTTGAAGCGTAATGACGCTCTGCGGACCTTCACGTGCTTCAAATCAAAGCGCTCTGGGTCCCTGAACTTCTGGCCCCACTGGCGAACCCGAAGCGCGCGCTGTACGTACACGCGCATGCACACGCAGCAGTTCAGCAATACACAACACTGCAGGCGCTGGGAGGATATCTCGGCCGGGCCCCACCGACCGGAAACAGAGGACTCGCAGCATCCGGCACAACCAACTATTCACGATATGTGTCTTTCAGTGGAAATTGCGTTCATCAAATGAAAACTGCGGACATTCCATTGTGGACAACGTTGAATTTGTTATCAACTTGTGCTCCATGACATTTTTGACCCAGGAAAACATAAAAGCTTATAAGCCTCCCCTGCACAGCAGCGCCCTCTGGTGGAGCACGGCCGCTTAACGCAAAGACGCTGCTGCCGGTGACACAGAGCAACACAAGCATTCATTTGAAATCATAACATAACATAACATTTTGTTGTTATGTTAATCGTAAAAGACAAAAACTTAAATTTGCACAGCAAAACAAGCACCTATGTTAAAGAAAAACGTAGCACAAGAAGATACTGCTAAATACCAATACTCAAAAACTGGATTAAAAATGTAAACATTGTATATAAAATACTCATTCCTAATAAATCCACAGTTAAAAACCAAAACAAACAGCACATGATCAAAAAATGCTATTTGTGTCTGCCATCGATTATCTGAGAAAGTCTGCAGTTTCGTAATCACACAGATCTGAAGCTTTTATCGGACACGATTGTTTTTGTTGTCAAGGAAACACAAGATGCTTTCCCACAGTCACATTATAGTCGTCCCTTGACTGCTAACAATACACATGATTATTAAAAGACACTTCTCTCAGACACCATTGAATTATTGACTGAAGCACAGACTGGAATTTAAAAAGAAATCTATATGTTTAACGTTTTTAAATTGAAATGTATGCATGCATTTAACAATAGCTTTTTATAACAATACCCCAACAAGTTCCTTTCTCAAATGTCTCAAAAATCAACTTTCAATGGTGTTTGATTTCATTATGGAATGCACAGTTTCTTTATTCATGTTTGAAATGGGGCATGACACTTTTCTACATGTTTAAATAATTCAGCAGTCATGCGCTGGCATATTTGACACGTGCCTTAAGTGGCAGAAACATCACAGACAAGCTGGCGGTGGTTTTCTTTGTGCAACTCAAAAACATGTCCAAAATAGCTTCACTTGTTTGCTTGAGGAAAACATGACATCATTCTGGAGCTGTAGTCAAACATGAAGCATCTTCAGCGAGACAAAAGAGTTGCATTGTAGAGAGGGTGTCTGATTCTGTCCTTACGGGAACACACTGACACACACACACACACTTTTTCGGTAAGAATGAGGCAGAATACAAGCAGACCCAGGGTTGTGTTGCTGTAAACTCTGGATAAATGGCCTCTGGTATCACGTTTCACCTCTGGATATATGAACACACACACACACACACACACACACACACACACACACACACAGGTTTGCGCAGCATTCGTCGTGAGGACAGTCATAGACAAAATGCATTCCCCAGACTCTTACTCTAACGTAAACCATCACATCTAAAGCCTAACCCTAAATCCAAGTTCAACCCCTAAAAAAATGTCCCATAATGATCTCACTCCCTACGGTTTATAAGATTGTTGGTCCTCACACAGATACACACACACATCTGCGCAGCATTCAAAGTGAGGACATTAGATATAATGCATTCCCTAGCACCTATCCCCAGCCATAACCATCAAAACTAAATGTCTATACCGCCACTCTTACCCTAACTCTAACCTAAACCCAATTCTAACCCTTAAAGATATGAGGACCAGCAAAAATGTCCCCACTTTCCCCAAACCACTCACTCTGACACACACACACACACACACACACTTAACTGGGTACAACCTTAACCCTAACCAGGTAATGCCTAACTCCAACTCTTACCCTAACTATAATCCTAAACCCAATCCTAACTTCAACCCCAAAAGCCCCTTAAAGATGTGAGGACCAGCAAAAATGTCCCCACTTTCCCCAAATCATTCACCCTGACACACACAACTCGGTACAGTTAAGGTTACCCACAACCTTAACCATTAATGCTCTTAACCATAAACTTAACCAAAAATGAGCACCAGGTTTTGGTCTCCATGAGGACTTTTGGTCCTGACAAGGTCAGTGTTTATACTAGACGAGTATCCAAGAGAGGCAACAAATACAAGCGCACACACACTCACACACACACACAGTCAACAAGGAGATGAATTACTGAGTGGATGAGATCTGACGTAACACATAGTGGAAGTAGGTCACATGAGGGAGACAGGTCATCAGGGAAATAACGCCGCAGTTGCTCTACCTTTCTCTCTGCCAGTATTCTTCGCCCAGAATCACTGTCTCTCTCTCTGTCTCTCTGTTGATCTCCTCTGCTATTCAGGTTCAATCATTTCAGCGGCACTGCCACCATGTAACTAAAGAAAAGCAAAAAGGGTCCTGACATCAAAATTGTAATGTATCACACTGTTATTTATGGTATATCATGAGATAAAGAAAAATATCTTTATAAAGTCTGACCAATCACTCCAAAGGTTAAAAATATAATATTTTAATGGTATAAAACACACACACAGTCTATTCTACTGGTCTGATATTTTTTTTTTACTTAAGGCTAGCTTCTATTTTTGTAATTTTGGGATCATTGACATTCCAGTATTGCATGTCAGATATGTAGTTTGGGAAAAGTAGTAATTACGACCCTTTCTATGAATGCAGTGATACTAAATATATCATTGAAATGAATGAATTAAATTTGTTTTCTGCCAGAATATTCTGATTTGGATTCTGATTTTGGATTGCTGCATTTTTAAACTTTTTTTTATTTATTCCAGAGCTCACACAGCACTTGCTCGGATTACACTGTGTTTACAATACAAACAGTCACACACATGCACGACATAATAAAAAAAAAACAAAAAAAAACGTACACCTGTGCACATGTCTGAACACCAGGACTCAAGACTATCACCTATAACTGGAAATGATTGATGTCAAATAAGATTGAGTCAGTCTTGTCTCTGGGGCAGTTGCACACACTCGTTCATACATCCATAAATCATAAATCATATATATAAAAAAAATTTCTTTTTTTTTAAGGAAAGACAGAGAGGAGAACGCTGCAGACAATCTTCAGGACTTGTGTAAGTTGGGAGCTGTGTAAGTTCCCAATTAGATGTGGATTTACTGTTTGAGTTTCTTTAGAACAAACACCACAATTATTAAATTTCTCTCATAAATGTATTTTCTCATAGCTGACAGATAAATGTACAACTTGAATCTGTGTAAAACGCGCACGCGCGCACACACACACCAGTGTTACTGTGTCCATACACTTGCAGTAATTAAGCTATCTGGATATTAAACTCGTTCTGGCTTAGCCTTGGGGTAAAATAACTGCAGTGGCCTGGTGTGCAAGTGTATAAACACTTGTCAAGACCTGTAATCCTCAAGTGGACCAAATCCTGGTCCTGTTAGGGCAGAACCTCATCATTTCTAAGTCACTGGTTAGGTTTAGGGCTAAGATTTGAATTGGGTTGAGTATTAACTGGTTTACTTTGGGGATCACGCTTTGTTTAGGCTGCCCAGATGAATGTAAGTCAGTGCAATGTCCTAAGAGGTGTAGCTGTGCAAACCAGTGCAAGTGTGTGTGAGTATGTGTGTGTTGCATATGAGGCATCATGTGTATATAGAATGGCATAAGGCCAAGCTACTGGCTGCAACAGTGAGATTCTGTCTTTACTCTATCACTCTGCACTAATCCAATTGTCCAAAGAGCCAGAGAGAGGGAGAGAGGGAGGGAGAGAGAGAGAGAGAGAGAGGGAGGCAGAGAGAGAGAGGGAGAGAGAGAGAAAGAGAGAGGCAGAGAGAGAGCATTCTACAACTGGCTGCTCTCCAGCTCTAAATGGCAAGCTGGATGTGGATATCTATTAGACGGTGGCGAGAGTACAGCCAACACACATAACAGACACATGCAGAGAGTCACACGTGCACAGGCTTCACATATTATCAAAAAAAAGAAAAAAAAAAAAGACAATCTCACAAGTCCTGTTTGCATAAAATCAAATAATTAAAAACAAAAACAAAAATCAAACATGTGGATGCCTAAACTGAGATGCATTTAGAATGACTCTTGCACTCTCTGTGTACGGCGCTTCAGCAGGGCTTGTTGGTGGTGGGGCAGTGTATTGTGGTGAGAGTGTTTCCCTGACTGTTGGTCCCACAGTGCCATCTGCTGGGCAGATTCCTTTTCATCATATAGTCCCAACACTCACAATGAAACACCACCTAAATCATTCGGGATTAAACTCGTGCATAGAGTAAAAACTTTGCATTAGTAAAATGTTGTATTCTGTGAATAAGTATATATATACATATATATATATATGAATATATGACATATACGTATGAACATTGAGGAAAATATATGTTTTTCATATAGATATTAGTGTGTCTTTTTCACAGCAGAAGGTGTGCATTAAACGCTGTGGTAACGCCACTGTTCATGTTTATCTGTTCCTACTTTTTCTGTGCAAATTAACTAGTTCTGTAATGATTAGTGTGATAAAACTGGACCAGCGGGGGTTACATTATGGTTAGATGAAAGAAAAGGCGGTTATATTTATTCAGTTGTGCTTCTCAGCAGGTCATGACTTTTGAGTGTGAGGTGAAAAGCTTGTCTTGTTTGAGTTTGGTTTTAAAAGATATCCTTTATTTAGTTAATAAAAAAAATCTTCACTGTGGTGAATAAGGTCTTTTTTTTTTATCCAGTCACTGGTTAAAATGGCTGATGAACAAAAAAACACAACATAAAACTAGTGATATAGTCGAGTTAAAAGTTAAAACATTCATTTATTGTCCAGGCAACCTTGTAATTAATATCCGATGACTGTGTTAGATAACTAGATCACCTGACTAGCACATACTATATGAAATGACCTTAACAATACGATATGAGACATGAAGTGCTTTCCATCATGGCTGTCTTATCACAGCGACTGTACCCAACACCTGAGCTCTGTTTATATTACAGCCCTGCCAATATCCTGTTATACACACACTGGTGTGTGTGTGTGTGCGTGTGCGCACGCACCAACAGTCACCGTGTTGTGTTTGACTTCAGATGAGAGCTGACTTCCTGTCAGCAGATGTAACAACCGTGCATAACGCGGCTCTTCACCTTACTTACTTCCTGTCAATAACAATCAACAAATGTATGTTGTTGTTTTTTGTTGGTTTTTTTTTTACATATAAAATAAAGAGATTATAATATTAATACAAGACGAGTGACTTACTGAATGTGTGACAGTGGATAGTAACAAGATAACCAGCAAAATAATAAGGATCAGACAGAGGCGAGATATGATCAAATAGCAAAGAGAGCATTAAAGATTCTAATGTCTGTGGGGACAAGGAGCTGTCATATGAGCTGAGGGTGTTGCTGGGATTTGGATGTGCATGTTTGTGAGAAGGGGGATATTTATTTATTTGTGTGTGTGTGTGTGTGTGTCACACAGATGGACAGACAGAAATAGCCAGAAGATGAGAGTGAGATATGGAGGGTGGAGGGAGGGAGAGAGGGAGTTAGGGGTGCCGGTGGAAGAATAGCACAGGTTTGAGAATGAAAAATGACTGAAAGTCTAGTGAGACTGACGAACAATTTAATGGTGGATTTACAGAGACAATTATAAGCCAGAGTTCATATTTCAACATCATATCAGTGCCAGTGTATTTGTGTAAAATTAATTAGGAGAGTGGTAATAAATGAGCACCACTGGAATTTATTTTTTTCCAGTCAGTGATTTTTTTCCCCCCCTGTGACACATGGCGTGACCATGCGCTGAAGGAATTTGTTGTGCTGAAGATCATTCATCAAGGATTGCCAATCTTATTTTGAAATGACACGCACATTTGGTGAAAGTCCTCCTGCAGACACTGCTATCTGAAACTGCTATATTATTTTGTTGTCTTACAGTTAATGTGATACAAGCTTATCTGCATATTTTAGAAGATTGACACCGCTGTCATGTTTCTAAGCGACACAGTCTATGTCACACAAACAGATAGCTTTTTGCATAAAGACTGGAAACAGCTGACATGTCCGCTCATTCCCAGCAGTGGCGTGCACAGACATTTGGAAGGGCAGGGGTGGAAATTAAAAGAGGACCTACTGCACTGTACCGGGGATAAATTCAACGGAGATTCAATGGAATTGAGCACGAGGAAAATAAAACATCCAGTTTACTTTCAGAATAAAATATCCTGTAACCAGTGTATTTACCTGGCAACAAGACATACTATTTTCTGAGCAATCTGCGTCAGTGTGAGAAATGTCATGTGTGGGGTGTGAGCATGTGAACTTACTGAATGGCGTGTGTTCAGCGTGAGACTTGAGAGCTCTGCTGCCAAAACGGCAAGCATGATAACATTTCCCCTCATTTTCCAATTTCCAAGTCCACAGCTAAATAAAGATATGACAGTGGTTAATGTCATACTACCTTTCACAGCAACACTTCTGACTCACTTTAGCAGGAAAAGACCAACGCAAAACACACAAACTAAAGCAAACGCTACTATCAATCATTTAGTTACACCTGGCATGAGCTGTTTATTGTCAACAAGCACGTTTTAAAATCATCCCATGTGCAATACCATCCTGTATCTACAAGAGATGCATTCGTCGTAATTCCACATTAACTCTATCTGGTGTACAAAAAGCTAAATAAGCATTTAGCATGCTTTAGTTTCCGTCACTCACACACACACAGCCCCTGCCTGTTGTTTGTTGAGGCTTAGCCTCTTTAATGATGAAGACAAATGAGCTCATTACCTGGTGTTTGTGTGTAGAGTAAGTGTGGATTTGTTTTCACATGTAGCCTTCATGCACCTGCCAGTCTACGGTAACTTCTCATAAGTGTGTGTGGCCTTGTTTTCAACGAAAGCTCTGCCTTGGGGCGGGTTAATTGCTGTGGAATGTTTCGTCCTTCGGACACAGCACAGTAAAATCTACATTCATTTGACTGTGTGTGTGTGTGTTCTTGTTTGTGGCTGTGCTGGAGATTGCTCTCCCCGTGGTCACCAGCACGGTGAGTGCAGGGAGGGACTCCCTTCCCACTTTCTGTACAATTGTGCCACAGGGCTGGTTTACACTATCATGGTACTGATGCCTCATCATGTGCAGCTATTATCAGATGCTGCTCATTTTCCACGCATATTTTTAGCCTGATGCTTTCATGGATGAGAGCGATGGGGAGACTGAAACTAAATTAATGCCTAAATGCAGTTTTAATCTAAAAAGAACACTTGGGAATAAATTAATAACTAATGGTATGTGTATTAGCTGAATAATGCATGTAAAATTAGGTTTAATGAAGAATGTGGAGGGCTTTCCTTCAGCGTATGGATGCAGTGCTGCAGTTTTAATGCTGGACATTAGGGGGTGCTAAGAGACAAGGGGGGCAATTGGAAGCACGAGAGGAGGAAAACATGAGAAATAAAATTACTGAAATCTTTCAGACACAGTTATGGATCCCTTCACTTTATTTACCATTCCACTGGTCACAATGTTACCATACAAAACCAAATTCCAACATGGAACTGCATTGGAATGTGATATTATTAATACGCACACACACACACACATTCAATAACAAAATTAAATACAGTTGTTTTATCAAATAACAGGGCAGAGGAGAGGAGACACATTGGGTGATATTAAGACATGCAGTGACAAATATAAAAAATAGACGTTTCTTTTCTTTTTCTGTACAAACATACATGGACACATATAAATATATAGAAGTAGAAAAAGGTGTATTTTTAAAATACAAAGGTCAAATTGTACAGTTACATTCCATAATAACAAAACAGGAGACATAGCACAATATTCAAGTGAGTTTTGTCTTTTTCCACAGACACTGTACAGTACTGTACATTGTAAATGCAAAAAATTTGATCACACGGCCGTTGTTGGTTTCCTCCCTGTGGAGTCTGTTCATGCTGCTGTAAACATTACAAATACAGACAGGGTGGAGTTTTGTAGACGGACTTCCATTTCAAATCCGGGGGACTAATGGCGACGGGACGATCTGTTCCCGCAGCACTCGCTTTGATTCCACTAGGTCACCTCGGTCACGACTTCAGTGCCATGTTTTATTTCTCTCTGCAAGTCTCTCAGCACAGAGCAGCAAAGATGATATTTGGTCAAACGAATGAGACAAGCATTACAGTGAACAAGAAACAGTCAATCGTATGGTTCTTATGTATATTATTTAGGTGGACAAGTACAACAGGTGTTTGCCAGAAGGTGTTGAAATGTTCCTCCATCACACAGCAAAAACTGTGGCTCCTTCATCTGTTCCTCTCTAGTTCTGTCTGACGTCCTGCAGTAGTTTGTTGATCTCGTGCACCAGCTCACTAGCGTCCATGCCGGCCTCGTGGCGGCTCTCGCTGCGCTTCCCACTTTGGTGGCCCTGATGAAAGACGCCGTCAAAGTCATCTTCCTCATAATTCTCTGGGATTTCCTCCATGGCTGGTAGCCATTTCAGGTGAGGTGGCTGCCCAGTAGTGGAGGTGTTAGTGGAGGTTGAACATGAAGAGGCAGCCGAGGGAGAATTGGAAATGTGGTTGTTGCCTACAGATCCACTACTAGGGTTTAGATAGTGGGTACTCGCCGCCCACGCAGCCACACCCGGAGGATAAGCAGGACCTTTCCCACCTGGCAACAACCCTCTGCGGTTGTCCTGAGGAACGGCGTTGTTACTATGGTTACCGGCAACATTGCCGCAACGTCCGCTTCCCCTCTCAGTGGTTGACGAGGATGAGGGTGGGCTCGTTTCATTGCACTCTGTGTACGAGTCCATATTAGGGGGGAGGAGCCGCTGGAACACAGAGTTCATCTCTGTGAGGAGGGAGCCAGCCCCTCCTCCAGCTGCACATGCGTCATTTCCTCCTCCGGCGACATCCCCGCCAGCCCCGCCCTCTTCGCTCCCAGATTCCTTACCAAAAGTAGAGAAGCTCTTGCGGTTCTCCGAGTCAACCGAGGACTGGTCGTCATCGAGCTGTGGCTGCTGGGTGGACTCCTCGCCCGGGATGTACATGTTGTTACGGTAGTCAGAGGAGGAAGCGGGCGAGGAGAGGGGGGGCATCCAGCACTGGTCTGAGTGACCCAGGACGCGACATTCATCCGTGCATAGTCTCGTAGCTGAAGAAAAGTAGATCACAGAGACTGTCAGGAGCACGTCCAGCCACAGAGAACACCTTTAACAATACAACTGACTTGGAACATGGAATTACTGCAAAACAACTTAAAGTCAGGTGTGCAAAACTCCTCAGGTTTTTAAAAAAAAATAAAAATAAAAATGTTTGTTGCTGTCAATACACTTGAATAATACAAGGTATAAATCCTGTGGTGAAGCAGTGTTATAAAACAAATACAATGCTCAGCAGGTAATGAGACACCTTTTTTTTTTTACAGTCAAGGAAACAAGGGTTGGGATGCTGTTGAGTCTGTCGATCCATGCCCTGTTAGAATGCTTCATGCACAATGCCTGTTTAATATTTCATAGGACAGTGCATCAGCTTGTTATTAATATCAAAATCCCAGCTGAGCCTGGTAGTAGATAGTTGTTTTTCCTCTTGATCTCTTCATATTCCTGCTTAGAGGAGTTTTCTGGTATTTACAGAGAACAGCATGTATACCCCAGTACTGGCCAAATATGTAGACAACCACAGGAACTAGACAGGTAAGTAAATAACTGCAGCATCCCATTCAATGGCATCACAGGCAGATGTTAATGTAATATTTGCCTGCTCTGCGCAGCATGAGCACACCTCCAAAATATGCAGCCGAGGCAGAGATTTGCTTGTTTAACGCTTTCATCATATTTAGCATGAATACCCACGTTTTCCGCATCTAAATAGAAAAATCTAAACAAATTAAGCCTTTTGGAGAGAAATGGGGATAATCCTCCCTCCTGGCCCATTATCTCCTTCCCCTCCCCTTTTACTTCATATTAGCATAAAAGATAGAGGAAGGGAAGGGGGAAGGGGAGGGGTGCAACACCTCTAAGTCTTTCTGAAAGAGAAAAAAGAAAAACCTCCATGTCTAACAACCCTCCCTTTATCCATCTCTATAAAGATAGAGAATGCATTAACAAGTACAAGAAAGAGAGGGAGAGGGAGACAGAGAGAGGGAGAGAGGGAGAAATGCTGAGGAGCTTTTGGGCACATAGGATAGAGCGAGGGACAGTGAGTGAACAAGAGTGAGAGAGGGAGAGAAAATAACATCATTCTAAAAGCAATTACTATGAATTCTCCTCAGTTCAGACATGAAAGCGCACCACTGTCACTCAAAAAAAGGGAGAAAGAAAAGAAAAAGAAGGACGAAAAAACAGCACCCTGAGACACATACTGATGAGTGACAGGCAACTCATCTCTGCTCCAGGGAGGATTTTACAGACACCACTCTATCTAAGGGCCAGATAACACACACACACACACAAACCACACACACACACACAGTAACACAAACAGTCAAACACACTGTAACCTCTCTCTATGTGATAACAAGTGTGGAAATGAGGGCTGTGTGGAAGAATGGGGCTGAGTACAATGGGGATTGTGTTGGCAACCGGGCGAACGCAGTGGCTGTATAGGCAGGTGTACAGATAAATAATGGAGCTCAGGTCTGACGCTGTCCACGGTGCTGAAACGTGTCAGGCAGGAGGCACAGCACATGAAAGGTACTCAGTGTAGGGTAATTCTAGCGGGTTGGATAGCTGAGTGTGAGGCAAAAACACCAAGTCAGGGTGTGGAAACAAAAGGAAAACTAAAAGTTACTTTCAGAGGTCACTGTCAGGTGACCGTTGGTTTCCAAAGAAGCTCACCTGGGTGGAGTCGATGATGCATTTCAAGGTGTATCAGGTCAGAAAAGCCCTCCCCCAGCAGCAGTCTGTCCACGGGGGATTCCCTCCCCATGTCACAGTCACTGTCCCCCGCCTCGCTGTCCCCACGGCCACTGTCCTTCAGGCTGAACTTGTCCATATCTTGTAATGCATACCTGCAGAGAAACATATAAGTAAAAACAAGATTAAAAAGACCGCTCACTGCTGAAAACAGGCTTGCAAATTCACATTCTGCAAATTTATAGCTGTGCGCCTTCTGTTTCGGTTGACAGAATCAATATCTCCTTATAGAGAAGACTAATGACACATAAATCCATCATATAAAAATTGAAGATGGAATCTTTCAAATCCCAAGACCAGGCTTTGCCCATAAATCCTGCATGCAGGTAGATCCTATCAATAAATCTATCACAACAGCCACTACTGGCATCAATAAATCTATCATGTGGAGATCATAAGAGGAAAATTATGATGAAAGTCGTAATGGATGCACACTTCACAGCCCCGAACCAATTTTTTCAGAAAGAGTACTGAGAAAATTGTTGTGACATTCAGACAAATGAGCTGCATATTATTTTTGAACTGAATGGCATTGGTATGATAACAACTGGTATATGAAAGAAAAACAAAAATAAAAACATTAACACACCATCGAACCATGATCTACACGTAACTGACAAAACTTTACAAGAGGCCGTTGGGACATGTAGTAAACAATGAAACACAAGTGGTTTAAAAAGTAAACAAAAGGTAAAGTTTTTTGGGGGGGAGGGTTGCGTGGGGAGATGGGGTAAATTACCTGTAGCTGCGGGAGTATTTGTTGCCACGGAAACTGGGTCTGGGCTGGTACTGGCCCTGATGAAGCATGGACAGAAGCTGTGAGACTTGCTACATCCAAAATAACAAAACAAACAAAATAAAATGAAAAAAAAAACAAAAAGGGGATGAATAACAGATGGGAAATTGGGGGGAGGGGGGGTAAAAAAAAAGAAAGGAAGAGAGAGACAACACAAAAGACAAAATAATGGATGAGTAAACACAAAATGGATGATGGAGAGGCTGCTGAAAATGGATGAGACAAAATGGATGACGTTATAACCAAAAAAAAAAGTATAGATGGGGGTTGGGGGGGTGTGAGTCTAGATGAATATGGAGACATATGACTGAGGGGTGAGTTGTGGTTATGGTGGCGGTTGTGGTGACAGGGTGTAAACAAGGTAAAGACAGAGACACATCTGTAATCATCAGCAGTTTTAATGAGTCAGTTTGAACTGCAGGGCAGCGTTGATTAAGTCACTGTCACACATGGAGATGAGTTAATTTGTTCAAACGGAGACAGCTGTGTGAGGATGAGAGGGCTGGTGTGTGTGTGTGTGTGTGTGTGTGTGTGTGTGTGTGTGAGTGAGAGAGAGAAAGAGAGGGGGAGAGAGAGAGAGAGAAACTAAGACTACAGGGAGGGAGAAAATTTGAAATGGGGCCGAGGGACTACATTTGAAATTTCTGAGAGCAATTTACTCTCTCTCTCTCTCTCTCTCTCTCTCTCTCTCCCTCTCTGTGTATTAGAGACTGTGTGAATCTGCTCACCTCTACTGGTGGAGTTGCGTGTGCCAGCTCCAGGGCAAAGCTCTCGGGGATGTGATTGGACGAGATGGTCACCAGGCTGTTCAGGGATTGGCGGCTGTGATGGTTCTGCCTGCTGCCTATCTGTGCCCGTTCCATTGGGGGGGTGGCCGAGGGCGAGCGGTGATGAGCTCTGATTGGCAGGGTCCCGTTCACCGTGGGAACCAGGGTGATATCACCTTTGTGGATTTGGCGTGAAGGCTTCTTTGGGTGGTGCTGGTGGGTTGACTCGGCCACTCTGCAGTTGTAGGAGTTCCTGGTGTCTTTCTTCTCACGGTTGCAGCGGGCAGCAAACACCACCATGATAACCAGAAGCAAGGCACAAATAGCCCCCAGGGAGATGATGATAATCAGCGATACATCGAGTGAAGACTCCCCCTGGTCCATGACTTGGACGTGGTTCTCCATGTTCTCATAAAGGGTGATTTTCAGAACTGCCTTAGCACTGAGGCTCTCGCTTCCCTGATCTCTGACCATGATGGTCAGCTCCGCGGTCTCCTGGGGGAAGTTCTCCAGGCTGATGTTGGCGAGGATTTCACAGGTTCTTGGGTTGATGAGAAAGAAACCCTGCTCATTGCCACTGACAATGGAGCAGATGAGCTCAGCGTTAACACCTGTGTCTCTATCAGTCGCCCTGACCGCTGTTACCAGATGCCCTGCCTCTGTGAACTTTAATGCCGGCACATCAGCAGTGAAGTTCCACAGCTGGGGAACCACAATGACTGGGGGGTTGTCGTTCTCATCCAAGATGTTCAGAATGACGGTAGTGTTACTCATCAGTGGTGGCTTTCCAGCATCTTTGGCTTGCACAACGAAGGAGATGCGGCTGACGTCCTCACGGTCAAACGTGCGTAGTGCGTAGATGGCGCCATTGGAAGGATCGATGGTGACGTAGGTGGAGATGGAGCTCCCATGAACAGAGTTTTCCAAGATGGAGTAGCTCACCTGTCCATTGGTGTCCAGGTCAGGGTCAGTGGCAATGATAGAGGACAGATATGCTCCAGGAGCATTGTTCTCAGATTTAAAGATCTCATATCGCCCTTTCTCAAAACGTGGTGCATTGTCATTCTCATCAGTCACATGCACAGTGAAATGTTTAATGGTAGAGAGACTGGGAGTCCCCTGGTCCTCCGCCACCACTGTCAAACTGAACTCTGACCTTTTCTCTCTGTCCAGAGACACATTGGTCAAAATCATATAATTGTTCTCATACGTCCTTTGCAGCTTGAAATAGCCCTGACCATGAAGTTTGCACTCTACCTCTCCATTCAACCCAGAGTCCAAGTCCTCCACTCTGACCAGAGCTACGAACGTGTCCAAAGGAGAAGCCTCAGAGATGTAAGCTGCATCACCATTCCCCTGAGAGGACATGAGGGTGATGCTAATGTCTGGTTTGTTGTCGTTCACATCTACCACTTTGACCAGGATCTTACAGTGAGCAGGCATCGAGTTCGGCCCCATGTCCTGCGCTTGCACGTCAATGTCATAGGAATTCGTGGCTTCATAGTCCACACGCCTGATGAGGGTCAGGTGACCGCTGTCGGAGTTAATTTTGAAAGTCTCCATTATTTTAGGAGACACGTGACTGCTGAAGGAGTACACTATTTTGGCATTGGTGCCCTCATCCAAGTCAGTGGCGTTCATGTCAATGAGCAGAGTGCCAACAGGTGAATTTTCAGGAAGATTTATAACATATGACGATTTGTCAAAAACTGGGCTGTTGTCGTTTGAGTCAGCGACACTGATTTTGAGGAGGGTCGAGCCCGTTCTCGGGGGAACGCCCCTGTCAGAGGCCGTGTACTGAAGTTCATAACTGGAGCGCACCTCGCGGTCCAACTCCCTGAGCACCACCAGCTCTGCGTATTTGGCCCCGTCAGTCCTGGACTGGACGTCGACCTTAAAGAAGTTGTTGGGCTCTAAGGCGTACGTGTAGAGTGAGTTCTCCCCGACGTCGGGATCCGTAGCGCTGTCCAGGGGAATGCGCGCTCCCACGGCCGCGCTCTCGGAGATCTCAATGGGGATTACTGCGCGGGCGAACTGGGGTGCGTTGTCGTTGATGTCCAACACTTCCACCTCGACATGAAACAGTTGCAGGTGCTCAGTGGGGAGTGTCAGCACGTCGAATTGAATAGAGCAGTTGAGGTTCTTCTCGCAGAGTTTCTCGCGGTCGATTTTGGTCCTGATGCTGATTTCTCCGTCCTGCTCGCGCACCACGAGGAAAGACGAGCTCCCTCTTTGCATCGCTCTGAAACGGAGCGACACCGAGCTGGGAAGTTTGGCCAGAATATCCGCGACATCATCTCTCAAACGGGCGATCACTGTGCCGACCTTCTGCTCCTCAAAAACCTGATATTTCAGTGTCTTACCGGTGACGAGTTGTGTTGCCAGTGTCCAAATCACCAGAAGTTTCCACATTCTTGTCGCAAAGAAGAGTCCGCTCATTTTTCCTGGTCGCATTTCTGTGGAAGCCCCCCAAAAAAAGTGGTCCAAAAACGAAAATCCCAGTTTTAACTTAGAAAATGCTCTCCTCTCCCAGTCAGCAGCTGCATTGCTTTCTCTGCGGAGCGATGAGGGAAAACAATGTTGAAAAAAATGATTGTTAAATACAGGACCGTTCAAGTAGCACTATTTTCCCACAAAAGCATCCGATTTTGTTTCTATCCTTCGTCTTTTTTGATTCGAAAACGTTGCGCAAATCTAGTGTGAGCGAGAAACAGCTGAGAGCAACTGAAATATGTGCGCTCCTCTCCTTCTCCAGGCTGCGTCTGCTCTGTGCGCCGTGCGCTCTCGTGCGCTCCCTCTCTCCGTTTGAGGTGTCTCCGCGCACAGACTTGCCCAGAAATAACCCGCCCCAAACCAACTGGTTGTACATGAGCCACGTCCCACTTTTTCACATCCCGGGAAAGACAAACGCTTTCTTAAATCAAAAGCTGGCTGGTGGCCACTCAAGAGGAGAGGAGAAGGGAGGCGCAAGAGGGGAGGAAAAAGAGAAAGTGGGGGGTAAGAAAACCCGCCCTGTGGGGTTCACTTTCTCCACTGTCAGAATGAACGACCATGCCGCTACAATGAACAGGGAAGAAGATAAACTGGAGGAGAGAGAAGAAAAAAAAAAGCATTAATTCTTACCCTGACGCGTTTCATTGCTGTAAACTCACAGGAAGGTTTACGACTTTCTCGCTTCGGGTCTGTTCTCCCCAGACAGCGTGGCGACGAAAAAAAGAGAGTCTAAATTCTCATTAGACAAGACAAAAGATATAGTCACCACAATAACCGCCGCCTCCCTTTAAAGTCTTGATATGCAATCTTTTAATATAGCATTTAACTCCGCTCAGCCACAAGCAGATGTCACCACTCACTTCTGCTTTGGTATCAGTGCGTAAACGTGCAGCACGAGCCTCTACTGTATCTCGTCATTTCACTATTTGAAGTAGCAGCTGTACATATATATACATATATACAACAAGTCTGCATATATATATATATATATATATATATATATATATATATATATATATATATATATATATATATATACTTCTATATGCATCTCTCCTCTGTGGTGGCTGTCTATGGGTGAGAGTAAGCCTGGATATAAGCTGTGTGGAGAATCGCGTTGAAAGGGAGCCGGGCTCTAATGAATGCCTTTAAAGAGTTGGTCACGCAGAGGAACAGCTCCGTCCCCGCGTGCACAAATCTGTTGAACATCACTTCAAAACTCTCCACAGGATGTTGTTTTGATCACGAGCGTCGAGTCCAAAAACTCAGCGGCTTGGGTGATGCATTTTTTTTAGTCCCATAAAAATACAGTGTGTGTGTGTGTGTGTGTGTGTGTGTGAGAGAGAGAGAGACACTGAGTAAGAGTGTGAGAGAGATCTGAGATTTAACGAATGTGCACAACTGGGACCGTGCGTTTTTGCAGACCATCTGGCGCGGTTTGTTTGGCACCGGGACCCGGCGATAACAGCCGACCAACAAGTCTGCAGCGGAGCCCCGAACCCCACAAAGCTGAGGAAATGAGTTGTCATGGGGGATTGAAGAGAACACGAGCAGCTTTTCTAAAGCCATTCACGCGTTTTCGCGCAGAGAGAGAGAGAGAGAGATAGAGAGAGAAAGCGCTCAACTATTGGGATCTGCAGTATATGCTTCTATAGAAAAAGGTCTCTTTAAAAGCCATATACATTTAAATCAAATAATATAACAGAAGCTGGAGTGTGTGAAATCTACAGACATTCAAAATCCAACTCTCCCCCAAAAACGCCTCTCAACTGCGCATCCTCACCAACCCCTCAAATAAAATATTACTCCTGAGAACCATAATTAACCTTTAGAAATAGATACAGACTCTGCACAAAGAAATAATAATTTCCCACCAGCTGCTGCCCACTGTCTGGGTGAGAAGAGTCATACAAGCCGATGATTTAACAATTCTAACCAGATTATTCAGTGTGGCTTGTAACACATGGCATCTGTGCATATTCCAAAGCTCCACGAGCATTTTCCCCGAAAACAATAGTTGGCTAAATATTCCAAACGTGCGCGAACACCAAGCGAGGCTCTCCTTTTGAACCTTAAGACATAAATTGGCGGAAACCCTTTATTCCCCAATCCCAGCGTCTATTCATGGCCTGAGCCATGTATGCAAAATGTTTGCATTCGCCCCTCTTTTGCACAGTTTTCACCACAGTGCGCTTGGTATTTAAACAGGTTTGATACGGGCCCGGCATTTCCATAGCTCCAAACGCTCACAATGCAGTAATGCAATTACTCCCTGCGTCCCAGAGAAGCTAATCACATTTGGAGAACAAAGTCAGCTCCGGAGTTTATGGAAGAAGGGAGCAAAAGAAAGAGACAGGGGTGAGGGTGTGTGTGGGGTGCGCTGCGGCTGGGGTCTTAAACACTGCGCAGAATAAAACAATTAATGTATAGAGGGGGTATGATCTCAGTAAAAAAAAGCAGATGGAGACTTAATACATTTAGGCACGCTACATAACCAGAGGAGCCGAACAAACATGGTTCTTGTAAAGCTTAAGATCATCAATAATTGAGCGGGAACTATTGGTCTGCTTATGCAGCAGGTGCACGAGACACCATGTCTCTTTAAATTGGATTTAGTAAGTTTTTTTTTTTTTGTTTAACTTCTGCTGCTTCCAGCTCACTGAAGATTTTTGTTTTTGGTCTGGTCTGGTCTGATGTGCGCTGAGATGCATGCACATCAGACAGATCAGCACAAGCACAGCAGCAGCTCTGGAGCCTGCACGCGCGCAGCCCCATGCAGCCTTGCCTCGCAGCCATAAAGTGATAAGTGTGAATTAAACGTCTGTCACGAACTTTCATTGCAAATCCTTTGTAGATTACACACACACACACACACACACACACTCAGACTTGTCTATAGTTGTAATATACTGCATTGCCCAGCCCTTTACTCTAACACTTTACACTCACCAGCTCAAGTACATGATGGTGAGTGTTAGACTCTGACCAAAGCAAGCTCAATTCAAACCCTAATCCTAAAACCAAGTCTTAATCCTCAAAAGACCTTTCAAGTTGGGATGATCTTCAACAAAATGTTGTAAGCTACTCACAAACATAATAAACACATGTACACACACACACACACAGCTATTCCTTATGTTATTAGCCTTAAACCATACCTCTCCTCCAACCTTAACCAGACCCTCAGAAATAAGGTTCTGTCAGGCTTTGGTCCCTAAAGTCGTGGACTATCAGTGTTTATACCAGAAAAGTCCCATAAAGAACAACAACAAGCAAGCGCACGCGCACGCGCGCGCGCGTCAAGAGGAATGTGTATGCGCGTGTGTACGTGCGCGCGTGTGCAATACTTCTGCTGCTGCTGCTGCTGGTGGTGGTTTGGTTGTAAAGGCACGCGAGCATCTGTCGCCTCGTCTGCCCGCTCATTGTCACTTATTCAATTAGCAGCGATTTGGTGGATCCCATGGAGGGGAGGAGCAGGACCACAGAGAATGAGAATGAGAGTTTGCTTTCACTGCTGCTGCTGCTGGAGGGAGAAGTTGATGCCTCCCCCTACACACACACACACACACACACACACACAGTACCACCCCATCACAGCAATGATTGTTATTCATCCAAGTCTCTTCTTCTCTCCCCCAACCCCTTTCCCCGCTTTCATTATAGGGGTCCATAGAGCTTTATTACTTTATGACTCGTTGGTCACCATTGTCTGTGTGTATATCTGTGCGAGCAGACAAGAAAGAGTGCACTGCCTTGTTCCTGCTCACAGTGCATGCGGTGATCACACTCTTGAGCGCAGCATATTGCAAGCGATGTCAACAGTTGGGCGACAAATTTACAGCCCCGGCAGAACTATGGGGCACAGAAAGAATGTGTCTGGTCACCTTTAAAGTGGACGCATTGCTGCATTGCTCCCTGACAGTCCCCTCAGTCCTGCACCCACTGAAAAGAACAGGCTGTTATTAGCTTTTTTACAGACCTTACACTGACTTACGTGGTGGGAGAGGTGTATAAAATATTCATACTTTTCCTCAGCAATACTTGTATAAAATGTCATTTCAGCTCTGGCATGGATATACCATAGTGTATGGTTGACCAATGCATTTCTATTCTATTCCGCTCTTTTTCTATTCTTGAATTCCGTGGTGACTGGGAGTTTGTGATGTGTCAGTGCTTCACTTTGAGCCTTGACAGTTAAATTTCCCCCAACAGAACTGCCCTTTTTCTGTGTTGTCAAATCCAGAGGCAAACTGGAATTCAATTTTATTTTATTTTATTTCATTCTTTACTATTCTGTTCGCGTTTGGGACGGTGTTTGTTGGCTGACATGAGGGTGCAGTTTTGGTGTCTAATCATCCAGTCATTCTTTCCTTGGCCTCGTTCTCCCTGTGTGATTCATACCTTGCTGACTCTGTGAGTGTGCGCGCACACACACACACACACACACACACTTTATCTGACTGAATGGCACTGACAGCGAGGTGCTTTGCTCTCACCAAGACATGGCACGGAGAAACACAAAAGCTTCACAACTAATCAGCACCACAGCACTCAGGACTGCACCACTCTGTTGCTTTTACTCTCCGTCTCCATGTAAGACTCAGCCTCACATCTAATAGAACTCGTAACTGAATTTACTCCCCGGTCCTTGATCAAGGCAATTCCATCCGTCATATACTGTATGATCAGTAGTTCCATATAAGTGCCAACATTTCAGTCATAATCCGGTTGGTTGTGATCTCTGTCCTTTTTTGTGGACCTTTTTTTTTTTGGTTTTTGAAAACAAGTACGCAGCAGAGTAATTGCTTGGGATTTAGAAAAGTAGTGAAAGTCAGATGGTACGGGTAACCTCATTGCACTCACCACTGGCTGACTTGAGCATTTTGCTGTTGGTTTTTTAAAGCTTTTAATGACTGTCATATCTGAACTCCTCCATTTGTATTTCTCATCCCACGAGGTCAACTTAGCAGCTGCCCTTAGATGTGCCTAAAAACCTAGGGTGATTAAGCCTTTTCTATACCTGCCCACGAGTTATGGAATGACTCACGCCTTCAAATTAAATTTGGCCTCACCATCAAACATTTTAAATCACTTGCATAAACCGACCTCTTATTTCTGGCCTTCCCTGGGCTCAGAAAGTCAGGGTGCAGTCCCTGGATCAGACCCAATCATTCTTAATGTACCTTTTGTTGGAAAGCGAGTCAAAACACTACAAAGAGAGTACACATTGATAAATATAAATGAAAAATGACCACAAAGAGACATGCAGTGATCAAAAGGAGAAGAAATACACCTGGCGAGAGAAAGAATAGTTGCAAAAAGGAGTCCTGTGATGACCACACAAAGACATGATCAAATCCAATTTCCAAAAAGAGAAAAATAAAACATCCAAAAATAAGCAAAACAACTACATCTAAAAGCAAAATAACCAAAAAACAAATCCACCTCTAGTTTACGTATTCACAGCACAAAACGTGAAAAGCCTATTTTCTAAAAGTGCGACTGAAACTCGATAGGTGACACAGAAATCAGCATATCTGACAAATCTCTCTCCATCCTGTCATCTGATGTAATTCCATGATTCCTTGTGTGGGGATTTATTTTTTTATTTCTTTATTTTTTAAACTGATTTGCATTAAGTGAAAATTTCATGATTAATTTCGTCTTTATTCAGTGTCAATACATTTGTCAACTCATCGGGACACTGTCTAATACCAGCAGATGTGTCGACGGGAGACGATGAAATCATTCACTCTTTAACAAATAGTTCTATTCAATAGACAAGGGAGCTGTTTTATATGTATATAAAACAGCTCTCTTGTCCTGTTGACATCTATATATATGTATATATATATATATATATATATGCACTGTATAGACACTTTTTATGTACTGTATTGGCTATTAATTAAGGAGCAGGATACTCTAGAGTCCTCAGCTTCATATAATTTGTCCATTACTTTGCAAGAGTCACCTTGAATTAATGAAGGAAGCAGAGTTAAGTCTCATTAGTATAAAAGGGGAAATGGTTACACACAAGACACATCCTCCAGTCCTAGTGTTCATGCACAAGTGTGTACCTTCTTGTGTGAGTATGCGTGTGTGTGTGATTGACATGTTGTTGATTTGTTGGGGGCTGTCTCTTCCCCCGATACGATGTCTGCCCCCAGCCGATGACTGACAGCTAATCTGTGGGCCACAGATTAGTGTTTTAGAAAGAGAGCTCTCCCAGAGATGTGTCGCATCCGAACAGAATTGGTCCCATTTTGTGCCACGTCTTTGACAAAACATGTGTGTCAGGCCGGTAATGAGGACAGGCCGAGCTTTGTTCGCGAGAAGACGGCCATCATCTCAGTTTACTGTTTTGTGGCTGCTGCTTTGTGAGCGTGTCACCCAACATGTGTGATCTGTATCACAACAATCAACACTACCAAAAGCTGTGAGCAAATTACTTTTTATAGACAAAAGTTTGTCTTTTAAACAGTGTGTGTTGTGTGTTTTGTTTTTTTTTTTGTCTATGAAGAAACTCGTAATGAGCTTGAAGTCATGTGCGTGTTGCTGCAGACACAGTCAAAGTAGCCTTTGCGGTCGTGTTTGAATTAGGAAATGTTAGCTTGTAAGCAAGAGTGTTTTAAGGAGGTAGAACAAATAGAGGCTACAGCCGCAGAGCGCAGAGTCTAATTCAAACCAGAGATCCCAGGAACACACACACACACACACACACACACACACAAACTTATAAAAACAACATAACTAGCTCCAGAAACATGCTGGCACACAGAAAACTTTGATGGGTGTGGATTCATGTAGGAGAAACCAGGCACAAGGAAAGTGCTGCAGCCTGGTTCTGTGTGACACAAAGCTCCCGTTGTTTCCCAATGTTCACAAATCCTAACAACTTGGATTGATTAGGGGTTAGAGTATGAGCAGTAATAACACAGACCCAAACTGAGGCTGCTCTGTTTCAAGCCCAGACATCCATAAAACCAGCCTCTTTCTCTCTGTGTGTATGTTAGTGTGTGTGTTAGCGGGCATGTGCACGCGTGCACACGCGAGGCGATTTTCTGGCAGAGGTTAGGACCTCACTACAGTGTTACATGTTTAAGTGTCCCCCGGTGACCCACTTCCTGGGGTTGCACCAGATTTATGGTTCTTGAGGTTCTTGAGAGCTGGCAGCTGTGGAATGGAGGAATGGATGTGGAGGGGCATGATAAAGAGGAATGGAAAGGGGTTTTGGGGAGCGAGGGAAAGAAGGAGGAGAGGGATGATGAAGTGGCAGGAGCGTGGAAAGGTGGAGGCTATCTGAAATATGTTGGGGCTTGATAAAAGCCTGGATGAGAGGAGGGAAGTGTGGAGAAGTGGAAGGGAGAAATGAGGAAGGGTCAAGGAGTGTAGAAGTTTGGAAAGTAGCAGTTCAAAGAGAGGGAGGAGTAAAAAGAAAATGGTGGTGGGATTATTAGAGGGAATACAGAATTAGATGTGGGGGGGAAACAAAGGACAAATTGAAAGAAGAGAAATGGAAGGATGTGTGGGAGGGGAGGGCGTATGGGGGAGCATGCAAGCAGAAAGGGAGATGGAGTCTTCTTCGGCTTACCCTCTGGCCTCTCAGATGTTCCTGATTAAAAACTTTTTCCACTCCCATTCACACACTCCACTTCTCACCTTTGCTTAATGAAACACGACTCGAGATTGATTTGTGACAGCCTTGAAAGTGCTGAGTTCCGTCAAAGTGTGTGTGCTTTTAGGCATGGCTTCTGTGGGTGTATTGTTTAGTATATCCATTAGCTACACACCCTCCCGGCCGCACCTGAGCTCCCGCTGATTTAGTTTATAGTGGAGGCGAAAAAAAAAAAAGACCTCTGCAAAGGTTATACAAAGTAGGGAGATAAAGTGGATTTAGACAATCATTGCTCTGCCGGAGTGCTTTTGGGATTTGCGTTGCGTTTTTACAAACGTGAAACAAATTGACCGCATATTTCACAAGCTGTTGGACCCTGCGGAGGAATGCTTAACACGGCGTTTCAAGTTCATGCAGGGGGATTTGGGACAGAATCCAAACAGCGAACAGCAAATGTTCAATCAGCTCAGCAGGCAGCGAGTTGCAGCGGGGAGGAACACAGAGGGGAGGAACGCTCACGACGGACGACCTGGAAAGACCGAGAGGGAAAGAAATTTGACAAAATAGGGACGAGTTGACATGGGGAATGGTGGACGGGAGCCCTGTCAGGAAGTGTCTTCAAATGTAGGCCACAGTAAATCTGGAAGTTCCTTTAGTAGGGGGTTTTAGGTGGAAGCAACTACAACATAGCCTGTTCATCACTATGCATCCAACATCACTTTGAGAGTCAAGCATACATGACTCTCAAAGGCAGTCATTGAATCACTGTAGCTGTTAATGTAAGTGGTTTGTAACAGTTTGTATTTATATACACTCAAAGCTGCTCTACACTACAGTTCACTCACAACTTTCATACAGCGCATCAATGTGCCGCTCTTTCTCTGTCGCTCATCTTTCATACCCATTCACAGGGCACAGCCGTCAGGAGCAACCTGACTTAAGAGTCTTGCCCAAGGACACATCGGCAAATAGACAAATCGGAACCCGGGAATCAAACTCACCTTCAAGTTGAAAAACAACTCGCTCTACCACTGATCTGCCATAGACTGTTTTTTTTTTAACACGTTATTGTTTTAGAAGTAATTAAGACGTTGAATAGGTTCATTGGGGTAGTACATAGCCAATATTGAATGGGTACTGCAGCAATTTTTGTTTGATTTGAACAATGGATAAAATGAGGTGAAGCTGAAACTGATAGTAAATGATGGAACGCAGCATTTTGGAGAGGGGGTTAGCCGATTCTGTGGTCTGGCACAGACCGGTGGTTACTGCCACTAGGGGCGCTAGAGACACTGGTCGCACAGTGGTCATGACCAGTTACTCTGTGGCATGGACCAGCTGGTCTCTGGCACGGGACAGTGGTCCCAACCACTAGGGGCGCCAAAGATACTGGTCCTGACCAGCTCCTCAGTGATGTGTCCTGTGGTATTGTCTCCCCTGTCCTACAGAATGTTGATAAATGAACAAAGTAAATGATGGAACGCAACATTTTGCTCACAACTGAGGGTCGAGATGCTGTTGATAAGAAACAAAGGGGAGGTGGATAACTGGGGTGTAGTTTCCATAGATGTTTTTCCATTAATAAGCTCTAATGTCAGGGTAGTGTGGACTACACTGCAGCAGGATGTATGTTTTCAAATGAAAACTGTGCAGGATGGATATAGCAGTAGACAACTTATCCTCTTGTTCCTTTGACAAGGCGGGTTTAATATGGATTTGATTTTATAAATATAAATATATATATATATCTATTATACTCTCTTTTTACTATATTAATATCTGATCCCTGTCAATCACACACACCAAGATATGAAAGCCCTTATCCAAAGATAGTCCTTTAAAAAGATGTAATTTACACACTCAGCTAGATCATCCGCACTGATTAACCTGCACAGCAATTACTTTCAATCTGTTTGAAATAATAGTTTGATGGGGTGAAAGAGAAGGAGTGGAAGATGAATTGAATGACAAAAAATATAGAATTTTATTAGCAAAAGTGATCAGTGGCATAGCAGAAAACCTAATGAACTGTAAAGGGGGGATTAATTTATTCACTAACTGTAGAACTGCTGAAGAAAAATGTAAATTGAGTCATTAAAATTCATTTGTATTCTGCTTTTTAAACTTCTTCACAGCCGACAGGGTGGTGGAAAAGGAAACGAACATCACTCTCACAAATCATCAGACAAGTCTTGTCAAGTCTGCAACACTTCCAGGCTGCTATTATTATTGACTCCTCACAGCTAACAAGCGATTAATTCATATCAGAGCTTTTATTCCTGTGCCAAATAAACAGCACATGGCATCTCTTGTGGATTTACTTCAACAAAATCTGATACAAAAAGGAGGAGAGGGGGGAGAAAAAAAACCCAGCACAAAAAATAAAACCATGTTGCTAAAGTGCAAAGTGTTGCTCCCAGGGGCCTCATCACAGGCAAGAGAGGAGAGGAGCGAGACGGCTCCAAGAGTGAAGGCACGGCACAAACACACAAGGTAAGGTTATCCACAGTCCCACTTACAGCAGAAATCTAAATAAACACAAGCTCATTTAGTTGATTATCACACCCTCTAAATTTCTCTCTTTTTATTTCCAATGCTCACTAAACCAGCATCCATCATAATTAGCCAAATTAATTCCCACACGCACCACATCATCATCAACACCATGCTTTTGTTCACGCTTGATTACTTTTATATATAGCGATGGCTACCCCGCATTTAACATCTCTCTCCCACACATTCCCCCTCAGTGAGCACACGAGGCAGCCTCGGAAACGCTGATGGCTTTCATCTGTAATACCAACAAAATAGGACACAGTCTGCCAGTGTGCTAATCAATAACCATTATCGCAACTTCTCACCTGCTTCCAGCCTTGTTCAACGCCTGCTCAGCGTCTGGTGATTTATTTTAAGGAGACGCAACATAATGACTAATAAGACTGAGAGACAGAAAGTGGAAACACAACAACGTGGCAGCAATTTGTACACACAACCTGAGGGACAGTGTGGGACCCTGCATTGTCTCCATGCCTCCACCCCAGGCCCACAAATGTCCACTAACTGTCAAAACTATCCGCTGGCCTCCAGGCGAGGAGTGTACTTGGTGTTTTTAATGGCACCAAGTGAGTTACGTCTATACAGAGTAGTGATTAACGTTAAATCAGTTGTAATTTCAGCACCCGCAGGTGCATTTAAGTAAAGAGTGTAATGTAAACTGTGAGTGAGTCGGATGGAGCCCTTCTGGCTTCAAACGCAGTCGAGAATCATGAACTACTCCACCTCGGAATGTGAAAAGCTTGGTGAAACAATTTTTTTAATTCTTCTTAATTCTGTAGTATGCCCATTTAAATATCAACAAATGTCCATTGCCTTAAAACTAGAGTCAAATGAGTTCAGACTGTTCTCTGAGCGGTGTGTTTTGATCACAACACTCCAACGCGGCGCACTGGAAGTGGTTCATTTTTGGTCCAGAAAGATGGAGACAAGACCAACACTGTGCTAGTAAACAGGCTGAAGTATGACGGAAAACACAAAGCAGCTCCCACAAAACGCTTCAGAAGTGAATTCAGCTGCTCCAAAACCCTGCTCCTTCAACAGTTTGCGCTTCTTGCCCTTGCCCGCCTCTGCATTTCTGCTGCACAAGCACACTAACGCTTCCTCAGTCAGTGCTGAACGTATTGCTGGACAGAGCATGTTTTCAACAAATAAAACATTGACATTTTCAGTTCACAGAGACCAAATAAAAAAAAAAAGACATCTTCAATTTGAATGGTACCCTTGCCTATAGATAATAATAATAAAAAAAAAGAGCATTGACATTAAATAAAAAATAAACACTCACAAGTCCGGCTAGATGTTCCAGCCCCCTCAAGACCTTCATGTGGAGGATGAAGGAAGGTTGAAGACAAGGTAAAACAACAACAACAACCTAGTCCTTCCCACACAAAATGTGCAAGGATGCATCCTCAGTACAGCATAAGTACCCACAATCCTTTGCAAAAGCACGTTTTGCAGGGGCAGAACCTTCTCACTGACATAAAACGTGCCGGCCTGTTGCATTTCAGTGTTTTTGAGAATGCTATAGGGAGCTTTGACTGGTCTCTGTAGGACCAGGCATGGAAGGATGTGCTCTTCTCAGGATGGATCCTGAATATCAGAGTGAGGGGTGGTTAATCAGGAAAACATCAGGGCAGAAAGACACACAGGGAAGAGAAAGTGCAACATTAAAAAAAGGAAGTGAGATAAGATAACATGCGACACGTGGAAGGAACTACAAAGTATAAACAACCAAGTGAATCACACAAACACTGAAATATAAAGCCAAACACAACACAAATCAAGGCAAGTCATTCTGATGCAAAATCCCAACTGAAAATAAAGCAGCAAAACAGAAAGTTTCCGCACTTCACACTATGTTTTTACTTTTAATAAATGCAAAGGACAATACATAAAGCCAGCACTTTTTATTTTAAAACATGATGCGACATATGCGATTAAAGGGCAATGATGTATACATCAAACAGTGCGGCTAGATGTGTAATGATTTGGTTTTTAATGTCATTTATTGCCATGGGTGTCCTAGATTCCATTATTCTTAATACCCCTGTCCATTATTCTCAACACTTACATTACAATAGTAATATTAGTAAGTGCAAAGTCAACGTGACCTAGCCACAGGAGAAACTCAGCACGGTGGAATAGATTGGGACTTTTCTCTAGAAATTACGATAATAATACAAAAATAATAGCCTTCAAAATGAGTTCTGTCCATCCCCGATGTGCGACACAGCTGTCCCAGGCTGTGATAGCTCTTCCTTTTTAGACAGACCCTTTCAGAAGTCTCCAGGACACAATGTCACTGTCATTGTAAATACGTCAGGCCTGACGCTGGAGAAGGGATTTGACAGAGTGACTCATTAGCAAGTTGAGTGGAAAGAGCCACGTACTGTAAAGAAACACAGCGAACGGTATTTGTTTTGCTGTTTTCCCCCCAAAGCGCAGTGCTGACAGTATATAGTAACAGACAAAATAGGAACAACGCCTGTGGTACTTCAAATGGTACCTGAGTTCCTGTTCGTCTTGCTGATGTTGTATCTGAGCGCTGCTGTCTTCCCCACAATTTCCCCTCCTCTCTATCACCATCGCTATCGCTTCCTCTTGTTGTGTCAGTCCTTCTCCTGCCACTTCTTCCTTTGGTCTCATTTTCACTTCATCATTTCAGGCTATCCCCGATTGTTTCCTCCCTCATTCTCTTACACTCGCTCGTTTTTAGTTGCCAATTCTCTCGTCTGCTGAAAAGGTGAGCATGTGTTCCGCCAGTCTACTGTGTGTCTGGCACTTTCCAATTAGCTTGTATACCTGCTTCTGGCTGTGAAGGAGATAAGATGGGGCTGATAGCGCGGGGCTACTGTTATCTCTGTTTTCCTCCTGTCTCACACACAAACAGACATATACTTTCACACACTCGAGCGCACACCGCCGAGCTGCATGAGCATGTACGCTCGAGGGCCTGGGCGCTGGCTTCCAGGGCTACAGGGCTACAGATGCATCGGGGCAGATAGCCACAGTGGGCTAACAAGGGGTGGACAAGCGTTGTAATGAATGCATCGGCGTCCGGGACACGTTGTCAACTTTGTGTGGCGGAATTCAGCGTATTTACCTCAGAGTGCTTCCTGTCGCCATTTTGCAATTGTGTACGTTTTGAGTGTTTGCCACAACAAATAGCCCCAGCGTCCCCCGACACACACACTTTTGTGCTCGTGCGAGAATGCACACGGGGTCACATTTGAGAGTGTGTGTGTATATGTTTGGATGTTTGCTGGTGGCAGGGTGGTGGGATGTGTGATGACCCCACGACCTGCCCAGACTGTTGAATAATAAAAGGCTATTCAGACAGTCACTGGGTGACAGCATGAAAGGAGCAGCCACAGAGAGGGAACGAAGGGAAAGAGCGAGGGAGGGGGTAGGGAGGTAGGGCAGACATGGCTGTCTTTGTGGGAGGTAAGGGACGCTCATTATTTCTCTCAGGCTCCACTCCCTCTCTCTCTCCTGATACCACGTAATCTCTCTCTCTCTCTCTCTCTCTAAGTTTCCTCTGCTTTTCTTGTTTTGCATCTCCTTTCTCTGAGTCCATCTCCCTCTCTCTGCGTCTCCTCAGACGTGTCTCGCTCTTTGAGTCGATCCGTTTGTTGTCAACTCAAGTTTCATTTTCTCCACGGTTCCCTATTTATTATTTCATCCCCCCTCCCACTGACCCCCTTCCGTCTTTTCTTTTTGTCTTAACACAGCCGTCCTTCTCTTTGCTCCCTTCCCCGCTCCTTTCCATCTAATCTACTTACTCACGAACAACCTCTCATGGCTTATTTCTTTATTCCCTGCCATTTTCTCCAACACTATCCCTTTTTTTTATATCTCTCGCTCTCGCAGCTCCTCCCTCTCTGTCTCATTAGTGATGCTGTCTACTAAGCAGGTGATTAGCCTGTTTCAGCTCTAATTAAAACACAGAAAGGGAACTAAATGAGAGCTGTGATTTGTGTGCTTGTGTACGTGTGTGTGTGTGCGTGCATACATTTGTGCGTCCTATCTTTACACTGTGTTTAAGTCCACAGTTACAGATTGCTGAACCGTCGGCAGCTCCACTGCCACATGAAAGTGCTTGTCCAGAGCTTCTGATAGATGCTGCACATAAGTAAAAGTGGATTTCTCTCACGGGGGTGATTGTTTTATTACATGTCAGAGGGAGGGGAAGCAATGACAGATGTAAGAGAGTGTGACAGAAACACTATGGGGACAGAATATGTATGTCTGTCTGTCAGCCTAACAAGTGTTTGTTATAAAAAAAAAAGAAAAAATTAACGTCCAACCCATCCCTTTCATAATTTATTTCCCCCATTTTCTTTTCACTTCACTTATTTTGAAAATGCATGAGAATGATTAAGTTATTAATCACAAAATGTGCACATTTTTGCAGGGTTAAATACTGTAGTATTACATCTGAATCCCTGCAGTGTGTTTGTAAAGGAATGGAAGTGATCTAAAGTTTATCGAGCAGTTTCTTTTTTGCTCATTACCCATTGCCATTCACATTGGAGTTTTTGAGTGGTGGGAACTTGTCAAATGCCTCTATAATGCATGTGTGGTTTTTACCTGCTCCAATTGGCATCGGTGGGAAGACAAGATCCGGGTGAGCTTCTTCATTTTCTTCTCTGTGGTGAGGGGATACGTGAATGAAAAATGTATACAATAGCGTTCAAATGGTAGTTTTGGTAACTGTATGCCCCTCAAAGGATGTTATCCATCCACAAGCAATACAGATAATATTATTTAACTATATGTCTTTCCATTTCAAAGGACGTTTAACACTATTGACCTTCTGAAACAACCTGCCTGCGATTTAAAATGACCACACAAAGTAGCCTCTTTGTTTATTAATATGCTTTTTAGAGCATTCGCAGCTCACTTGACCTTCTGTCACTCTTTTATGCAGCTACACTCGTGTTCTCCTTTAATGTTATGTCACCAAATGTCTATGTTTCAGCTGCTAAAATCATTGAGGCTTTTCATTCTGGTAGATTTGTGCTTTTACGGTGCCAAGGTATTAATGCCAAGGGAGAGAGAGAGGGAAAGAAAGAAAGATGAGGTTCTCACAATCCGACTTCTGATCATATCAGGCCTGACTGAAGTAGGGCATAAAGCTCATCCCATTGAGGACATAGACATGTTAGGACACACAAACACTTTCTTTTCTGGCAGGTACATGGGTTGCAGGCAGTTTTTCTTAGATTATCTGAAGAGAACAAAACAAAAACCGAGTTTTACAGTCGTCTGTGGTTTGCAGACAAACGTCATTTGTCAATTTCAAGTTAATGAGCTACAGGTTATACCGACCTGTTATCATGCCTTTATTGATGCTTTGCATTTGATTTCAAACTCTGCAAATGAGGAATTAATTAGTGTGACAGCTAAATTCCACTTTTCATGAACAACTCAGTGAACTGTTTTGATCCATTTTAATTCCCTTAGTATTTTAATTTACTGTAACCTTCATAAACTGTGCTTTAAGTTGCGCTGTAGCAGCATTTTGTTTCAATTACTTTTCCCCATCCCTTCAAAAGAAACAACTTGTTATTTCTTCACTGCTATGCATGTGGAATGTTGGGGTTGTTTTACATCACTATGACAACCACAAGCTGTAAGCTGTTGTTGTCATCGTTTGCAGGACCTAAACTGCACATAGTTAATATACCAGTCTCAATTTACAGGTGTTTGTGAGGCTGAAAAAAGGTCCTTTGTGGTCTCAAGTGATGTCACTAGATGTGGGTTCCTGCCACCCAGGGTGAAATTGTCCATAGTTTCAAGAAAACTATCTTCAAGACAATACCTCTGTATCCCACTCTTTATAGAGTAAACGCTAAGCCAACGCAGTTCTCTAGCTGCATTTGCATTGGCAGTCTATTGTAAAGAAAGAAAGAAAAGACATACATCTTGCTGTGTTCTCAGCGCTCAATTGCTAAAGCGCTAAATTGGTAAACATGCAACTTTCCAATGCATTTTACTGCGACTGGGAATGACCAAGTTTCTAAATTTAACCGTCAATACTGACACTCCTGGTGCTGGAAATTGTCGCAATGGCAATGACATATATGACGACGATGATGGAATTGTTGTCATAACAACAGATCCAGTTTGGTGATGGAGACGGATCTGCATTGCTCAACACTCCATCAAGTGTGTCCCCATTGTGTTGCAATCATGGCCTCCTCTCATTACTCTTCATTGAGCCAATGAATTTGATGGCGGAAGAAAAGGTGGAAAGTCCCCTCCCTCTCCATTGTGTCAAAAAAAAAAATCAATTTCATCTATTGGACCCTGCCCCATGGCTGCCTGCTTAGTCTTCTTTTAATGCAAAGCACACACACATACATACAAACCTCCCTGACACCTCTTTAGCCCTCTTTTGTTAGCCCTTCATTGCCCATGCCATATGGCAAATGAGAAGGATCCACAGTGTGTGTGTGTGCGAGTGTGTGTGTGTGTGTCAGTAGACTATGGGGTCAGAGGGGGGTTATAGGAGACTGACCCGCTGACAAAGACTCCCCACTCCATCAGCGATCTCCATGAATACATGAGGACAAGCTGAGCTGAATGGGAGAGCAGAAGCCATGGAGAAGTTGGTGGCTGTAGGAGGAGAGAGGGTTTTGGGGAGGGGGGGGGATGTGTGTGTGTGTGTGCTGGTGTTTGAGACGACGGGGCATTAGCAAGATGGATGCTAGTCGGGATTAAGAGAGAGGAGAAATGAAAGAGACAGGGGTAGATGGAGAAAAGGTGGAGTGGGGCTGTGATTAAAATGAGAGTTGAAGAGAAAGCACATGAGAAGTAGGAGGAAAAAATAAGTGTGCTCCCAAAGGCTTTTGGACTGAATGTCGTGTGCATGCATGTCTGTGTGTGTGTGTGTGTGTGTGTGTGTGTGTGAGTTTGAGTGAGTGAGTTACCTGCTGTGTGCTGTGTGTTTGCAGGGGATAAGAGGTGATCCCAGTGGCACGGGGATCTACAATAGGCCAGCAGGTCCCTCTCTGTGTGATGACAAGGCTCTCAGGGTCCTATGTGAGTGTCTGTGTGTGTGCGTGCATGTATGAGTGTGTGTCTCCCAGCAGGCTGTTCTCTATAGGAACACCGGTCTATGGGAGCGGAGAGATTGTCATTAACCACATCTGACAGACAAAGCAGGGAGCACACAGTGAGGTAGCAGGTCAGGAGGTGTTACGAACTGTCCTCTTATTGCTTCTGAAGTTTCCACGTGTGTGTGTGTTTGTGTGTGCTGCTATTGCTTAAAACAACCATAGACTCTATAAAAGAAATTAAAAAGTGAAGCCTATAGGAAAGAAGTAGGTGTTAGCTACCCCAGGGCAACTTCACTGGTTGCAAACACTCACTCACAATAGAAGTCTCGATTGGAAAAGGAGTCTACTTTTCACACAATCTGTGACATCCGTAAACATGTTCTTGACAAGTTAATGGACTCAGTTGCCAGTTTCAGGTCTCCGCCAATAGAATTGGATGACAGTTTTGTAAATGATATTCCCATTTAGAAAAGAAACAGGTGTTAAAGCACAGTGCATTTGAGTGTATTTGCAGCTAACACTGCCCAAAATGTGCACTCCCAGCTTCAACATTTCGCCAGTCAGTTTGTTTCGCAAGATTATGTCCAGTTTCATATGCGGTCTATCGTCTCAATCACCAGCTCTAGATTTTCTGCAATAGAATCGAAATCCTCATTTCATAGATAGTAAAGCAATGGCACATATGTGATTGACACATACTCCTCTCCAAACGTCCAGTTTCAAAAACTGACAAGGTAGCCGTTAAAATCACAAACCTCCAACATGGGGGTTTGTTTCGCACCTGGAAGACTATATCTATTTCTTATACAGTCCTATGAAAACAATGTGCATGACACGGCACCTGCACACTGTTAATAATCGCAGCTTTTCCACACATTCCTCTTCCAACCACTCCCGTCACTCAAACTCTACATGAATAAGTGCTGACAAGCAAAAAGTCCACAAAAGCGCCGCTTGCATTGCCTTTTATGTAAATGAGAGCAAAGAGCGCACACTCCCTTTTCCCCTGATAAGTGGCTGTGACTTAAATGGCAGCAAGTGGCTGAAGAACTGTGAGACAGTAAGGACTACAAAAGGAGAGAAGTAGGCCAAGCCAAAGTGACGGAGACATTGGGAATTGCTTCCAGTTATGCACCCACTAACACAGTGCAGCCATCGCTGTGGTTGCTCCATGATGGTCACACCATTACACAACATTGCATAAGATAAGGCTACAAGGAGACATATTCGCCACACCAAGAGAGCTATCTACTAATTGTGTGAGTGTGTGTGTGTGTGTGTGTGTGTGTGTGTGTACTGACAGTAGCTGGGGGACTGTGTTTTAAAACTGGTACAAAATGAAGCTGAGAGATGAGAGCAGGGAGAACGAGAGAGGTGTGATTGTGCTCTGTCATCTACTGTATGAGTGGTTGTACATGTGTTGTGTGTGTGTGTGTGTGTGCGTGTGCATGTAACACGGCTAAAGCCAGCCGTGCCATTTAGAATAAATGGTTTAGACCCCAGCTTCATGACAGAGCCCTACATGAAACAAAGAAGCCTTTCACGTTCAGCCTCTGCTGCTCGCCGCTTCCTCTTTCTCACTCTCCTCAGTTTCCTTTCCCTGTCTCACTCTAAGCCCCTGCTATTTTTCTACAACACTAATATATTAGCCCATATATTTTTTTCCCCACACACAGAAACATAAAGTATTTTTTTTTGACTTTTTATCCTTTTTGCCTGCTCAGCAGCCGTGACGATCATTTCCCGTTTCTCTGCCCCGCATTACCTTCCCATATCTTTTGCTTGACTATCATTTATTTTCTGTCCTATTGCCTTCTAATTCTTATCTTCTGTGCTTCTCTCTGCCCCCAAATCACTCACAATCCAAGCTTTCCACCCCCACACACCATCAGCGTCGCCACCAACCTTAGCCTGCTCCCTCCTTCACATCTGTTTCCGTGGCCCTGGTCCACGAGCTTGAATGCCAGCGCCCTCCTCCCCATTATTAGCAGAACACAACTCCGGCTGCCCACCTCCCTGACTTCTGTCGCCTTTTGTCCTGCAGACTGGTTGAGCCACAGCCTTTTTTACAGTGGACAAAACCCGACATTGCTAAATAGACAGCAGAACAGTTGGTCTGTTTATTGTCTGCAAGTGTGTGTGTCTGTGTTGTCGCTGTGTCGCTTGTGTTGTTTGGAATTTGTGTATAAGCATATGTATGTGCAGCCTGTGTATGAAAGAATGGTCATTTGTTTACGCAGTCAAAGTGCAACAAAGCCTTCTGCTCTGTCATGTGGCAGAATGTTCTCTTCCAAGTTTCAGTTTTCAGTTAACAAATAACTTTGCTATTACATGTTATCAAGTGTTTGTGTGACTGCTTTTGTTTTACGGAGTGAGCAAAGGCAGAATATGCTCGAAAGTGTTTGAACCCAGGAAGTAAAGGTGGGTAAAGTATTCAAAAATTAGGTCAAGAATCGTTTGATCTTCATGAATGTAAGGGATAAAGTCGATAGCCTTCACTTTTATGTGTCTGTGGGTTTTTTTTCTGTGAAGTTTTTCACTCCACACGCGCACACTCAGCCCAATTTTTTTCAGTTACAGATGAGCTCTGCAACTTACCGACAAAAGCCCAACTGGTGCTCGATCATCAGCCGACGGCTGCTTTGTGTGAACTCTTCAAAGACCCTTTCAGCCAATCAGATGCCAGGGTGGGGGTGATAGCAGTTGGTCAAAAACAAGAAGAAGAAGGAGCAATGAAACATCAGAAAACATGGCAGGAATCAGATAGTATTGCTACAAAGAACCCACGCCAAAGTAACCGTGGTTTCCTGTGTCACTCACTAGTGTGTGTTTGTTTGGGGACTAGAGCCCTAGAGCACTAGAGACACAATTCGGTTCAGTTTGCTACATTACGCAATTAGTTATGTTGTCTATCTGCCTCAAAGGATGGAGATACACTGCAGTCCATTGATTTGTTGACAGGGAATCATCACTTCCTTGTGGCGATATGAGGAAAACACACAGTATGTTATGGTATTTTTCCACGTAGACTACAATCATCTCTCAACAAAAACAACAAAAAAAAGAAGTCTCCTTCCTGTGATAAATAGCCACCTCTCAAGACGAAAGAGGACAAAATGCTGGATGTCCTCCCTGCTTACCTGCTCCTGTGTCTCATTCTGTGTGGAATCTATTGGTGAGCTACACCATCAACATCCAGCACACGCACCCCGTGATAGAAATGCGAGCCAAATCAGAGTGTACATTCCAAAGTGCACCATGGTGAGCAGAACTGCACCATGCCACTTGGGCAAAATGAGGCTTAGATGTACTAGGCAGGATCTCGTCCTGGTTGCCAGTCAGTTTTGCAGTGAGAGCTCACGCTTAACACAAGGCTGTGGAATGTGAACTGCACAGCGATCCTACAACTTTGAAGGTCACTTAGTGACACAAGCCGCAAAAGGTCATGTAAAAAAAAATGAAACAAGCCAAAGATCAGCCCTCATACAAAAATATGACTCACATTATGAAAAGTTTTAATGTAGCCTTGGAGGCAAAAAGCCAAAATAGATTCATAGCTGAACCCTGTTCAGGCTTCATTATCATCATATTATATCACCATAACAATCTTCATGCTTTTGGAGGTACAGTAAGTCACTATGATTAAAAGAGGCAAAGTGCTCAGTGTGCTTCCTTAATGGAAGATGACTTAAAGAACTCCTGTGTATGGCAATGATTTTCTCATCAACACTGTGAAAGTGTGAATTTATCTGATTACAGACGCAGATCTTTTTATTGTTAAACAAATGCAAATGGTTGTGATATGATTATAAGTGTTGAACAACAGTAAGACACGGTGTTGTTTAAACCATGGTTCTGAAACTGTTGCACGTGTACCACCAGTTGTACGCAAGCTTCCTCATGGTGATACTTACCAGGGTATGTGATCAGAGGGGAGCTGAGAGATTTGTGAAAATGAAACAAATCAAGATAAATAATAATAATTAGAGTACAAACAAGATTACTCAATAATTTGGACAAAATTGATTATGCTACCAATCAACTATGGCTTCAAATCATCACCACCCAGTCCTCTCAAATCAGGAAACATTAGATAGCTGGGTACACATTTTCCTCCAGGCTGTCGGATCCAACACAATTAAACTGTACTCCACTACCTAAATCAATAGATGATTAAAGTACCTATATCACTTATGGAAAGAGTTGCCACTATAAAAATAATGACCAAAATTCTGTTTTTCAATGATCCCCACCCAACCTTCACCAATCTGGTTTAAGTCACCACTGGTCACCACATTAGTTTAAAAACCCTCCATAAAGCAAAATCCTATGGTGGTTTGTAATTTCCACAATTACTTTCTTGTGAATAAGCTTTAGTATGTCCAGAAATGTATTTAACCCAACCCACTGGACAGCCTGAGGCTAGACATTGAAGAAACACTCTGTAATTGTTTTTAAAGAAATTAAAATCTCCGATCTGCCATTTGTAGGCATCAAAAGGTATCAGTGCTTTAAATGCATAAATATAAATACCTCCCTGTCAGCCTGGTGGGAATTCATTAAACTCAATGGGTCTTCACATGTCCCATGTAAATTTACCCCAATCTGGAATAATCCAGACATCCTGTGGAATAAAATAATGTTAAAACTAACATCATGGCAAGAAAAAGCAATAAAGCACCTGGAACAAATGATCCAAAATAACACAGATTTTGAATACTTACAAATAAAACCTTTAATCCAGGTGAGGTTTAAAACTAGTCCACTGGACCTAGAACTACCCCCAATTATCGAAACATTTCTAAAACGTATGTCTCCCAAAATGGTGTCTAAAACATATTCACAATTAACAGAACAATTTATTTGCCAAAATGGGAGACCCGATCAGCCAAATGGAAATTTCTGATTACAAATATCAGCCAATACATTCAAACAAAATCCAGATCTACAACTAATAGAAATACAAAATCTTACACAGAATACACATCTGCTCAAACTGCAATGAAAACACAGCAGATGGTCACATGCATTTTATGGCTATGCACACCTGTGTATACATTCTGGTGTAGGGTATGTGAGGACCTCTCTGCATGCTTCAGATGTACATACCACCTTCCCCCAAACTATGCAAACTGGGTGATTTTAATCAAATACGTAGACACGAAAAAATCCCAAATACTAATCACTAGCCTGAGCATCGATAGCCTCCTGAATTGGATAAACAGGAAAAACTTAAGTTTAAGCCAATGTTGAAATCTAATACTAGACCACTTCTCTATGGAGAGAATGTCTCTCTATAGACAGACATTTGGTATGCTGTGCTGCGGGTTGGGGATCTGGGGCGCTGGGGCTGTCTGGTGGTCTATGGGGGTTAGTGGCACTGTATATGCCGTCCCTCGGTGACGGAGGGTCTGCCCTTTGGAGATTGGGGTGGGTCTGTGGCGCGGGAGCTGATCTTACTGGGAATAAATTTTAACGTTGGCAGTAATGGTGTGACTTCAAGACCTCAATTTTTTTCACAGGTGATACTTGGAATAAAACGTTTTGCGAAACACTGGTTTAAACTTAGTGAAGTTGCACTGAAAAAAAGAAAATGACAAAGTCACTTCACCTGGCATCCAGACTAAATTTGCTAAGTTATATGAAGACAACTTGCTCACTTTAGTTTGAAATGAGTTCACTGAGATGTTACCAACTGAAGAAATGTTTCATGTCACCCCCATATGGGGGGGAATCATGGTCATTAAACATGATACACAGGAGGAGGGCAGGTGTCCAGATGATCAACCAAAAGGAAATCCTGGCAAGAGCAAGTAAACTCTAATCTTCGAAACTGCAAAATCTTTTCTATATAGAGACTGTCAGTGTCTGGTGTAGTCAAGTGGGATGAACTGGCTTATATACTGTAATTCAGGCTTGTTGAGGGGATGCTGGGGGATGAGTCTCAGGTGTGCAGTTGAGTTGGCAGGAAGCAGTTGTGTGGAAGTGGCATTGCATTACACACACACACACACACACACACACACACACACACACACACACACACACACACAGAGAGTGTCAACTCTTCTATGTGCTCAGAGCACACACACAAAAACATGACAAACCAACTGGAAACTAGCAAAGAGGCTGCTAACATGCCTCTTCTTCACATTCACACGGCCACAGGGACTGAAGACAGCTGAGGAAACTTGGTGTGAAGCTCACTGATTAGTTTGGCCTGTACATAAGTTTAAATCTAAAAACAACACATTTCTGATCTCCCTGAATGAACAGAGGTCAAGTCAGGCAAACAATGCAGACTCCATAAGAGAAAGTCCGTGATCATTTTTACATATCATATTTTATACATTTTAGTCAGAATATAGATAATGAGTGTTTCTCCCAGCTACTATGCTACTTACATGTATAAAAGGACATCACAGCAGTTTCGCAGTGCTAGTGCTTAACCTAACCACAGGTAACTCACAACATTCATAACCGTCCTTTTATCCAAAAGCACCACAAGTTGTGAAAACACAATCACACTGATATCAATGTCTGCAGACATGTAAGCAATGCAGTCATGTTGGTGCGGAAACATGAGCTCACTCGTATTTTCAGTGTGTATTAACACACTCAAATTCTACATCCCTCTTAGCCAATAAGAATTCCCACTATAATCTTCTTTATAATTCCCCTTTATAATTGTTTGGTTCATATCTGATACTTCAGTCAGTGGTTAAGCAAACACACAGCCCACAAAATTGTATCATTACGGTGACAGTACAACCAATAAAACTGTCAGCCACACAAGGCTGCAACAGCAGCAGGGGAACAGGCAGGCGAGCTAACAAGACATTTTAAGGCAGCTAAGACACTCTGACAGAATGTGAGAAGTAAATACTACATACACAGTAAACAAGGTGCTTGATGAGCCAGCGAGCTGCACTTGGCATGAATCACAGCGGCGAGCAGCAGACGCGGAACAGGTGTGCAAGAGTGACAGCCACAGTGAAGGCATCCAGTGGGCAGGTGAGGCTTGACTGTAGCGGAAAAAAAATTAACACCTTCCACAAGAGGCAGGGAGATTAAAGCACTTTGAGGGAAGGTGCGTGGGGGGGTTTAATTATAACACTTGCAAGCTAGCATGTACAAAAACAAATTATTTCCCTTGTGGGTTTTCTGTACTTTATTCTTCTTTCTTGACTCAGGTCAAGATCTTTTTGGCTGCATTTGTAATTATTAATGAGCATTTTGGGTGAACATACGAGACGCTCATGCGGCTACTTTACACAGAGACCCATTACAGCCAAGACAATCCTTGGGATTTGGTCGGTAAATGAGTGAAACAGAGGCTATGTTTATTCTAGGCGACTGCTCCACACTAAACACAGACATGGAAAATTCAAAATCCCACACGGTCCCTACTTAGCTGTTGTCAGTGCCAAAAGGACAGAAGGAGGAGAAACGGAGGGCAAAGGAGGAGGAGAAGTGCAGATGTTTCTGTGACATTTCTCTTCAGCGAAAACAGCAATGCATTCAGAGCTGGGTTAGATCTAATATGGGTTAAAAAATAATAATAAATATTACAATAACGTGATCCATTGAGGCATATAACTGTCAGCAGAAAATGAGCATTAAATCAAGATAATGAGGACTGAATATTATTTACGACTCACATTAGGCTTAGAGCATAAATATTTTCAATGACAGACACTTTTCTATTACACACAGCCACATTTCAAACAGTACGCTGTCGCTCAGGGAAAGTGTTTTAACCACACAACACCGAAAAGCCAAACTTAAAAAAAACCCACTGGTGTCCTTGCTCGTAACAGTGGGCAGAGGCAGCCCGACAAGCCTGAATCTGTGTCCGTTTTTTTTTTTGCTGCTTTTGTCCTTTGTTATGTTTTACTTTGCTCCCCCAGTTTTGTGACTGCGCCTTCACTGAGCAAACAAGTCTAAAATCGGATGTGATGATCTCTCCTCGAGAAGCAGAGTGGTGACAAAGACCGAGAGCTGCTGCGACCCCAGAGATGGAAAAACAGACCCGACTCACTGAGTGTGACGGATGTACTCATGTAGTGCCCCCACCCACACACACACACACACACACACACACACACACACACACACACACACACACACACACACACACACACACACACACACACACCAGGATCCAGACTTTTCTTTTCCTGTCATGTCTAACTTTATTTGCCCTTCAACTTTGTTCAACTAATTCTTCCTCTTTCGATTTTCCTCCTTCGCTTCTTTATGATGTGCATTAAAATTCTTCTCCACCCTCTCCGCCCCACCACCACCACTCACATATCCACCCCCTCCATTTTCTGAAAGCAGTAATGATATACCAGGTTTAAGCTAAATTCCTTGTCCGTCTCACTAATTGCTTGCTAAATGCATGATGGAGAAAATCATTTTCAGCCAGCATTGGAGTGAAAGAGCTTTTCAGCATTGTTCCAGTTGTCAAGGCAACGTAATTAAAAAACACCACAAAGAACAAATGTGCACTCAAGATGGGGAGGTTTTAATGCAGGCATCTCTGCCTCTCTATCACCATTCCCTTGTTTTACTTTTGCCTCCATTCAGGTTTCTGATTTGGTCCTTGTTCTGCTGCCATTCTCAATTTGACCGGCTTTGTTTCAAAAAAAAGGGAATTTCAACACATTTGGGCTCAGTGACTCTTCCTCTTGTCGAACAAAACAACGAGCAGACAAAATGGCATTTTCTGAGAAATCGTGCAGCCTTTGGCTGTGCTGACAAAACAATAACACTCATCCTTTACAGATACTCAGTGGACAATGACAAAGTCTAACTTGTTTCTTTCTCATTTATGGCTCTGCCAATATACCACTGCCTCTTTCGCTGTTAGTTAAACCTCCCACCTTCTCGTTCAGTGCACTTTACAAAGCATTTACAGTGATTACCAGTGTGTGAGTAGAGACAAAAATATGGTTCTAGTCTGCTGGATCACTCACTCGTTCTTCTTCTCTACTTTTCTGAGTCTCGCTCGCTGTCTTTTAATTAGTTCCTGGTGTGTGGCGGTAATTTACAAGTTCAGCTTTGGGTCGTGCATAAGTTCTAAAAGAGAAGAGAATAGTAGAGAGATTTGAGCCCGAAAAACTTTGCTGTTCTCAGCAAAGCCAAAGCTAAATGTGATCATTTACCTCACTCTCACCCACTCTCCCCATCTTTCGAACAGAATGCTCATCAGGATGATGTATGTGTGGGCATGGAGCCCATTTTTCCAACCACCTGTGTATTGCTTGCTTGTCTGGCAGTGTAAGATGTCAGCCAGAGCAATGATGATATCATTATTCAAAACATTACGCTGATTTGTGGAAGCGAAGGAACAGTGTGGATTGTGAAAGAAAGAAAAAAAACATGCTTGGAGTGAATGTTTCACTGGGGCCAGATGTTGTTCGTGTTCCATTTTCTTTTACTCCGCAGAGAAAACACACTCTGATCCAGGAAATTTGAGAAAATACTTGCAAGTGCCAAAACTCAGCTCAGGCTTGTTTTGTGACAGTATGTCTTGTGTTACACTGTCAGAATCAGGTCAGTTTGCCATTGAAAATGTACTCAAAGACATTTCACTGATGTTTTGACACAGTCTGACACAATAGGATGTGGAATTCATTCAGTACTGCAACACCTCTCCAGGAATTTGAACAAAAAACTTCTGTTCTCATGAATTTTGGTCTTTGAACGTATGACTTCCATGATCTCTGATTAGAACGTTTCCGTAAAGTTGTGCTTGTCATGGGTTGTACATGAAAAAACAACGCCCTCCAATGTCGGTGAAGGTTCTCAACCATCCAGGTCATAGTCTTCTTCAGTAGTTGGCTGCAGGCGACTGGACTTGTTTGAGTTGAGTTGAAGACGTTTCATCCAAGAGGCCTCTTCAGTTCTGACTAGCCTCTCAGATGAGAGGTGACACGTCTTCGACTCAAACAAGCCCAGTCGCCTACAGCCGACTACTCCAATAGAAGGCACTAGTGTAGAAGATGGGATGATGACCGCTGTCTTGGGTAGAACTGACTAACCAAACTGGACTAACCAAACAACACAGTCTCAACTTGGAGATGAAGGCCTGCATGACAAGCGGGGAATAAATAAGACTTTCAAATGCATGGAGTGCATTTTGCTATATTGCATATTGGATATAAGACCTGTGGACTTTGACCCTGTTCAGACCTGAGTGCTTAGATGATGAGCATATCATCTAAGCAGGGCTGATGTTTAAACCATTAACCTCTCAGGAAATTGAAAAAAGGAAAACGTTTCCTGTATCCAAAAAAAAAAGCTTTATAATACATAACATCACAATGCTAGCCTTCATTAGACACCAACCCCCCAACAGCATCGCAGGTCTTGTGCTATGAATTAGCACTAACCCTAACCTAATTTTCTCCCCCAGAACCTCAGAGGACATTACATGACCACAACTACCCACACTGAGCTTCACGTGTGGAACATTTCTAGCTGGGGAATTACATTATTTTTAAGTGCATTTTACCGGTGACCGCTGTGGTCCAGCACCACTGTCTTCATTACGTTATGACTCGAGGTATGATGCAGTATTTAGCTAAGAGCAAGAGGAGAAGGGCGTGCCAGGAATAAAGAAAAAAACGTGTGACACAGAATTATTATAAGATCATTATCGGGTCTAATCACTGTACTATATCATTCCAGCTGGCTGAGAACATCTCCGATCTATTGACCTCTGTGCTGATTCTCTGGTGTACATGTGCATGAGATGTGTGTGTGTCCTCCAATCCTATACTGCACCAGTGTGATGGATGGTGTGGGGTGTCTCTCCAGCTGGTGATCGTAATGAAGCTTTACCCCCAGTGTGTGTGTTTGTGTGTGTGTGTGTGTGTGTGTTGTGATGTGTGTGCATGAGGGACGGGCTGACAGGGGTTGACGAAGGGCCACCACAAAGAGTTTGATTCTGCTGCGGGGAGCATTGAGAAGCATGCGTGCACGCACACACACACAAACCTGTTTTAATGTCTTAGTGAGGACACATCAGAGACATAATGCATTCCCTAGCCCCTTGCCCTAACCTTAAACATCACAACCAAGTGTCTAACCCTAACCTGATTCTAACCCTTAGAAACCCTAAGAAAATGTCCTCAAAAAGATAGGTTTGCACGTTATTGGACCTCCCAAATATAGAAATACATGTGCACAGACACACTGATCACCGCCTTTGAGATGATGAATGTGAGACTCGGAGTAGTTCTCAGCTCCTGGGATCCAAGTTGGAGACATGGAGACCCAGTTTCCCCCTTTTTTAACTGGGAGAGGTGCAAACTGGGACCACAATTGAGCAGTAAGCGGAGACAAAGATGGGTGATGTGTGCAGATGGTGGTCAGACTCAGGGGATGATTCCGCTTGATGTTGTTGAGAGTTTCTCTTTGAGTCGACTCGAAGTGTCCCCACCTGCGACTGTGAATCCTGTGAACTGTTGCCAAGCCTAATGACAGGTGTTTCATCATTCTCATGATAACCTTCCACGCAGCCGCCGTCGTTTCATGTCTGGTGAACTCGTAATTTCACTCCCCAGATACAAAACCCGGAATATATGAGTGGAGAACATATTGAAAGTAAATCCCTCCATACAGAGAATGAGGTTTCCCTGGGTGTGTGTTATAATATACGATACAGCTTTCCTCAAATTATAATTTTACCCAGCTATTGTCATTTTTTACTTGCAGATGAAAATGCCTGGGAAAGGATTGTCGGGATTCAGGAAACACTCAAAAGACTCAAAATATAATTAAAAAACAAGTTATTTTTGTTTGTCTCAGGGTGAGGTTAGAAGGACGTGATCTCAGTGTGAAAACATCAGCATATATCAGAATCAAATACAAGAATCTGATATGGAAAGGCGAGAAGACTACAACAGTTCCATTACGTTTCCAAGACTATCTATATACATGCATTTACTTTTTGCTGACCCGGTATATTAATTAAAATGAACTTCATTTGAAAGGTTGTCAATCGACTAAAAAAAACATGAATCAGATTTCACCTCTCCACAGTTTGTGTGGTAGCTGTGATTGAAGATGCACTCAACACCTCAGTAATAATACAACAGTGTCAAATACACTGCATACGAGGAGGAAAGAAAAATCCCACAAATAAAAAGCACCATATTCAAAGTACTTGCTTTGCAGAAACTTCTGCGAGTGATGTAATACATTAAACCTTGAAACTTGTGACCTGTGATAGAGCTGAAGGAATTTTCTTTGGCTCTCCTGTGAGTGTTAGCTAAAGTTACAGTATGTGTAGGGCCTGTATATAACAAATCACCACAGCTCAAGTGGGTGAAATCTGTATTCTCATGTCAGAAAACATCTTCAACATCTCATGGACCAGTTTATGGTACGCAAGAGACTGTGAACGTGCTACATTAGCTTTATAAAGTTTCTTTGGATAAGGGTTATCTTGGAAATACTGTCATAGCTTGTGCCCCTGAATAATTTGCGCTTATGTTGCGTTCACACCGGCCCCAAGTCTATGAGAAAATAACCCTAATTCTCACTTGATTCATAACACCAGTAAACATTTTCCCGAGGAGTTTATAGTTTTGTTTCTTTAATAAAGAACAGTCCAATTTGTAATTTATGGTCCCATTTAAAGTCGAAGTGAACTTCTGGCCAGAACATGACGCCGGAGGCTTCATCACAGCAGCTCACAAACCCATGGGTGACATGAGGGTGGGTTGCCACTTGATTGGGCCACAGATGCTGTGCATGTGGTTAACTAAAGCAAAAGTCAGCATCTCATTGAAAGGACAGTTGTTGTTTCCAGTTAAGTGGTTTCGGGAGTGAGCAACGCTGAGGCTGTTTATCTTCCTCTGGGGGGTTTTGTAATCTCGGGTGAAATTTCGATCGGCTCTGGCTTTGTTTTAATGACATTCTGTGGATTGGAAAAAGCAAGCCCACAACAGTTGTGTTTCCTCTTTTCTGACAGGGGCACAAGGCCCTGTCAATGCCTTCTCTGGGATTTTGAATTGTTGCTGTTTTTTTTTTTTTATGTTTTGAGGCCTTTCATATAACTGTTACAGTAATTATCTGTCAGATTGTTTTGTATTGTCAGGATTGATTCTTGTATAATACTGTGAAAGCATGATTTTGTTTTCTTGTATTCTTACTCACTGTGGTGCCTGGCCCTGGGTCAAACACCAGTGGTTTCAAGGGGCATTGCTCTGGTTCACATGTATATTTGGGGGAAGAAATGAGGAAAAAAACCAAGTTGAGCTCCTCATTTGTTACCATGGTAACAACTGTGAACACGACTTGTTAGGTTTAGGTACAAGAACTCTTTAGTTTGGTTTGGAAAAAGTTTGTGTTTGGGTTAAAATATGCATTTGTCAACATTTAAGGGACTTTTGAAATGTTTTTGAGTAAAAAAGAAAACAACTAAATATTTTGACAGCAAATTTTTGCTTATTGATCTATCTACCCACCTACCCGCAAACATATTGTGAGGTATTTCTTACTGTTTTTAATATGTTAACAGACTTCCTCCCCTACCTGTCTACTATGGCTGGTAGAAGTCAACTGACATGAACTTGATTTACTGTTCTTTTATTTACAGGAAAACCCTGATAAACCCCCACCACAACCTGGAAAATGGTGTTCAATTTTGTCTGAAATGTAAGTGTTTATTACAGACGAGATGTAAACAACTACGGCGACAGAGCAGGAGCGTCACACAGCAGAGGAAAAGAGAACAATGACAACGTTCTTGTGGCTACACTTTTGTAACGTCTCCTTGAGCTCGTATTTTCGATGGTTGCTTGAACACCTCACAATGTCACACTGAAAAAGGTGTAGGAGATAAAAAACGTAGGAGGACAAAATTACCACGTTCACCTGCATTTATTATTCATTGACTTTTACGTTATTGCTGACTGGGCCAAAGCAAATAAAGGCCTTTGTCCACTGCAGAACCATCTGAATTGGAGTGAACACTGATTGTGTCCATTCTCATTGCAGACAAAAGCCAAAATGTAGAAAGGGGAGTTTAACTCTCCTGTCATAATACATTATTTCTTACATTAACAGATGTTTTTCTCTGCCCCAAATTGACTGCCTTACTTATGCATTTATCAATTGTAATGAATGATTTCAGTGCAGATTTTTATCAGCGCAGTTCTGTGAGCTGGAATCCCTTTGGCTGTGTAATCCGACAAGGTCACCAAAAGGCTGCACAAAGGACGGCCACTCTTTTAATCAATTCACAGGTCTCACTTTGTATTGATCCCAGGTTGCTAGACGAGTAAAAAACACAACTACACACCTTTCATGAAAAGTGGAATATATTCAGTATGAGACAAAATAGCTCCAACATATTCCTGACTGCCACAGTGCTATGTTACATTGCTGCTAGCCTTTTAATTTTCCAATGAATATTTCATCTGCATTTTCCTGTCCCTCTCAGTCTGTATTATTTTGTCAAATGCAGGGTTGGATTTGTGTCTTCCTAGTAACAGGGGGAGGCTTCCACCGCTTGCAGCAAGGTTCTGGGGTCTGCCAGTGTAAGATTGAAGCTTTCTTTCTGCTTGGTGAGAGCTCGGGGAACAGGCGGGGAGCAGGGGGAGTGTGGGTGGCAGAGGGAGGACAAGATGGAGGGGAAGAAAATGGGTGGGTAGGTTGGTATGCGGTGGAGTGCTGTAAATGAGAGACCCCCGGCGTTGTGCCTGAGGTTTCCATCTGTCGACAAGAGGTGTGCAACATACATTAAATGCTGATTGATAGGTGCACACGAGTGCTCATAAACAACATCATCATGCTTGCAAAGTAACACATACACAGAGACTCTTTTTTTTCTTTTTTGGTTTGAGGCTGATGATGACAGAGAGGGGTGACACACAGGCTGACAGACAGGCTGATCCTCACAAGCTTTGCCTGATAGAGGAGACACTGTGTGCAGGGCTTTGCACATGTCAGTGTTTTGGTGTCTTTAAAGCAACCCTGGGTGTGAACTTAAATCCAGGCAGCCAAATGCAGACAGTACAGAGAATGTAGAGATAGCCTCAGCTCTATGCAGCTTAGGTTTCACAGCATATAAATCCAGTTTGTGGCAGAATAGACATGATCAGTGCTCATTGCATCCCGCAATGCTGTCCGTGGTTCAGAGCTGTATTTATAAAATGAGTTTCAGTGTTTTAGAAAGCCTTAGCCAGCCAGTTTCAATTTTGTAAATGTTTTATCATGTAAGCCTCCCTCTCTCCCCCTTCCTTCCCCCACAACAACAGTGAGAAAAATCTATGAGTCTCTGTAGATGAAGAGGCATCTTATCCCTGTAGGAACCCTCACAACTAACATTCAGAGCCACTTTATTGTGTGGCAGTGACAATAAGAGCAGAGAATTAAGCCAGGAAGGCAACAGGGCATGGGTCCCAAATGCCGTAGCTTTGCCAGGGATAATAACAGCAGCAGAAGTAATATATTCATGCATGCATAGAATGGTCTGTTTCACCCCCAGCCAAAAGCACACTGGCACAACTCCCCAGCTCAATCGTTCAGTTCAACAGGCTCCCCGAGAGCCATGATGAACACAGCGGAGCGGGGAGTGGGGGTGTTGGGGGTGGGGGGCACTGCATGGCAACAGGCGGGCTTTGTATGACAGGTAATCATAACTGTGTGGCTGCATATGTAACATCAAATTTGCCACTCTCAATAATTGTTTAATACGAACACAGAAGAGGTTCCTTTTCACAGCAAGAGCTTTGACAATTTCTTTTCTCAACACCCGAGCAGCGCCATGTGTACCTGGACAAGTCCCTCACCAATGATTTCAGCCACCTGCTGAACCTGCACTGACACAAACTACACCAGTAGAAACTGATTAATCAAGTGTAGCAAGTGCAATGATATGGAGCGCGCAGAAATACAGTTTGTACTTGTTCCCAATCAAGTAAAAATTACACATAAAGGAATAGCTTGACATTCTAGGTCACATGCTTCTCTGCCTAGAGTCACACTGTTCCCGTCTGTTCCCGTCAATCTATTAAGCGGAGTTTTTCATATTAAATGGTATTTTATTTTTTTATACCATGTGCTATTTCAATCCTGACACATATAATGATAATGGATGGATGTGATGATATTGTTCATATAACGAGATGTTTCTCTTTAACTGAGAGGACAACAGGAGCGCAAGAGATTAAAATATTCAGTGCATCAGTTGAAAACAAATAGAATATGTTCCGGGTATGGGGATGAATCACCTTCACTCACTCACTCATCTTCTGCCACTTTATCCTCGACGTGATGGTCGTGGGGGCGCTAGTGCCAATCTCAGCTGACATAGGGTGAAAGGTGGGGTAAACTGGACCCTAACCCTAACCCAGGACAGACAATCGGCATGGACTCCCAATCATATTGCATGAAACAAAATGAAGAAAAAAGGGAAGTGTTCAAATCAAATCAAGCGTCTATCAACAATATTTCATGTAATTACCCTCCTGAATTTAGTTTTTATGAAAAAAAGTTATGTTTTGTTTTGCTTTTCAGAAGCCCTATGGTTAAATGCCACAGCTAGATAATAAACTTTTCAAAGATGACACACGAAGAAAATGCTAGCGGCTATGACAACTTTATTTTTTCTTGAATGAAGCCTAAGCTACAGTAAGCTAAAAAAAAAAAGCAACTTTATATTAGACAGATGTGTGTGTGTGTGTGTGCGTGCGTGTGTCATCCCTCCCCAGTAAATAAGTGTGTTTCTCATAATGTCAAAATTTAAGTTTCATTTTGAATAAGAATCACTTCCTCACATCAGTATCCAGGCAAATAACATCATTTCCTGGGGGAAACAAAGCCCTGATGAACAAGGGCTTACAAGAAAGCAACAGCAGCGTGCCAACTACCATCAGTGCAAGAACATCTGGGTTGTTAACATTAATAGTGATAACAACTTTGGCTGCACAGACAAAAGAACAACTCGTACTCACTGAAAACTGCAACAGCAGAAACTGATTTGTTGCTCAGAGGGATATACTAATCGGAAAAGCTATCTTTCCAGCGAAACTGAAATGCGAACACCTGCTCTGGCTTTTCGAAAAAGATAAATATTTCATGTCAGGACCAGCGGAAGTTACTTATGAAGCTGAATGGCCTGTTTTAATATGATAATGTGTTTCATTATGTGATGATCTGAACAGAATTTGCTTCCATAACAAAGCAGGACGGCTATAAAAGACAGGGAGAGCCTTTCTGCCTCGTCTCCCTCGTACACCTGCAGTCACAGTGTTGACAGTGATTGGAAGAAGACCTCACATCACTGCATCTTCCTCCTGTACACTAGAATTGATTTTAAGCTCCTCTTTCTTGTCCATAAAGCACTGACTGACTTTGCACCACAGTACATGTTAGATCAGCCTGAAAGCAGTGAGCCTCTCAGGTCATCTGACCTAGGTCATTGGGACCTTGAGGGTCAAATCAAAGCCCTGGTGGACGTGCCTTTTACTTTCTATGCTGCTGCTGCTGCAGCCTTGAGTGAACAGCTCACTCAGTCTTGTACATTTTTAAAACAGTCTCCAAACATCTGCTGTCACCTTTCAGGTTTTTTTTTTTTTTTTAAAACTGTGTCGTTGCCACCGTTTGTCACGTTTCTTCTCTATCTTATTATTTCTCATCACACTGACTTTCACTAATGAAATTAGCTGGATTTGAAATTTGCCTTCATTCGCACGCAGCATCAAAAATCACACTCCATCTTTGCAGCCTAACACCCCTCCATGTTGCCTGCTATTCAGGATGACTAATAATGAAAAGGGTGTTATTTTGATGATCTTTTTTTTTTATTTATTTATTTTTTGAAGACACTGCTTGTATAGATTGGCATTTTTATTCAAAAATACATTCAGCTGCGGGCAACAAATGAACTTTCTAAAGAGATACGACATAATGAGTGAAAGGCATTAATGTACACACATTTTTAAAGTGTGCTTATCACACTGAGATGAGCTGAACAAAAGAAAAATACATTAAGCTAAAGTCAGATTATATTTTTACTCATCAGCACTTTAGCAGCTTGGTTTCTCTGGACCAATCATGGACACAAAAACTAGGGATGATGATTTAATACCAATGACTGATATCACAACCTTGAATATCCTCAAACATTGATATCAGATAGATTGAATACTTTTATGCAACTGCACTCATTAATCTCTTATTAATCTCAAAAATCTCTTTATTAATCTCAAAGTAGATGAGCGCACATGATCTCCGCTGTGTAGCAGACCGGTGCATTCCTCCCTGAACAGTCTGGTCAAATGACATTAGTGACGCACATTTCTCTTGACAGCCTGTGCTTAGTGAGGCATCTTTGTGATATTTAGGGTTTTCTTGACCGTATCGGATTAATGATTTTGTATTCCCAATCGCATTTGAACACTGCATAAGCGATGATGCCGTGTTTCTGAAGATTCTTTTTTTTTGGTTTGTCTTTTTACATTTCCATTGTATGGTGGCATAACATGATGAATTAAAACTACACTTCACCATCTGATCCGGAACCAGTGAGACTTTTTTAATCTCTTTATGATGAAAGAGAGGAAATGAATAGTAGGTGTAGGAACATTGCTTCAAGGAACATTCATTATCAGATCTGCACACACACACACATACACAAAACACAGAATTTCACCCTCAAAACTAAGAACAAAGATGAGACTTTGATAAGTCAAAGCAAAACATATTAGGAGCAGGCTGATATCAAAAAGAATACAGAATAGGTTTTGTTTTGAAGCAAATCAGAACAGATGTAGAAGACAGGGGTTGTTGGATGCTGCTTACTGATGCTCTGTGATAAATGCCACATGCTTTTGACACACAGTGTCCATAGTTACCATCTCGGGCTGAGGCAAGCACTTGAAGTGTGTTTTTATCTGTATACACAAGTCTTACAACATATAAACATACCCTTGTTGACTTGTACATGTAACATTTGAGCGTGTGCATATGTGGGAATGGATGGTGAAATCCCCTTTCCAAGGGAACTCCAAAGGCGGCTGCTCTTTCGCAAGGTTGCATCAGTGTTGCGCTGCAATTCCGAGCCCTCTGTGCTCGCTGGGAAAACAATAGCTTATCTACTCCCCTACTTGTCCACATCTGACAACATCAGCATTCAAGTCCTCTTTAGCACCCAGACAGCGATGAGCTACTTAGCAGCGCAAGCCCATAGGATTAACTGCTGATCTACTCATTCACTTTAAGCACTGCAAACAGCCGACTTGACGATAGCGAGGTTTTAAAAGTTGGAGGTGAGGCACTTATCTCCAGATGAGCCTCTTGATGTCTCATCTTTCACTTTGTAAACTTTCACTGCAGTGTGGGTGATAAAAAAAAAAACAAAAAAAAAACAGTGCACAATGACTGGGGGGATGACTCCGGTGGCCTCTCTGTGGGAAGGAAAGATATTCTCTGAGTGCATCCAAAGCAATAGCATGCAAATGAATTCAGCAGCTTTTTTGTCTTGCGGAGGCCCTTAAGGCGGAAAGTCTGGTTGCCGTATGGGGTGGTGCTGTCAGGACATTGAGGTGCACTGGAGCGTGTTAGTGACGGAAAAAGCAGGAGGAGGATTTTATTTTGATGTATTTCGGGTTAAATGAGAGGAAATTATTCAGAGGTGTATGAACCTATAACCATCAATGGAGGGTATTGAGTTTTATTGCATGGTTTACTATTATTGTTTGAGATTCATTGAGTTTAGGGCACAAGCTGCAGCTTTGATTTACTGCTTAAGCACTGACTAGATTGTGCATTCTCTGTTGCAAGAATTCAATGGATTCTTATGTGGATGGTTGCTTCTGAAAAAAAAAAAGAGATGAAGTTGACATGATTTGTGTGAGTTGTGATGGAAGGGGACCAACCCTTCATCAAAGCTCCTCGTTAAACATCTCAAAAGCCCAGTCTTCACATTGAAAACACAAGACAGAAGTCAGAATGATTTTGTCTCATTTTTGCCAGGACATAAATCGAACGGAAACCTGCATCACATCATGCTCCAGCTGGTACCAATATCCAGCTGCCCTGAGGAGTAGCGTGTTGTTGGGGAAACAATGACAAAGTCCGCAACCTCTGCTGCAGTACTGTCTGTGTTTGTGAGTCCATGTGATACAGACCATTCAGGAAGTCCCATGACCCTTTTACTACAACAACACCCCTAGTGAAAATTCTTTCTCTGGCTCTCACAGCCTCCCACTCAACCACACACGTACAGGAACACACCAAATCATTGCCAGTCTCACTTTTTCTCAATATGTCCTGGGGAGAAATAAACACATGGCTCAGAATTTTTTTTCTTATGCCAAAAAGATGCATGGCTGCTATATTTAGAAAATGGCCATATTCTCAAAGCTGGCGGATTCTTTTTCTTTCATTTTTTTTTTTTTTATGGAAAAGAAAGATTAATAACTTTAAAAGACAATCACTTCCTACCCAGGAGTGCGAGCAAAATCCTCAACCTGTTTTTTCTTGTTTTATTGAATAATTTTTTGCCCTCGAGAAAAAAAATAAAGTAAAAGGGGGAAAGAAAAAGGCGCCGTATAATGGAAGCGCTTTAGAAAACCAACTGCTAATTCAACAAACTTAGTCTTAAAGTTTCTGTCTGCCTGAGCATATTTTTAGCCTCAGTGCTTCATGTGGCATGAATATATTTAATAGTAAGTGTAGATTTACACTGCGTGACATGTAGCCAATTAATCTGAAATATTTAGAGGAAAATGTTCCCAGTGAAGGTGGTGCTAATTAGCACCAACACTACCCAAACAGCTCTCGCCATGAGTTCAACAACCTCTCTGATATTCCTTTTGTTGAGCGGTTCATTGCATCAATCGAACCACTCTTGCAGAGCTGTGTTTGTGGAAAACGAACACTTCCCTCAGTGGAACAAATTAGCTCCATTAGCCGTATGAGAAAAGGGAGAATCTCAATTTCACTGTGTGAAGTCAAGCAGCTAAATACAGCGCTCTGTGATGCCTGAAAAGGTTTGGAACAATCTTTTGACCACTGTGCCCAAACTGATTTGTGTAGCAATAATTAAACGTTCATTCATTCACTTTTTCCTGTTCGGCTACGAGGGATTTTCCACCCGTGTCTATTTAAAGATCTACAGGAAGTAGCGCACCCTAGAGTTCACCCCCACACTGAGGTCTCATGGGACTTAGAGTTCATGAGAACCAGAGGAGTTGGTTTTTTTCAGACTCCCATTTTGTGCATGTCTTCACATCCGCCACTGCACTCGTTCTCCCCACTTGATCATTTTCACCCACCAGCACTATAACCACATTTTTCTTATCCTCAGCCTCGATCTCACTTCCAACACCTCACTCTCTTCACCCTGCACTGAGCCTCTCTCTCTCTGAACATCTCAGCGACACCACTTACAGATTTAACGACCTTCCATCACTAGTTTCGAGCCTCGTCCCCCTTTCATTCGCTTGAATTCTCCTGAATCAGCTTAATTGCTATCCTTCACCTCCATCTGCATGTTTGCAGCTTTATCCCCCGGTCTTCATCATGTTTCACGAGTCTGTTCAGTTATCACACTCTTCCTAAAACAGCTACACAACACTGGCATCCACACGCGCATGCGCATCAATCCTTGAAAGAAATCTACATGGGCTTGCATTCATTTGGACAGCCTAACCAAAATGTTATCCCTAACCTTAACCATAACCAGGTATTGCCTAACCTTAACTTATAATTCAAATATTAGCTCTATTATGCAGTTCCTCAGAAACGAGTTTCGGCTTCGTTAGAACCATGTTTCGGTCTCCTTGGGAGGACTACTGGTCCTGAAAAGCTCAGTGTTTATGCCATAAAGAGGCAACAAATACAAGTCTACACACGCACACACTCTTAACCCCATTCAAAAAAAAAAAAAATCATTAGAGAGAACACAAGGTGTGATCGAGCGCAACAAAATGTGTTTTGGCAGTGATGAAAATTCTCTTGTCATTTCTAAAGCAACACTTTGCTGCACAATAATTGTACGTATGGCCGTTAGCCACAGACATTCTCATTTTTACAACTTGGGACAGTCCTTCACATTTTTATTTCGTTAGCGAATTAAAACCATTCACTTATGTTGAGTTTGAACGAGGGGCCCAAGATAAAATCGCGACGAGTAGCATCGCCTCTGATGTTCTTGTTCCTCCAGTGTGGTTTGTTTACGACACGTTTGTGACTTCACATTTCACGCAAGGGTGACACAGGGGTGAAAAAGAAGAGAAACAAAACAAAAAAAACGACCGCTTACAATGGGAATAGTGTTAATCGCCTCTTTTTAGCGGGCTCACTCAGGTTCACAAATGTCGGGGCATTAGTGTGAAAGAGGCTTCATTTGGCACATGTGTGACCCCTCATGATCCCACAAACCCCTGACCCTCTCTTCCTGCATGTCTGGGCCCTATTATAAAAATGAGCACTGATTGGAAAGCTAACAGGAGCCAGGATTCTACTCTGAAATGAGGAAATTCTGCTTCTCCCTCCCTGCTCTCTCTCTCTCTCTCTCTCTCTCGCTCTTTCCCTCTCACCGAGTCAAATGAAATAACTAGGACAATCGAGATGGCTGATTGGAGTGAAGGATATTGGAAATGTGTCTGCGGTTTCACAAATTGCTGACCTAATACAAGGGAGTGGATCCGTTCTTGTTTTGTAGGTCAGTACTGCAGCAAAAGTCGATAAGAGTGTGTGCTCTTCAGATTAGCTGCATTACATTATGCCTGACCTTAAAACAAAGCGAGTGCACATCCTATGAGCTGCTTGAGCTTGAAGAACATAAATTCATTTTTTTTTTTTTTGTCTTTGGCAAATTGATAGAATTAGTTCCAAATATTAGTCAGGGTGCCGTATCGCTGTGGAGATTGTCCTATGGCTTTTATGTTACAGTTTGTGCATTGTTCACACCCTTCCCCTCTGAGCGCTCCGCCAGCACAGCTGCTAGCCAGTTGTTCACTTCTGTTCACACTGGCAAGCTCGTCTCTATTCATGTGTAACCCCTACCAGCCAGGGAGTCTCGGTGGTTAAGCATATGTGTGTTTGTGTAGTGTTTATAACTCGGGTGTTTTACTTAACTTGCACACAAGCGCGCGTGCGTGCGCACATGAAACACAGATGCCCTGTTCTTACTCTTGTTTCCCTATGTAAGCAGGTCTTGGCCAAACATGCCGTAACACTGGACCGTGCCCAGACACAAAGCTCTGTGCAGAAAGGCCCAACAGCTGCACTCAATTACATTAACTACCACGGGCAGAAAACACACTCTCTCTGCAGCCACTGGCTCCAGCTATAATCAACGACTTATTCAATAAGCTCAAAAAAATGCAGCTCTCTGCTTTCTCTGTTGCTCTCCCCCTCCCCTCCTCCCTATGTATAATAAACCATCACACACCCACACACTCAAATGCTTCACTAAGGGCATTTGTCTCTGGCCAAGCTTCCTGTTAAGGGTCAAAGCGGAGCTCTTAGAGAAATAGCCCTTTACCTGAGCTGTAAAGTGTGTAAGTGTAGTTGCGGGAGATGAAGCAGGCGTTAGTGGGAAATCTGCTCAAGCATGTATAAACATTCTCATGGACAGGAATGTCACACATTTCTCACACACACACACACACACTTTAAGGGGAGTTAACATGTAATCCATTGGGATGGGAGAAACCGAGAGTACGGTGAGAGAGGGAGGTTTTGAAGTTCTTATTCATCACAGCTCTCAGGATAAGAAGAAGTGCTGATCTTGGATGTTTTACCAAGTCTCCCGCCCCCTCCAAGGCATTCACTGGGTTTACAAGATAGTTTTTTTTGTTAATCATGACGTATTAAGTTAGAAATGCTGAAGGGAGATGTCAAAACTTGATAAAATTCCTCAAGGTTGCAGAAAAGTCTGGCATAGTGTTGCTTGGGGTATTTTCTTAACAGTAACACATGGGGTATTAATAATAATAATGCAGATTCTGTGAAATAGTGGTTGCATGTTATTTATGTGTTGCAGTAAATATGTATTGTTGTCGTCTTTGTAAGAAGAATTGTACTGTGCAGGAAGACTGACTGGCACTGTTGGTCTGTAACAGCTTGCACTGTGCTAATCCGCTCTTAAAAGATTACTCTGTCTTCTTATTTTTCATAGCACTGTACGCTCAGGTAGCATATTTGGTTGCTTTCTATGCTGAATGAGGGCCAGATCCCAAACAAACTTCATGTAATTTATTAATTCATGCCTCTCTTCCTTCACCTCTTGACTCCTGTGCTTTTGCATGTTTTCCTTCGTCGCTGCAGGTTATGATCTATACACATTCAGGATCACCTTATTCAATCAAGTGCACGGCCAAAAAAAGAAAATCATTCCTCAAAGATAACAAATGGGAAGTAGTGATGCTGGAGCTTGTTTTATTTATCTTGGAAGACTCGAACTCAAACTTTCTTCTTTATTTTTTCTCGTAGTGCCAGCATTCCCTCAGCAGTGGTCATTAATTTCAGAGCGGATGATAAAAGCCATAAATCAATGTGGGTCAGCATTCACAAAGTTTTTTTATCACCTATTTTCAAGGGACACATGGGCAGTCAGCTGGTGTAGCCACTTCTGCTATCTGCTTGGACGGGGGATTTGAGGACTATGTGAGCTACTTTAATACATTCAGTGACCTACAACCTAGGTTCTTAAACTGGTCCTGGTAAGTACAAGTAGACAGCACGCTTTAGTGGCGCTTGAAGGGATATAAAAAATAGTTGCTATGTATAACCACAGCAAGCAAACGGATGTATCTCTCCCTCTCTCCATTCAAGTCTAATTTAGCTCAGTGCTAGTCGGACACATGTGTGAGGACGACAAAGAAGACATGCATGTTCTTTCAGACCCTCTTCTCAGAATTCATTTTTTTCTTGTCGCAACCACAATATTCAAACTGTTCACCAGAATAGTTCTTTTTTTTATTAAAAACGTGCTTCATTTTGTGCTCCTCCCCTCCTCCCCTCCTCCTCCTCTCTCTCTCTCTGCCTTTGCACAGACCCACACCCAAACACACAAACACCAGCACATTGACAGCGGATGCATCTGCATTGTCAGCCTCGTTGTAGATGTAATTTTGCTCTCAACAGACATGATGTCAGTGTGCAGTAATAGTGAGGACAAATGCAATTTCACTCTCATGTGATCACCGGAGACGCGTCCGGGATGTGTTTTGATTTGAGTGTGTGATACTGCTGAGTGTCTTAATTTTGTTTTAATTTAATCTTGTGAGCAGAGTTACCGTAAAGTTATTATCATGTCAGTGCTGTCATGCGATTAAAATCATTCATATCATAGATAACTCGCGATTAATCGCAACTAATCACACATTTTTATCTATTCTTAATGTCCCTTGATTTGTCCCATTATGTTTTCTAATTTTAATCAACATAGAAAAGTGGATCGGCTTGCTTTGTGCAAATGTTTTTTTTTTATTTTTTTTATTGAGACTATATCTCTGTCACCCTGCATTACTTGTTTATATTCCTCTTATTGTGAGAGCCGCACAGTAATAAGAGAGGCTGTGAATAAAGTGCACAGACGGCGTCCCGTGGTATAATGTGTTGTTGCCGTAACGAGCTAATCCGAGCTAAAGGAGATAGTGGTCTTCTCCTTACTACGGTTCGGGGGGGCTGCCAGCCTGGTTGGTAACACTGCATACATCATTACTTGGATGTGGGGAGTGAGTCGAGAAATGATTCAGGCTGCGTTGGCCACGGAGAACCCGCTTGGAGACAGAGAAGCACATAGCGGCTCGCAGGCCTGGCTAGATCCAGATGAACAAAAAGAATGTTAATTGATAACGCCGTTTATGATACCTTTAACTGACAGCACTACGTTTTAATGTTTCACGCTTGTATAGTATAGTATATACATTGTTCTATACTTTGAGGGAAGTACTAGCAAACCTCCTCACACAACCTCAAGCACTCGTCTGTGTCTATTTTTTGACCACAACAACAGCGTGCCACCAACTGGACCGGGAAATGTTGCACGACAGGGAGCCAGCACAGTCGGTGCATACGGACTGCCAATGTGGAGATGCTCGCGTTCATCCACAAAGGCTCTGCACTCACTTCATGTCACACAGACCATGGGAAATTGGTCAACAAACGCCACCAAATTGGAAACACTCCAATGTATTAAGTTCATTCATTTCCTTTCTTCAGTCAGGCTCGCACACCTTCACAAGCACAACAGGTCCTTGTTGACAGTTGAATGTTGGAAAGAAATGGACAATTTAAATAGCTGATATTTGACAATGAACAACGTGTGGATTGATAATGATTGTAATGCGGCTCTACATTACGATATATAATCCATAGATAGGCTTTGAGCTCAGAGGCCATGACTGAAAATGGAGTAGAAAGAAAAGACGACTCAACCATAGTGAAGTATATTTAGGAAATGATCCATATTGTTATTGATATTCCAAGAAGGTTGCCAACATTTGCTACAGTTGGATGAAAAATGCTCCCACATCCACAGAAATAAACTTGCCCACTAATTTCCTTCACACAAAACTGGACGTTTCAAGCTTTACTGACTGAATCTGTCACTGAAGCTCACACATGGGGGCCACTCACTAATTACCATCCCCTGTGAGTCCAATTATCTGCACCTGTTGTGTGCTGCGTCCAGCTCCATGAGGCCGATGCCAAATTCTACCCACCACCCTCCCTATAAACACCAACATCACCATCATCACCAGCAGTGCCGTCAAGTCTTTACTGTAAGTGGGTTTGCAGTCGTGACTGTGTGGTGATGGCTATTATAATAATCATTTCTGCTGAGAATTAAAGCTGACGGAGAGTATCAACCATCAACATCTTTCTTTTTGCCCTGAAAGTAGTCTCTCATGATTGATTTATACTTTGCAGCAACTCAGCTGTTCCGTACACAGATGGGTAAAAATTGAGCTGTTTAAGAAGAAAAAAAGAGAAAAATCAAGGACTGCACATTCAAAGCAGTTCCATGTTGTATTCATTGATTACATGATTCACCTGCATCAGCATTCAAACGCTGTATTACATACATGGTATTCATTCATGGTTTGAGCTCAGAACCGTAGAATGAAAACACTGAAATATTTATGAAACGAAATGATGTTAGATTTGTTTTTCTCACTCTCTCTCTGCTATAAATAGAGTTAATTTCCTTGAACAACATGTCATAAGAATTTATCACATTGGCTTTACTATGATAGCCATGTCAGGGTGCTCAAGTTTAACAGCCACATGTTTATTATGAAAGCAAATGCTCATGTTTGCACAGAGAGACAGAGGAGGGACGGGAGAGAAAGAGTGTGAGAGAGAGAGAGAGAGAGAGAGAGAGAGACGTTGTTAATGATGTGGAAGACGATAAATAAGTGCTGGCTATGGCATCTGCACTGACACTTTAACCGAAGACATCAATTATTCATCCAAGTAAAGAGAGGTCAGGGAGTGTGTGCGCGTGTGGACAGTGTGTGTGTGTGTGTGTGTGTGTGTGCGCTACGGGAAATGTGACTCTTCAGCACAGTGATGATTAGGTGTGCCCTCTCTCCTGTCACACACTGCGGTGTCCAGCTGTCCTTAACCCCGGCTGCCCAGCTGTGTGACAGAGCTACTGGTCCAGCCTCATTCAAATCTCCATTAGATTTTTTTTTTTTTTATCAAAAGTTTCGCTGCTCCTATTTTCAGAAAAAGAAAAAAAAAACTTCTCAAGGAATTGTTTAATGTAAGGGGAAATGGAAATACGCTCTGAGTGCTCGAGATAAGAGTTTTAATTTGCTACTGTAAATTGAAGCTATTTGTCTTCAAACCCCAGCTTCTGTTTCAACTCACTCATTATCTCAGACAGAAATATATTGTTCGAATTAGCACAGATGTGGAAGCAGGCAGTGGCGAGTCTATGCCGGGGTTTTTTCATTTCACAAGGCATGAAAGTGAATTTGGCAAAGCCCACTGTATTTGGAATGCCCAGAAAGCAACCAAGACTATTCCTTTTCTTGCCATTTATTTACACATCTCCTCTCTTGCAGCTCCCCCTTTGTCACTTCTATCTGTTTCACTCACTTCATCTCATCACAGTTCTCTTCTCATCCTTGCTCCCATTATCCCTCCCACACATTCCCACAACTACAGCACAACCCTTAAGTGCTGGTCACAGTCACCCAAACCGCAAACTGTCGATTCCCAAAATGCTTTTGTCCAGTGGCCAGGCCATTATGAACCAGTGACCAAACATAGAATACCACGATCCACAGCTTATTTCTATTTCAAACAGCTCATGTAACAAGACCAACATTGTGCTTCATGGATGTCAAATGGTGGGAAAGAACCTTTGATAAAAATCAAATTGCACACACACACACGCACTGGTCTTATTGAACAAAAATCAGCCATCCCTATCTTATCCCGTATCTCGGCACTGTAATGGCCTCCATATGTGTCTTGGTCACCACACACAGTTACACCAATATACACACTTGCACACAAGTAGGCAAATTCACAGAGTCTCAGACCTCCTCACGGGGATAGAAAAACAAACACAGCCTAAAAACGAGCCCCCTCACATCCCTCCACCTTACGTTTCTCGCATCCGTTTCCTTTACATAAAGGGCAAAGAACGCTGCCTCCCAGAAGAATTAGGGGGAAGTGTTTAAACAAGACAAATTTATGGCGCCGCGCAGGCTGCCGTGTCATTTTATCGAGGGGGAGTCGTTTGACTGTAACACGGCTGTATGAATGTCCCATTGATCAGGGTGTTGCTGCTCATTTCTCACTTGGACAAGTCGGAGCGACAGAGTGTAGCAAGGCAGCGAGGAGGAACGGCCAAATAAATGTCAAACTGACCGAGTGTTAATCGTTTACAAGTGTGTGGCTGCGGAGCCAAACAAAGATCAGTGTTGAGATGTTAATTGATTCCTGTGGAATTCTATCGTTCATTGTAAATCAGGGTCGCTGAGCAATGGAAAGTGTGGTTTTTTTTGTACACTTTTCTAGTTCTCACACGTGTCCATCAAGTAACTGAGACGATGCTTTCCGTTACACACTCCATCTGCATATCACGATCAACAGAGGCTGGAGCTAATACCAGCACGGGGCCTCAGGCAGCAACATCCATATTCACACATACTGTGTAAGCGAGTCCTCTGAAAGCCAGAGAGAAACGACACATTTCACCCAGAGAAGAGCTAACAAACTCCTACCAGTGCTTCCCACATAACACTTCAATTATTTGACTCTTCCTTGACATCATGTCCAAGACCTTACATTGATGTGCCACATCTGACAGAGAGGTTACACTGTTTTTCTTACTTCTGAAGGTAAAAAGTCCGCCAACATATACTTCAAAATAAATGATTTGTTAATACCAACTAAAAAATTCAGCTCTGCCTCAACCTCTCCGGTTTATTACAGCTCAGGCATCTGCAAGGATTTGGTTAAGGTTAGGAGAAGAATGACTTTTTTTTGTAAAAAAGCAAACCAATGCATAAGCATAAAAGAAGACAAGACACGAACTACGCACTTGACTACAAAAGTAACTTGTAAATTGCTCTGTATTTATATAGCACTTTTCTAGTCTGGATGCCCACTCAAAGCTGCTTTACACCACAGTTTTGCCATTCCCCCGTTCACACCCGTTTGATACAGCACATCTGTGTGCAGCACATTTTCTATCAATCATCGTGGGGTTAAGTGTCTTGCCCAAGGACACGTCGGCACGCGGACTACCCCACAACCTTTGATTTGAAAGACAACTCGCTCTACCACTGAGCTACCGCCTCCCCACTTGTCACGCGATGATAATTGTGACTTTCTCTTGACGTCATTTCAAATGCATCATATTTTATACACATTTCTTTAGAGAGACTTGGGGGACATGAGTTATTGTGTTTGTTTCATTTCATGAGCAAAATATTTTAAGTCCCGATCCCTGCACTCATCCTCAGTCCAACACACAGGGTTGGAGTTTGATATTGGGAGTTCATAAATGCATAAATACCATGGTGAAAAAAACCAAAACATCAGATAAACAATGCATTCCTGGAGAATGTAGTGTTGAGCAAGTTGTCTTTCGGCAAGCCTTGCCAAAAGTCCAGACTGACCTATCAATAAAACTCCATTCAATAAACATAGCCTGGAAACCAGCACGGTCTACGAGCTCATATTTGTGTGCTCTTGAATACGGGTTTGCCCTCCTTCCATTCTGACTGATTTCCATCTTACGAGTTGCCAAGGAAATGTAAAACTTTCAGAAGGTTATTCTCAAGCAGACAGAAAACAGATGCTGTCATATTTTTTTTCTGGGGGAAAAAAGGCTGTCCCTGAATGTGACTGTGAATGTCACATAATATGTAAGAAAGCAGGAGTTTGGAAGTGTTTTATTGTCCTGCTGTCCCTCTGCTCTGCTGACATTTCGTTTTCATTCAAACTCGGGGGTATGCTTTATTTTCTCCTAAGCAGGCACAGCTTCCATTAAACACACTGATAAATCAGCGGCAGTTACAGCAGCCTTTATATAACCCCGCCGTTAAACAGAATCTTTGCATTTGCACTCAAATTTTCAAAATACCCCTAATTTATATAACAGCCCTGCATTCTCCTCAGTTATGCAAGAAAGAGATTGGAGAACGGTGGAGAAAGTGCTGAACAAAGCTGAAATGTCTGAAGAAAAGGAGAGAGAGGAGGACTTGGGAATAGATGAAAAGAATCATTTTTCACAAGCTTTAGAACCAACCAGATGATGAACCCTGAATGCACTCTCTCGAGCTGACATCGGCTCTCCACCCATTGTCTGGCCCGACAGAGCTCAGTCCTACTGCTCACACAAAGCTCGTCCCCACCCTTCACTGACAAGCCATTCAGTTGGGAAAACGCAACATTGATGGGCTCTGACTAGCAGCATTTTGTAGCCCGTCCGTTTTTCAATGGGCCCTCGCTCTCCCAGACTCATGGCAGGACTTTGTAATGGAAATCTGTTACGGGCAAAACAGCACAGAAACACTGTTCCCTGCCTTCATCTGTCGCAATGATTTTATGGTTTGGGTGAAGACAGAGCGCGAGTGTGTGTGTGTGTGTGTGTGTGTGCTGAGGGATGGCTGGGTGAATGTGTGTGTTAGATATTTTATGACCGGGGCTATTCCACAGGCCCATGGGTTAGAGTTCCATTTGACCGAGCAGCCCATGAATTGTTCCTGTAGCAGGCTGGTTAGCAGAGCCTTGGCCACAGGGAGCCAAGGCTATTCAACACCGTGTGTGCTTGGCATTGCATATGTGTGTGTAAAAGTGACACACATTTAAGCTGTCCACAGATATGGCAATTGGGAGTTACTGCCATTGATTTGAATGGGAGTAGCTGCATTTGTGCCTCCCTTCAGAAGCTTAACGGATTAATAAGGCAGCAAGGACTTGTCCAGTGTCATTCCTCATATCCCTCTGAGATGAACGGGGATGATGGAGGGAGCATAACAGAGTGAGATGGATGTGGAGGAAAGGAAATTGTTATGAGAAAAGCCTGTGGAATGAAAAAAGGAAAAAAACGAGGAGCAGAACAGGCGTAGAGGAAGGGCTTAGCAGAATTACGATATAATTAAGAGATGAAAAGTTTTATCTCCAGGTCTCAGTTAAATAGTTATTTGGATGAAAACCAAGAGTGCGACCATCTTAGCATTAGAATCAAACTTAAATATACATGCACACACATTAGTTGATGTAATCAGTCTTAAAACTGGACATGAACGAACAATGAATTCCCCATATATAGCATATATTGTAATGAACCTCTTGAGATTCGGCGCATGTGGCAAATGTAGTTCACCCTGATTTGCCTCATGCATACATCTGCCTCAGTGGCAATTAATGTACAAGCGGCAGAAAACATTCAGAAGGATGTAGTTAGAGTAGGTGACAAGAAAAAATGGAAGTGGCGTGACAGGAAGTGGAAATAAAAGGACAGAAGCACGCGGAGGAAGGGAGAAATATCACTATGAGACTGCACTACTCCGAGCCTTTGCTCCATAAAGGAAAAATGCACGCAGCATCATTCTTCCGCTATAGAGGGAACAGAAATTGAAAAGGGCAAATCTGAGTTCGTGCACCTTGGTAAGACTAGCCACTGGCGACAGTCTATCTCCAAGTCAGTGCTGCTGAAAAGGGCACGGTGAAAATACTCCAGCTCTCAGCATAAAAGGAGCTGACACATATACCAATCCAGTTGGTGTGCAGGCAAATTCCTACTGCAAAGGATTTGCTTAGAATTTAAACGTGATTAAAGATTTCTTAAAAAGCAAACATTACACTCACTTTATAGCAATCAAGTGATGTTTAATAATTTGCAGTCAGGGTCTTAATACATCTCAGCTATCATATTCCAAACTATTCCACAATTTACTATTTGAGAGCTCAAGTCTTGTGTTTTTAAATGAAGCTATTAGGCACTCATTTAATTCCCTCATTAAACTAAAGTTTGTTTTTTTGAGAACAGCTTCAAGTATTCTTCAAGTTTGGGTTTAATTCGCTGATGAGCTATAGGCCTAATGAAAATGCCATAATTGCAATTAGCAACCACTTCATTTACCAGCCCCTGTCTTTATCTGTACATTGCAACAGGTCCATAATGAATGATGAATGAGATTCAGTGATGAGCCACTGTCTGACAGCACTGCAGTAAAAACCTTCATGCTTTGCACTATTCTTCAAATTCTTAATAGAGAAAGAGCTAATTTAATTGCACAGCAATCGCAGTATCTTACGTTGTTTAATATACTTTGTTAGAACTGACTACCCAGCGATTCAGTTAAATTGAAATTCTAAATGGAGGCTGATCCTTCAGTATTTCAGTCTGGCAAAAAAAAAAAAATAAAAATAAAAATCTCTGACAAACTGGTGCTTTTTTTTCTTTTTCTTTTTTTTTACCCCCATTACAATTGCTCACTGTGTCTGGCATTGATTTTGGTTTTAGTGCCTCACAAGGCTGATAATCAAACTGAAATGCCATTTTCTTTCACTTCATCCATTCACTCAGACATAATGATTGTATTAGCCTGACTTCTTATTGGGAGACGGTGGGTTTTCAGTGAGAAACATGGACATACAGGCAGGATGGTTTGTGACTTAAGGTGCACAACCTGGAGCCAGTGATTATGAATGTGCGGCTTTAAGTACATAGCAATTGAACCGATTGAAGTAGATTGGTTCACATAACGTAGATTGTCGCCCCATAGGGTGACATTTGTAGCCATTGCCACTGCACCAATTTTAAAAGTCTTTGTCATCACTTTCATTTACAAACATTGGATCCAAGTATAGTCCCCCCCAACCACAGGATTAGCCATCATTTATGCAATCTGGTGATATTTCCTATATGCTGCAGGACCCTGAAAGGTAGTGGGTGGCTTGAGGAGTTGGGATTAGATCTTTGTTATATGGTGAGGCAGCTCACACTGTTCCCCTGTGTTCCTGTTAAACTGTGTAAATGTTTTGTCACGCTCTGCAATCAGGGCTCTGATGTCACTTTGACGTACGCTGACAGGAGAGCAAACCCAAGGCTTAGGATGGAAATTGCATCACATTACGTTTGGTGTGCCGAGTCTTTTCATCCTGTGCAGCAGATGATACTTCGTTAACCACCTTCTGACAAGGGAAATGATACCTCATTTCCATCTATATTTTGTGGCAACAGTAGGATTTAAATATATTATGTTGAAAATATTACATTAATATCCACGGTGAATGAGCCTCTGTAAATAGTTGACATAAACTACATGTTGGGAGATGGTTGTCTTTTGAAACGATGCTGCAGTGCATTTTCCTGTGAATAAAGTAATTACTTTGTGCACAGTCTCAGGTCCTTTTACATAAATATTTAAGGTCTGCGACTTCTCCACTTGTGTCACAGAGGAGCAGTGATACTTTACTTGGCAAAGGGTAATACTGTTCTGTTTAACTTTTAATTTATCGTGGCGTTGATGTGATTAGGAAGGGTGCAAGGCCATGTGCAGACTAGGAAAGCTCCTCAGGGAGTCTAGACACTAGTGGTGCTTAACTGGAAGAGACATGTAGAGGATCTGGAGGATGAGGATGACGAAGATGACTCTGCATGGCTTGATCTGGGCAGTGATATGGAGTCTGGAGGTGAGAGTCACAGGGAATGTAAAATGGCAGCTGATTGTGGAAGAAGGAATGGATTTTAAGTTTGAGACTGTGTTGAAATCTGATGGGATTACCAAAGACGCTGGGTATCCGTTGATTAGAATAGGGAGGCGGAGTTAGATTCAATTTTTCAATTGAACATTTTATGTTTTTAGTTATTCATGATGTAACATATATGTATGCCTCATCCTCCAGGCTCTGACAGTCAATAATATACTATACAATAATATATGACTGAGGGAGTGTATGCAGCAGCAGCAGCACATGGGCAGGTAAGGGTAAGAAGTGTTTATCCCGACAAACTGCTGAGCAGCTACATTTTCTGAGCAGTAGAATTAACTTCTGCAGGTTTTCGTGGAACCAAGTGCAATGCTGCCGTTGCCAATATTTGTCTTGACGTTAAAAAAAAACACTTCTTGTGTGCACCGCGGGAATATCACTGGGTGACACGCGCTCTAAACTCCATCATACCGAGAATGCAATGTTCCTGAATGGAACAGACACAATTAAAAGTCATGCTCATTTAAAAGACGTTGTTTTAGCGCGGTGAGGAGCTTCAAAATCCCACCCAAAAAATTGTCTGGGTTTTAATGTTTAATAATAATTTAATATAAAACACATTAATGAAACGTGTCAATTCATATGCTCCACAAACACTCATCAAAACAGATAACCGAGAGGAAACGGTGGAGCGCAAACGCCAGCTCGCTGGAGCTGCAGCGGAGAACAAAGCAACATCATTATCAATATTAAAGTTTCACTGTTCAATATGAAATCACTTTACCCAGTAGGGCCATCATTCTGTGAGCAGCACAATTGTGCACTCCCACTGAACTGGTAGAGTCTTGAGAAACATATTGCTCCGGATGAATGTGTTTAATCCATTATTGACGACTGAAGGCTGGTTTGTTGATTCGTATGTGACAGTCCTCAGAGAGTTTAAGCAGAGCACCATTTCAAAAAGACCAGTGGCTGCCTTTCATCTCCTGTTGCTTTAGTCCAAATACAAAGAGAGAGACAGACAGACACACATGCATTGGCTTAATGTGAACATTAAGGTGTCCTACTGGTTTTGTTGTGCTTGCTCTTTGGGACATGTGCATAGTCACACACTCGCACACACACTACACTGACACCGTGTTTGATGTTCAATACTCTCTCTGTGGCGTGATGTTTGTTTTGTTACCTCAAGGTTTTGTCCCAGTCTTTATTCAACATTATTCATGTGGGGCTACTTTCTGTCCCCGAGCGGGACTGTGTGTGTGCTCTGCTTCCACACAAACAGAGCAAAACATGCACATTCCCTTTTCAAGATGAACCACACCTCAACAAAGTCACTTGTTTGTATAGATCTCTGCAGTGCAGCCAAGCAAATACACACACACACACACACAGCATTCATAACACACACACACACACACACACACACACAGGTCTGTGTGGCTATTTTCCTTAGGACACTGCACTGACTTCCGAAACACAGCATTATCCCTAAATATAACCACAATTTCAATCATAGTTCTAGAAAAATGAACCAGTTCTTCAGAAATGAGCTTCGGCCTCATTAGGACCAGGTTTTGGTCTCCATGACAACTACTGGTCCTGACAATATCAGTGTTGATGCCTAAAGAGGTAACAAATACACGTACACACATGCACCATTCACTCATACCCACCAGCATTTTTAATCAAACAAGCATAACCCCATGAGACACAGTCATGAGGTGATTTTGTATAAATCCTAAAGTGTGTGTGTGTGTGTGTGTCTTTCTGTCTTTTAGAGACATTGCTAAATGCACCTTTTCTACAGTTGTAATACATTAATCTCAATTTTCCCTTTCAGCTGTGAAATTAAAGAGCCTTAACATTGTTTACAACACTTAGGGTGCTGAAAGTTATTTTGAAAAGATACGAGCAGACGTCCAGATTAAATCAGCAGACTCGCTGTTTTTCAAATAGTGCTCTCGGTGTCCCAATAGGGATATTGTTTATCCCGATAAAAAGACTGACTCTTAAGTTTCAGTTATCTGAAAAAGAAAAAAAAAAATCACAGTTAAATCATCTATTTATATTGCTCACAACTCAAGGTGAGTAGCTAATGTTCCCGTTTTCAGAGAAACTGTGCGTAGACAAAGAGAGCACTGGTGTAGCAATGATACTGCTGCCGGGTGATTTTTATTGTTATTATTATTATTATTATTATTATTATTATTATTATTGTTATCATGATTATTTTTAAATCATGCCAGCATCATCCTAAAATCAGCCCCCATGTAGTTTGATTGTAATTCATGGACATAGTTGTGCAGGCCTCACATTATTACATTACATTAGTAATGTAATACATTAGTAAGAAGTCGCAGCCATCACTTTTACAAAGAAGTACAGTTGTCGTTTCAGGTCCTAAACAAGCCATAATATGCCAAATCTGTCCTTATGTATATATATATATATATATATATATATATATATGAAACATTTATTTTTAGACAAAGTAAACAAAGAAAAACAGTTATTTTTAAGAGATTATGTTTACAAACATACTTACGGGTCGTAGATTCAATGTATGGCAATAAACTCTAGTGAATGTTTCTCACACCAGACCTTTAATGGCATTTGTCACTATTAGTAAAAAAAAAAAAAGAAATGTGCAAAACGATCATCAGTTGCAGTCTGATAATTAAAATGAGCTCTACCTATAGGGGTCCTTTTCCAGCATATTTACCAGGTTTTAACGTCTTGTTGACAGATGGTTGGTTATTTTTATCCGGCCCCACTAGCATGAAACAGATTATGAATACATTTTGTAATTTGCATCAGTGGAGGTGTTTGGACTAAACTATAAAGAAATAAAAGTAAGCAAAACTATTTTATGGCGAATATCTACGACTCAGTTTGATGGATGACATGTTGCATCTCATTTTACTCCAAAATATCCAGAGGGGAACTCAGAACTTTAAAAAAGTGGGTCTGCCCTCTGACAGAAGAGACATCTTCTGATTCCTCCTAATTTGTGTTCCTTCCACAAGCTATCATTTTTAAGCATTCACAAGGTGTGGGAAAAAAAAACAGTTGCTGCCATTATTCTTGGGCAGAGAGATGCTGGGTGATGAGGTCAGCAGTCTTTCTCTATGCTTAAGTGCTGGGATCTCTGCTGAAGTCGGTGCTGCTGTGCATTCTGCCATCATAACAGGTACAGTAAACACTTGTTGTGTGCATCTCTCACTATCTTTCCATTCAATGCATCTTAAATGATGTTTCTCTAACTGAAGCGTGGGCTGTCGGGGCAAAGATTTAACAATCCAAAAGCAAACCTTTCTTGCAGTCGGGTTTGGTTACTTTCTGAGTGACAGGTGTGAATAAATACAATCCTTTCCTGAAGCCAAAACAAGACGGAACACAGTCCGTAGACACCTGTTTAACAGATGTCCATCGAGACCTCAGGGGAGAGGTGTTTAAAGTACTGAGTGATCACTGACGTGACATACACGATACTGGTGGAGCTGCCTCATGTAAGAGAGACACAGAGAGTTTGGATGGGTCACTCCAATTATGCCCAATAGATGCATCACAGACACACTGTATATGGTAATATTTCTGAAAGACTTACAAATGGTCCAGGGTGATAGAGTTTGGATGGTTTATAGGCAGAAATTCAACATAGTACACATAAGTAAATCTGTGTCAGTGTATAATCACTTCAAATTAGGTCTATAGAAAATAAACAAAAAATAATAATCTACTATCTAATCTACTAATCTATCTACATATATATAGTAGATTATGTATATATACACATCATGTATATATACATAGCATACCATTTGATGACATCCTGTTGAAACGATCACCATACACTGGATTGAATAAAGTACAGCAATGACAAAGTCCACACAGAAATAAACGCTGGAAACGAGAAAGGCAATCAGGACTATTTATTCTCCAAGGATCATGGAGACATGTCACGAGCAGCTAAACAGTGGATCCATCTCAAAACAGACAGTTGCTCCTTGAACTCAACTAGAAATGATTCAGGTTTTTTTTTTTAAATTAAACAAGAATTCACCACTGTACACCATCAATGAATGAAAAACAGAACATGAAGAGGAAACATCTTTTAAAACCTGCCCCTGAAATTACAAACCCCCAATCAGGTTAGTTGTCAATATTTTTTCAGCACTAAGGCCATGTGAACAAAGAATATGCTTGCAAAATGTGGAGCTATATCAAAGAAACACTGTAATGGTGAAGAACCGTATGAAAGTACCAGATTAAAATGAAAAAAAACGACAGGATAGTCTCTTGGGAATGAGTTCAGTCTGGTGTACTACTGCACTGCATTTAGGTCAAACGCTTTTTGTGGAAATCAAACATTTCCTTGTCTTTCTGCTGACAAGGCTGCAAGGTGGTGACGTTCGCTTCAAGGCCTATTTACAGAAAATGATATTTTTGAAGAGGTCTGCACACTGAGCAGCCATGGTGGAACTGGCAAAGACACAAACTATGGCTTTTATCCAAAGGAGCTAAAGCTGGGCTCTGTGTCTCATCACAGTTGTGAAAGATTTCCCTCTGGTTGACAAGTTTGTCCTCATTGGCGTTTGTATACTCAAAAAAAGTCTACTCACTTTCTCATGACGGTTTACATTCAAGGTTGGGAAATTGCAGTAATTTTAAATGTACGATTAATACAAAGAAGAAGTCAAAATGCAAAATCTGCAGTCCATTATAGAAATTTTAATAACCAAATCTAATTGAAATTAGTTTTTAACATTGAAATAACTCCACACAAATACAACTAAACATCAGCAGGGATTTATTGATATTTTCTAATTAATTACTTTTTGCAGTAAAACTATTTTTGAGAACTCAAACTACTTATCTTACTGAATGGCATGGTAGTTAGTGTATCAAGGTTTTCTTTTTAAATTAAAAAGTCAAGAATCACGGTTGGTTTTGTGGAGAAATTAACAAGCTCCTAATGCTGATTGAAAAGACTTTTCAAGGATGACACAAGCCACAAACTCAAGCCTCTAAAACGTTTGAATATTTGACATTCAACCTAAACTGTATAAAATAATATTCACACAGGTAAGTGTCTGTAAGTATGTGTTTCAAAGACTTTAGTCTCTGAATCTCCTGACCTTGACCAGGGAAACATGAGAAAGTAAAACTTCTATTGTTTGCAGTCTTGTGATAAGTTATCGTGCCATTTGCACATCACACCTGCAACAAGAGATTTCTTTGGGTTATTTAATGATCTCGCCAGTGCACAGAGTGGAAAATCATGAAGACTTTTGTATTCACGTAATGTTAAGGACGGGACCAAGTAAGCCAGGTCTCTCTTGAAAAATGCTTCAATGACATTTACCTGATTAAATGAGCCATTATTTAATATATCTATATATAATATATCTTTTTTTTGGTCACCTGCATTGTTCCTCGCTATTTGTTGGTTGCCATTGTAAGTGACTTGCTTTTCACTTGAAACAAACCATTATTGACCTTGCTACATATAACTTCCTTTCACTTTACGGACCTTTACGCCCATTACCCGGCTGGTCATCCTTCTACTGTGTCTCCTGCATCTTTGTGCAAAGAAAGTTCTGTTTTTGTGAGGAGCACGTCAAGGCGTGTCAGTGGACTAGATCACCATATGCAGCTGGCAACATTTCCCCAGAAGAACATTGTAGGACGATAAACTAATGAGAAGAATATGCTAGTATTGGCTGATATGCTCTGTTCCTTCTTTGGACAATTCCCTGTTGAGGTGAGTCGACTCGGACTGTTCCATAGCTCCAGGAAGGAGGTTGGTGATGTTCAAGAGAGAAGACGACGGTCCTGCCCTTCACAGCCACACAGATATCTTGAGCACTGTGCTGCTGTAATTGCGTTCACGCATAATTGGCTGCCGCATCAAAACAGCCCCCTCAAACTTGGCAGAGCGACGCAGAGAGGATGTAGTTTAATTTAGACTGCTGTCGTTAACCTGCGACTTCAGAAATCCGTCTCATTTAGAAGTTTCCCGACGTAACTAAATAAAAAAAAATAAAAAAAAAGCGACACCAGTCATGAAGGAACATGGCTTACTCCTGCGTATCACAGCGCGAGCTTAGTTTAACAAGTACATGTGCGGGAAACGTACGTGAGCTTTGATTGATTGACACGGTGAGGGGCTGTGTCTCGATGCTTGGCTGGTTTTCGGAGTGGCAGCTCAGTGGCCATTTTAAAAAGAGCACTAAAAGAGATCAAGGGTAGACTGAAGCTGGTTACTACTATAACAAGCCACTTCAGCCAGTCAACAGCCCCATTAATCTATGTCTGATGCAAGCACTCTTGTTTCAACAGCAGAGATTATGCTCATCTATCACCTGGATCATGTGTCTCACACACACACGCGCACTCTCCCGTTCTCGCTCTCATACACACACTTAGACTCGTATCACATTTACATTCTCCTCTCGTAACTGGACTTCGGTCTGCCTAATTCCACTCTCGGACATGCTGTAGATGCCTCTGGAGGAGGCATTGATTACAGTTCAGAAAATGATATCACATGTCGATTGGTGTAGCATCACCTCAACACGAGCTGCATGTGTCGTTTGTGATCAAATCTGTGTCTTACATTCCTTTAATCCCTGAAATTGTATTCCATGGCTATAGAGAGCAGCAACCGCAGGAACAACTTGGAGTTTCTGAGAGCAAACAATCATAGAAGCATCTTGAAACTGGATCTGAAAAAGGACTAAAGCACAGAGCAGAACAAAATGATCCTTTGTTTTTTGATATTTATTTTATTTTACAGTGTTAAATGATTTGTTGATAAAAATAAACAATATTTTGCTTATATCTAATGTCATCTTTATTGTACATTTAGTATGGTCTCTTGTTGTATGCATATAAAGATGTGCAGTATTTAATGTGGTATATTCTGGATTATACTCAATATACTGTTTTCTCATGAATGTAGAGTTATGATGGAATTTGTTGTTTTTTTTTACAGAAAATGGATTTGTACAACAAATGTGATTGGTCACTCACAGGTCACTGCCAATGTAAGATGGCTTCTCACTTCCAAAATATTTGCCAGATGAAGATCCAGTTCTGAAATTCAAGTTCGACAGTGAGCGGCTCTCCTGCCATCATATCAAACACAATCAATAAATATCAGTCTGAATGAGAGCGTTCCAAACCAGACCCATCTGTGAGAGGGAATGAACTGTTCTGGTTTCAAGGCTATCAGCAAACTCTACTGGCACTGGAAATGTCGATGTAGAAGTAAATACAGAAGATATATATAAGATGACTAACCGGCGTACATGTATTCTCCTTTAAAACACCGGTAGCTACTGTGGCAGAGACTGTAAAGCCTTCAAACTCTTGGATATGTTTACTTCAACTTCACTTTATAAAGAAAGGATCTCAAAGGAAGGCAAGGACGTTCACCTGAATGATTTGATGAAGTGTAAATGGTGTGATACATGTGCAGCTGCCTATACTGAGACTGGATTTCAACAGAAATGATCACCTGACTAAGTGACTAAATGTGCTGTCTCGTTTATATGACGAAAAACAACCAATACCATTAAAATAGATTTCAAAAGGTAATATTAGTGTGTCAATGTAGGAACAGAGTCTCACAAAATGTGCTGCTAAAGTTATCCCTCTATTCACAAAGACAATTGAGTAAAGAGGGTGTCTCGTATCAGTGGGTTAATCAATAAAACAAAGGTGAACTCGCACTTTTTGTACTTTCGTGCTATCTAAATGAGTTTGACTTCCATCTTCAGGGAGCTATTTCTGTGTTACTATCATTTAGCTGTGGAGTAGCGATGAGCACAAATGTGGGAGTCAATATTTGTCAATTCAGAACATTCCCGGAAAAGTTCACACATCAATATAGACAAACTAAAGGGATGCTTTTGCTTAATTGCCATGGATACGCCGCTATCCTGCGAATCGCTGGGTGAAATTTCTCCGAGTGAACTATTTCGAGAACACTGCCTCTACAGCCCATAAACCATTTCCATTCTAAACAATGTTGATCCAATCCTGCTTGAAAGATAATGAACCCGTGCAGCATACCTGGTGTGTGTTCTCCCACACTTTGCCTGTTAAGCTGCTGTGAGTCATGCAATTAAAAGCTGAAAGCACAGTGGGCCTGGCTGTTACTGCGCTGCAGAGAAAAGGGCACCATTAATACGGTATACAGCGTGTGGTGAAGCACTGGAGGCAATGAAGGTACCGCTTCAGTTTGTGCCTCATCGCTGTGTTCTGCCATTCATTTGCACACATAATTGCTGATACGAATCTACAGTATCTCTCCTGCACTGTACATCTACAGCACTTTCCACATTGTTATTATGCATCATTTAACGGAGGAGTTTGACATTTTGAGAAATTCTTTCAGCCTTTTTCGCTTCCTCGTTGAACGCTACATAAGACGATTCACACAGTAACACAGCAAATACATAAAACAGGAGTTAGCAGCAAGCTAAGAGCAAGAACTTTAAAGAACGAAAGAGGAAAGAGCTTGAGTCAAACATTTCTACCAGTACTTATACACTTCACATGTTTAATTAGTACATCTTCAAGGGTAAAAATAGTATTGCACCTACTCCCTGCTTTATGATGCATGTGTTTCCTTACATATTATATTACACTTCAGGCATGTGGAGAGTGTAAAATAGCAGACCGAGTAGGGCTGTATGTGTCAATAAAGCATAAAGTGAAATTATACGCTTAATGTGTCAGAAAACCGAGTGAATAAGAAGATTTACCCTTGAAGTAAATCACACAATTCTCCACGGATTGAAGAATGATTCTTGAGGATGTTGATTTAGAGCATAATCATAATAATGCATGATGCAGCAGGAACACAATTAGTGCTAGAGTAAATCACTGGTGAGATTTGAAGGGGGAAAAACATTTTGTCAAAACCAAACATACAAACCTATATTCAAATGAAGCACAATTACTGCGCTGAATCTTAAGTTATTGCTCAGGTAGAACAGGAATCATTCTCCCTCGCCCTGAAGTTGGCTGATTTAAGTATGTTTAGGAGGAAAATAGGTTGTGGGAATTAAGAGGATTAGGCAAAATAGAGGCACATGCTTTTCTGTATGTTGTGATTTGGTGCTATACACTATTTAGCATGATTTAATTTCATTCGAGAGAAATATGGAGATGCTCTGGTGCAATGATGATGACAGAATGTAGTGGTTGTTAAATGTTAATGTCTATAAGGAGGGTTGTTTTTGTTGAGTGTTATTTGCAATTTATGTTCTACTCTGGCATAGTGGTCTGTACCGCTAAATAATGTGTCACTTAAGCCTGTTGGACATAATTTCCTATAAGCATGACAAAAAAACAATGTCAATGTCAAGTTTTTAATTGATTTTTAAACAAAATCTGTTTATAAAAGTGTTATTAGAGTTATAAGAGTACATATTTTGTCAAAGTCAAACTGGTTCACCTGATTCCAGTCTATGTTAAGCTAAGCTAAGCTAACGGAGTGCAGGCTGAAGCTTTGTTTTTATTGGTCAGGTAATAAACTCTCTCTCTCTCTCTCCCTCTAAGACACAAAATAAATTTACTTCTCAATAAAAAATACAATTTCTTCACACATGCACACGATGACAGCCAAATTCATTGACATGCGATATTGATTAATTTATCATTTCGTCTCCATCCATGCTGTATTCCCTGCAGTCACGTATTTCTTTCTCTCAGTTAGCAAAAACATCTCCACACCAGTAGCAAATAAGATGCGTAAATAAATCATGAATGCCTCCGACGTTACAACCATGATGCAACTGTTGTGTCTCTCTTCTCTCATCCTCTTGTCACACACGCACACACACACACACTAGACTTCTTACTCGGTACAACACAATTTCAGTGGGAGTACAGTGTCATGTGTTTACGAGCAGACAGCACGCGGTTTCTCTTTCACGCCGTGCAAACTTTATTTCATCACTGACGCTTCTCATTTTACTGATAAGGACGTACAAATACGGGAGAGAAAAAAAAATATGATGATTAGTGAGGAAAATGGGGAGAAGAGAAATGGCGAGAGAGAAGTAGAACACATGGGAGGAAAAGCCATTTGTCATTTGTTGACACGCATGCACGCACACACACACACACACACTCTCAGGGGAATAGTTTTGGCCTTGAACTATATAATTTGTTTACAGCATTACTTCCTTTCATAGTGTAGTCATCCCTGTGTATTGCTTTACAATTGTTGGAGTCAACTATGTCATGATTGCAAATCATAAAGCGTAAATGAAGCTGGTGCAGAGGCCAATCAAAGGCATAGATACAGTTCCGGAGGTTTACTTGATTGTAGACTTTTCTATAGGCTGACCGTTACAAGTATGAATAAAGCATACGCACCATATCATAAAATAATCCTATACAATACAGTAAAAACAATAATAACGATGCCATAGAATGTCACACAGTTCCCACCCACCAACCCCCATCTCTGTCACTGTTCCACTTAAGAAGTGGGTTAGTTGGACTCTCTCTGCTGCTCCTTTGTAGAAATTCTGTTTTGATCTTCTGTCACGGCCTCGGGGGCCAAACGCAGCTGTGATGGACACAAATCCATCTGACAAGCTTTGCATACTCATTCCCCGAAGCTTCCCTGAACTTGTTCCCAAAGGCTCAAAGCTCTTCCTGGGGGCAACATGATGCAGATGAGCATGTCGGAACACAGATCCGAATAGCCACACACATGGGAGGTGAAGATGAATGTACTTGCATGCTCAATGCATGCTCAATGCTCTCTCTGCCCCCAGAGTGGACACCCTGCAGCTGAGTGGCCGCAGGGTTGGTATCCAGATCTAAGCCCTGGATGTCCACATGGCCATGTGGAAGTAGGGGCGCAGGGGGCGCTCGGAGAAGACAGTCCAAGACGCAGCAGATGTAATGCCGTCTGCAGAACTGGACACACAGCCTCTATGTTTCCCTACACTGTTAAACCCGGGCTGACCGGAAATCCAGCTCTAGTTGGTGGGACAATGTTTTTTTTAAAAAACTGCTCCTTGTAGGACAGAACAAGAGGTGAGAACCTCAAACTAGAGTTCTTTTTGGAGAAGCAGAAAAGCTTTTAGCTCTGCATGTGAAAAGAAGTCCAGGAAGAGTATGCCATGCAGTACTTTACATTGTATCACCAATGTGCACAGTGTGGTTTGCAAGTAATGCTGTGCAGTGGTCCCTGTTTTATCATTGTTAATAAGTGTGTAATCTAGCCTTTAACAGCCAGTGCTGAGCGGCTGTCGTGTATGAATGACAGTATTTAATGTCCCTTTCATAAACAATTATTATGCCACTGACACCAATATGTGGGTCTTTAGGACCATAACACCAGTCCTCATGGGGACCAAAACCTGGTCCTAATAAGGCAGAAACTAATTTGTGAAGTACTGGTTGTTTAGACTCAAGATTTGAATTGAGGTTAGACAAAGGTTAGTGGTTTGGATTAAGCCTAAAGCTAAAGTTAAAGGCTTTGTTTAGGCTGTCCAATCAATTACCATTTGATTTTACAATCAATTTACACTCATAAGCACACTTTGAAAAGTAGCAACAGCTTTAAGCTGAATATGTTTATGTATGTACACTGCATAAAATGCTGAATATACACAATTTAGTTTTTAATGTGTAAAGCTTATAGCATTTAATCCCCCCTCCCAACTTGACACACATGTGCAAGCATACATGGAGCTTGCATATGGGTGACAGATGGTTGGGTTTGGGCGTGTTAGTCCCCAGGGTGTGTTGGCTATACCTGCAGCATGTGGAGGGACCCGCGGCAAGGAGAGAGGGACAGAGTGTTACAGTCGACAGGAGAGAGGGGGTGATGCACACAACTCCCAGGTGAAGACACAAGCAGACTTGGCAATGAAATAGGATTTTCTGTGGTAAAAAAAAAAGTGTGAAGCTATACTGCCACGAAAGCTGTGACGGATAACGCACATCTGCAGCATCCACTGAAATTAAATAACGGCACTGCGGGACAGTGTAGCTTAATCACAGCCGGATCTGGCCTCACACTGTTTGCGCTCACACCCGCCGCACCCATACGTAGACACACAAGCAGTAAAATATGAGATATTCCCCAATCCCCACCTTTGTGTTCAGTATTCAGATGAAAGGACTTTTAGATGTGGAGTCATGCCTTTTGATGCAAAGGAATCAATCCAGAGTCCATGTTGCTGTGAGCATCCACACAGTGCAGCCTGTGTCGCAGCATGAAGGCGTCAGGAGAGGATACAAGAGGTGGACATGAAAAGGGAATGTATGCTGATTGAATAACAAAATGATTCACCCGGCGAGACCAGTGTGCCGTGGTGTCATGGGGGCAGAAGAGAGTTTTGGCACATGTGTCGGCACCTGTACACATCTCCAAACCCTTTCACAGGCTGAGTGAAAAGGCAGTCAAACCAGCAGGTCATGAGAAGAAACATACCCTTTACTCTCACTAAAGTCCTAATAAATTAAGGTAGGAACGCAAATACTGGCAGGATAATAGATGCTGAGCACATTCATTTGGAAATACAACTGTGTGGCTCCCACCTACACACTGTGGGCAAAAGCTATTCCACAGATGTCATCTGCACGATGTTCCCACCTGCACATGGATCCTGTGACTTGTGATGAGTGGATACAATATGCAGTATCAGTATTGGTTCGATACTGCTTCAAAATAAATGGATCAGATATTTAAAAAGAGACAAAAGCTTTATGTACAGTCATTGACCATGTACGATAATGGATTTTCTTAAGAGTTTGTGGTCTCAAATGCAAGTTTCAGGTCTTTTTCAGTGGCACATGATCTCAATTTTACAAGTTATATTAGAGGAAAACCGAAGGTAAAGAACAACATGTATGAGCGGAATCTAGTGCGATTGGATTGACAGCTGCTAGGTCCAATAGGAGCCTGGTTACAGGTGCTGTCTGTAAATTTCCAGCCTATGTCCATTTTTATATACACAGTCTGTAAATCAGGCTCCTTAAATAACCCATAAATGCTTCATTTAGCACAGGCTGGAAAGAAAGATGCGCGCCATATGTCATATGATTGAATTTGAGGTAGGGAGGCTACGCAGCACTGATCATGTGAGATACTTAAACAGGAGAAAAGCAAAAGAACAATAACTAATTTAGTAAAAAACTTACTCTTATTGTATTAAGTGGTATCGCTCCCTAGTTCAAACAAGTTCCCTGCCTGCACGTGGATCCTGTGACTATGCTCAGCCTCGTCTCTGACTTGTCGTCTCTGGATGTTTCAAACTTTTACCCCCACATTTTAAAACTCGAGGCACCTTTCACCTTCATCTTCCCTCTCCAAACCTGACAGAGAAATATCCCCAACGCATTTCTAATTTGGGCTTGCTCGCTTTCATGTGGCGATACGGTTCACTCAAATATATTTTCACACTCATCTGCGGTGTGACCAACATCTTCAGCATAAGCGACCCTGGCTTAAAGGGCCAACATCTCCACATAAGAGAGAAAAAGCTCTGCAAATAGTCAGTCGTGTCTGTGGGTGTTTGCGATATCTGTCACAACATGTGTTTGCAAATACCATCAAATGAGTCCAAATGAGCATGTCAACAAATGGAGACTGGCCCAAGAATCCCAATTTCAACACAGATTATTTTAAATTAAATATCAAAAGTGTACACTTGAAAACAACTAAACCACATACTTGAAATACAGCAAATTTCAAATGATCAATTTACAGCTGTCTTTTGCAGAAATGTACCCCTGACATCAATAAGATAATAATGAGACAAATTGAATACTGTTCTTATTGGATGAATGAGGACGTACACAAGAGATGTATGTATAGCAGATACATATTATGTATAGCAGCCATTAAGTTGTATTCAGGGGATGGTTAAGCATGGTTAAATGTTACTTCTTCAAGACATTATCACATGACTAATCACTCCACAGTGATTTGCTACAATAATGAAGAACATCCCTCCTGCCAAGTGATACTATCTGTATTTAGTTATTTGTTTTATCACACTTGACAAATGCAATGCTCATTAATCATCTTGAAAGAAAAAGATGAGTTTTTCACGGTCTAAAATGCAGAGGTTTTCCTCTGTTGACTGTGACCCATTGTTACAAAGGCAACCTGAAATGCGCAGACTGTGATTTTGAAAACCTCCCGTAATCAAGAGTCAAGAGAAACTGAGGAAGAAAAACAAATATAAATGAAAATACATATTCACACTTGATTGCCACAGTTTCTCATGACAGTGAAAGAGGAGTAAGCATTCATTTTCGCGGATGTATAAAGTTCACTCTTTGGGCAAATAACTGTATGATTCATGACGCTTCTAACGACCAACTCAAAACAACCTCTCCTGGCAGTTTCCTCTCATGCTTCCTTCAGTAACCTGAGTGCTCGTTCTCTGCTTAATGAATATCTGGAGTGGATGAGGAGGAGGATTATATAACATTAAAAAAAACACATTTTATTTTCTCCAACACAGGAGTTTGTTTATGTAAAACTTGAGAGCTGCACAATCTGTCGGTTTCCATTTCAGGCCTTTAAAAACATTTTTTTAAATAAAGTGGTTTCACTGTAGATTTGTTAGCTTGTGTAAAGGCCATCAGACATACTAAGTCAAATCATCACGCATACTGAGTTCGTAATGATTCCGAATGAAATTGTCTTACTTTTTAAACATTAAACTTGAAAGAAACAGTGAATAAATGCATACTGTTAAAGCCTTTAATGTATAACTATACAGAATATACACTATATAAGTTTATACTAGTGTATACTAACAGTCAGCAACCGACTTCCCTGTAGCACCATGGACAGCTTGCAGCAGCAGTGATGGTGCCCCATTCTCTCAATAAAACACAGCATAAAATAAACCCTTTAAGTGCTAAGTAGCTGTAATGTAAAGGTCCTTACACTAATAAAAACAGTAACAGTGTAATGGCTGAGGTCACTATTCTCAGGAGTTCCGGTGTGGCCTCAATACCAGTTACTAGTTACACAGCAAAACAAAAAAAAGCAAGAAAGAAAAAAAAAAAACATTGTGAAGGATAACCTGCAAAGTGTGTTCACCAACAGAGGAAACTAAGCTGCTACAGAAGAGCCAGAACAAATGACACTGTGGCTGATAAAATACAACATTCTGCATAGCAAGTGGAAGCCAAAGGGACACTGATCCAATACAGACATGATGAGTAACACAGACTAAACAGGGAGTTGGCACATGGTGGTGGTTTGCTGTTCTGATCATTTTTGATTGATTTTGACAGCAAATTTGATCTAGTTTTAGTTAGAGTGACTCAAATGCCATTTAGTTTTAGCTATATTTTAGTCATCTGAGAGTCAGAGAAGCTATTAATGTGTTATTATTATATAGACAGATACAACTGTTTCCATACGAAACAGTTGTATCTGTCTTGACAATCAAATACAATTATTCATTTTGTTACATGTTTGTTTCAATTTGAAGACAGTGAAACATGACACTTATTATCTTCAACATGTCAATTGGGATTAAAATCCATAATTATCAGTATTGGTGTTTTTTTAAGATCAACCTAACCTCTGTAACGTCACAGAATTATTAGTCTGACTGGATCTCGCAAGTGTCAGTAGATTTGTCATAGTTTTTGTCATGTCAACTTGATTTTTATTTACTTAACGTCTCATTATCGTCTGTGAAAAAGGGTAATTGATAGTTTCCGTCGACAAAATGAACACCGACTTGAACGCAACAATAATTACGACTACTCTATATAATTCTACATGCTAAACATTATGACCTGCTAAGCACGTAACGTCATATTCTAAGATATGCTCAAAATGGAAGTACAATAATACCCACAGGCATTTCTTGTGAGCAGCCAGGGCAATATTGCATCAACTAAATATAGTCACATACTCTCCACTACAGCAATTACTTATCATTCTAAATATTATGGCCACATAATCCTGGAGACAAAGAACATGTAAATAATGGTTTGTAAAGTGGAGAATAACTCAGTTATATCCAGACTCACTGACTGGATTTGAAAGAACTCAAGAACACAACAACAAACCGACTGTTTGTGAAGACTGTCTCTCCTTTGATTTTAGATAGTGATGCATGTAACCTCATGTAAGTTGACAGTTTGACTGCTTGAGAGAGTGAAGTGTGGTGTTCAAAGAGTGAGTGATCGCATGTTTGTGCACGTGCCATGTCTCCTCTCTGTGTGTGCCTATGTCTTAACAAGCGTGCGCACGGGGGTGAACGTCAGGCAAACAAAAAGGTCCGCCGAGTGTCTGCGCCTCCCCTCAGCATTTGGGCAAACAAATGGGTTTGACACATAAAGCGCAGCACTCTCATGCAGAATGCATAAGCCCTGCAGGCAGGCTTAAAACAAACAGTCAACGTGTCCATAGATGGGCCTAATAAGTCACCACACAACATGCACACAAAAACTTTGACAGGTTTAATTCATCCCTGTGGACAGTTAAGGCCAAATATGCCCAAACAAAAACACCTTTGCAGACACCAGCACACAATATGGCAACACCACTGCAAACACTGCATCCATAAAACAATGTTTCTGCTGACAAGACAAAAGCATTCTCCGCCCTCCCCTTTTTTTTGTCTCCCCCTCCTACTCCCCCACTCCTCTCACTTCCTTTATCTCCCGAACTTGGCAAGGAGAGAGAAGCTCACCGCTCTGCAGCAGGTGATCCAGGTGTAAATTATTGCAGGCGAGTTCATTTTTCCATGCATATAGATGTAAGTGCATATGTGCTATACTTGCATACGCTTGTATGTGTGTGTGTGTGTGGGTGGGTGTGTATGGTGGTCTTGCAGGGGCCACGCAGTAATTGATGCCGACAGAAAACATCCCTCCAGAGAAGGTCACACCACTGAGCCCTGCTGTCTTCCTCTTTTCTTCCCTAAAATCCATCAGTGTAAGTGAGCGAAAAAAAGGACTCAAGGGCAGCATTTGAGTCCAGATGAAGACTGACACGGAATGATATAAATACAGATACATGTCTAAAGTGAGGACGGATAGAAATGAACATCTCTTTTGCCCACTCCATCCATCTCTGTCTCAACCTTTCTCCATCTCCGCAGTCCCACGACTTCCCCCACGTCTCACTCTCTTCATCTGCCGTCGCTCTGCTTTAAGTTGACGGGTTCGGTGACGCTTTTAAGGAGTAAATGCACGTTTGCACATTTCGTTTAAGTGTGTTAAGCGTACAAGGCTTGGTGTGTTTTACAAAGTTGGTGATCACACGATCTGAAGGAGATGCCTCAGGAAATGTAGCCTGCAGCATCATCCGTCTTGTGGGGACCAATTAGGGAATAGTGGGTGAGTACAAGGGGGCAAGTTGTCTGTACTGGCAGATGTGTATGGGTTAACAAAACAAAATCCCAACAAGAAAAATAGGAGAGATTTCTGCAGACCATACCCAGTTTATGCTCCTTTAATATCTTATATTGCTGTTAAGACGTAGCCTAATTATTCTGCTTCCATGCAAATGATGGACCTGAGGGTTTGTTCTTTTGTTTGGATCCTATGCCTGTGTGTGTGTGTGTACTTGTATTTGTTCCCTCTGTAGGATCTTTTTCTGGCATAAACACTGACCTTAAATAGTCCTCATGGGTACCACAACCTGATCCTAATGAGGCAGGACCTCATTTTTGAGAAACGGGTTAAGTTTAGGGCTAAAATGTGAACTGCGGTTAGGTTAAGATGAGGGTCAGGCGTCAGCTGTGGACTTGTTTCTGGCTGGGCTGTGTAACTTGCCACTGTGCTTGTGAAATGAATCACTCCAATCCAGTACGAAAAAGACCAGTTCAACCACAGCTTCTAACCACAGCTTCTCTTTCAGTCTGAACTGTTTTTTTTTTTTTTGTTTTTTAATGATCTCTTGTTGCTCGCCTGCCCACTCAAACCTAAATTGCCATCTCTCGTGTTTGGGATCACTTGTTTGCTCATCCAGTACCAGCAGCAGCTCGCCCTGTATGCACACACTGTTCCTGAGCCTCACACTCAGCCTGCCCAATCGTACCTCAAGCCCCATTTCTATGTTGAGAAGCAGAACTTGTGGACCGAACGATGAATTGTCCTAGTTTGCCGACACTTTTGTTTTGCAAACACGTTGCCTCTTCACTGTGTGATTTTCGCGAGCATGTTGGTAGTTCAGAGGTGTGGCTCCTGTGCGCACTATACTGTGTGATTCTAGCTGAGGTGTCATGGAGCTGACTGGGAAACATCTGGCCTGTGTGCCCACTTACTTAACTGCTGCTTAATGAAGACACATGGGTTCTCCTGATGATCTCCACTCTGCACCAAAACCTCGGTGCTGCTGCAGCTTATTCTTTCATCTTTGCATCACACATACAAAAAGCTCCACATATTGATCGCTGCAGTCGTGCACTTTCACAGACCACTGACTGCCACACTGCATCCACATTACTGCTGTTGACTTTAATACATTTCACATTGATGTAAATAAGTCAGTGGGCATCTTCTATTTTATCGTCTGCCACACTAGCTTTTCTACACAGTCCTTGATCCAGCTCTCGGACTATCTGCTGGCCTGTCAGTGGAACATTAGCATCTCCCCCAATTCCATGTTGTAGAATGGTATAATGATCTCGTTTCGTTACTCACACAGCAATTAAAAGTTCAGATATTTTCAGCCAGGGAATAAAAAACATTGCTCAGCAGATAGTTGTTCATATATCTGTAGGCCCGCGCTCATTGTAAAGACGTAACGTCACCCATTGAAAAAGTGAAAAACAATGCCTTTTTGGCCATGTGCACCACTGAAAAAAATAAGAAATATGTATTAATGCTTCAAATTTTGTCTTTTTGCTTAGAGATTTGTCTTCCATCTGACAGTGCCAGACTAGCATTTCCCCCTGTTTACAGTCTTTATGCTAAACTAATCTCACTGACAGCTGGTAGTTGCTTCATGTTGAATGAACAGAAATGAGGGTGATAATGAACTTTCTATCTAACTGACAGATGGACAGAAAGTTGTTGCGTTTTGAAAAGCAAAAGCATGTTTTCGACACTTCCTCGGATATTATGCGGACAACCGTGAGTGTGTGTGTGTGTGTGTGTGTGTGTGTGTGGCGCTGATGAAGACATTTTGACATGTTGCAGCAGGAAAAGCGCCGGTGTTCCTGATATCATTAACGATGGCTCTGTTCAGTTCATGTAAGTCAGGACAGTGTGACAGCGAGCCTGTATATGCTCCCTTAAACCGCGGTATAGCTAAATGGAACTCAATGGAACTGCTCTCCCCACTGTGACCTGTCAAACTGTCTGCCATGAAAATGGTCCATATCGGTTCAGTTTTAACAAAAAAAGAGGACCCAAAATGCAGAAGTGGCGAGAAAAAAAGTTCACTTACCGCAGGCAAATTGGGCAATTGAAATCAAGACAGCATGAGCTGAAGCCGGGGTGAATAGCTGAATCCAAAATAGCATAGCAGGCAGGGGAGAATCCTGTAACACAGACACGGAGCACAAAGGTAAGAAGATGAACTGGCCGCAGAGACTCTGTATATTTTAAAGGAGACGAGATAACAAGACACAGGTGACAACAATTAGGGCGGCAAGTGAAACAGGGAGGAGAGAAAGTGAGACAAGACACATGGAAGGAAATCGACCAAATAGACTTGAAATGTTCTTTCATTTAAATATAAAAAAAATGAAATAAATACAAAGCAATGCAAAACTACAAAAAAATATTAAAGTTATGATATGTGCGTATTGTTTGAGAGGATACATGGACTGTATCACCAGCTCACGAGATGCTCAAACTGTGGTACGTGTACCACCAGTGGTATGCAAACTTCTTCTGGAGGTACATAGGATATACAAAGGATATACCAGGATATTTGATAGGAGTGGAATTTTGACCGTGTGTGTAGATAAAACAAATAACATATATACATACATAATATGCAATAATGTATATACATATATATATACATATATATACATACATATATAAAGATATGTATATATATATATATATATATACATATATATATCTATGTATATATGTATATATATATATATATACGTATATTATACATACATATATAAAGATATGTATATATATGTACATATATATACACATATATATATACATATACATATATACACATATATATATACATATACATGTATATATATACATATACATGTATATATATATATATATATATATATATATATATATATATATACAGTCATACATATATAAAGATATGTATATATATATATCCTGGCACGCTGCTCGCCAGAATCTGCCTCAGTGTTCAGATGTCAGGCATTGTCTCAGTTCTCCCTATCTTCAATAAAATCTTTCAACTTCACTCAGAGGTTCCATCACTGGTCATCTCACCTGATAATTAAAAGTCGCCGTAACAATACACGTTAAGGATGTGTGGTCTTTGCTATAGCCAAGGTTGAACATTGCTGCTGAGACGTGCCGTGATAACATCATAATGTAGTTGCTTGCGTTCAGTGTGTGTTGACCATCTTGAGCCCACGGCAACATATTAAGACTTGCACCAGCCCAGCTGACCTCTGTATTCTCTAACTTTAAACTAATGGATATAAAGGAGTTAGAATTTTGGATGTGGAACAAAGGGAAATGCCACTGGAACTTTAAAGGTTTTGCAATTATTACACATACCTAATCTCGAGCGGCGCACACTCACTCTCTCCAAATCCGCACTGTGCACATGTAGAGTACACGCCGATTGGAGCTAATTTTCCTCAAATCTTCCTTCAGTCACTGCCATCTGCGTCTGTTGAAATGAGAAGAGACAGAACCAAAATCAGACAGCGAGAAAAATGGAGCAGTAGGGGACAGGGATGTGAAAAAGAGAGAACAGCATGAAAAGGTGGTAAACAATTTCATGCAAATAAAGGTTGAACAATAGGTGAGCTTTCAGTCTCTCCCCCTCCCTCATGCCGTGATGCCGCTCTCTCTCCCTCTCAGAGCCAGGGCAGAGCTTTTCAACAAGGATAAAGCAGGGAAAGGGATGTTTTTTTTTTTAGACTATTGAATGCTCTTTGAAGCATTCCCAAAAGGTTGATCCTATTCAGAGAAAAGGTTTCCTATTTCTCTGATGCTCTTCAATAATTCATCGTCCTTTTTATGGTTTGGTCTCAGCGCTGGAAGGATTACTACCTGGCTGAATATGAATAATATCATTGTGATATTCTCCATCAAGAGAACACTGCATCCACGGTGCAGCAGGTTTTGGAGATAGATTAAAAAAACAGAGTTTAGGCATCGAGCCCGCAACAGGAAGAGCTTTTGCATCCTCCCGGATGGACCCGAGACTGAGAGAAATGGAAATGTTAGGCATCAAGTGCATAACAAACGCCGCAGTTTTCCAAGCACAGTGCGTTGCACTTGATCTTCCCCACAGGTCAAAAGGCATTTGACTGGGCAGGAACGCAAAGGAACAGAGATGTGCGTGTGCATTTGCATGCCAGACTTCAGCCCATTTTACACCTACATGGATGCACAAGACTTGCATAAAACGGCCACTTCAACCACCAACTTTATATTCTGTCTGTGATTGTTTACAAAGGCGCTCAAAAACAATAAAGAAAAAAACAACTTGTCATGTTGAAAAGGTCCAAATGCTAAAAAGCATTTAATGAATTCACTGTTTTCTGTTTTTTTTTAAAATTCTTATTTATGAAGTTCTACTGCAGTGCCGATTTTCACTGTGATTAATTCTTCACAGTTTTCAGGGGTGTAACACACCCACTTACTTTATGAGTCCAGGAAATTCATGCAAGTGACTAATTCTACTGCAAGTTTCCTCAAGCACGGTTCATTTAGGACATAAAAAAAAACAAAAAACAACCACAATACTCAGTTTCTCAAGTGATATTGAAGGGAACAGTGCATTGTGGCAAATTTTTCCATAATGAATAAACCAACCTTCTGGGATTGTGGATTAAATCATTAGCAAGAGGAGAGACAAAGAGCAAGCGTAAATATATGAAAGGTTATTCCCTCTTTGAAATGAGAACATGACCACCCACCCACACACACACGCACACAAACTGCTCGCCTACACTCATAAACAAGCTCAAGGGCCAATAGATGAGGTTCTTCTAAGCAAGAGCAACCACAGTTCATCCGAAATCCAAACGCACACAAACATATGTGCTTTAATTAGAGATTCATCACAAATTAACAAATTTAATGAGTTATTTATTACACGTTATTACACATTTTCTTTCAGTCCCTTTCTCATTTTTTCAGATATATACGGTACAGTTCCCATAGGAGTGTATAATACATGTTTATATTGTGCTTCTAGACTCATTTGATTTGTACAAGTTTATTTTTTCCCCTCAACTTAATCTGCATCTGTGTTGATTGACCCTGAGGCTTCTTTAATCTCCTTGTTACCTCTTTTGTTATGCAGCAAAACACCAAAGCAAACTACTTGTGTGTTTAAAACCAGCGAGGAGAGATTCTGACTCTGTACATCATAAAACCACTCAGTCAGCCCTCGTGCCCTGTATAGCAGCATAATGTCTCTCCGCTGATGAATTCGGGGATTCTTATTTGTCTCCCGTCTGTGTGTGTTAGACCCTCGCCAGACTCGTTAATAGGATTTCTGAGTTTCTTACCTGCACATGGATGCATCCCAAGTAAATTATTTAACCAAGTATCATCTCGGGGTGAGTAAGGGACGATAAAAACAGTGACTGTGTTTCTTCAAATCCCAGCTCGGCAGACCACACAGGACACGGGATATGATTTGTTGGTTTATTAACTATGTAATTAAGCTTCCGTGTACACAAGACCAACAAAACAAACTAAGGGAAGTCTGAATAATGCAGAGAAATAATTAAAAACAAAAGAGATATAACACACACTCGCACACACACACACAGCAGCCTCATCCATGTTCGAAACAAACAAATAACTGCCATCAGTTTTAACATGTTTTTTTTTGTTTTTTTAATTATTGCGGAGCATAAACAGAGGCAAAGATGAAAAAGCTGTACAAAATCTACTATCACAATTAATTTCCTTTCCCCTCTGTGACATTTGTCTTTATTTATACACCAACTTCTTTAACACAGACCAAGTCATTTTCTTTTTTCCCTTTATTAAAATGTTATTATTATCCCACATATTATCTCCCATATTTTCTTATTTTGTATTATCTGTGTGCAAATTGCACAAATAAATCCAACAGAGTTTGACGTACGCTCACGATCCACGATTGAGTGAAAGAATTTTTAGAACCAGAAAAAAAATCACGTCACCGGTGGACACAGCTGGACTCAGAAGCTAACAATGATGAGCTAGTGCTCAGTTGATTTATCTAATAAACTGAGAATCAACATGCGGACGAAGCCAAAAAACAGAGCTCGCTTGATTCAATAGATTAAAACAGGACTAACTTTAGGATTTCTGTTGGACTGAGACATTGATTGGATACAGTTTCTGTTAAAACAATGTAAATTTGTTTTAACTTTTGTTAATTTCTTTAGGTAGTCGTAAAAGGGTTTTGTATTTTGTTAATTTGTTTCAAGTTTTGTAATACAGGTTTGCACTTCCAGGCCACCGTAAGAAGGAGACGACATATAAACTGAAGTGCTGTTGCCAGAAGTCATACGGCTGCGGCAGCTTTCTTCGCCATGATCCATCTAATTTGTATCTGGGTTAACATGAACAGCAGTGAGGACATGATGACATACAGAACCACAGCATGATCCAACTCACCGTTCGCTTCTTTCTGTGACGTACAAATGTCAACGTGAAACGGATTCTGTAGCTTCTAGAGAGAAACAGCGTCAACTGCGGAGGTGGAGTCAGACGTACATGGCCAATAAATAGATTTAGTTGTTCAGTTGCCTGTTTTTTTGTGTGCATGTAAACATATCAGTCAATAATTGACAACGTATTAGAACCAAATGACAGCCACGTCCACTGAGAACTGCAGAAAAGTCAGAGACAGTCGGTCATAGGTCTGACATAAAACAATCAACGTCTATTAAGCTGCAACTTGAATTTCACACACTGAAATAAAATAGAGAGCATGTAGCCCAACCTTCCATTTAACACTGCTCACTCCTCTGTATCTGCAGCCACTCTCCATTACAGCTTAATTTGCATAAAGAATATAACTACAATTTCTCACAGTGTCCTATCTGCATGCCACCAGTGTTTCTATACAAGCCACAGTGGTGTGTGTGTGTGTGTGTGTCACAATTCTACTCCAGTGTCATCCTCGCTGACTATGTGATAAAGTGCACGGCACCAAGACCTGTCATCCTATTCAGACAAAGCGTGACCGGCCAACATGCCATTAGGAAAGAGTCTGTGGTCTCTATACACAGTGGGACTTCTTGGGATTCATTTCATGTGAGAAAGTTTATGGCATGTGAAGTTCTTTTTTTTTGCACAGTGAGGACACTTGTCACTGCTTCACAGTGTGATTTTAGGGTTAAAGAAATATAACTGCCTGGTATTTGACACTGTGCAATGATGCAGCTTCAAAGTTCAATTCTTATTTTATAACTTTAATGTCATAAATCTTGCGCAACACTAAATAAATGTCGAAAAAGAGGATCAAATGATTCGATGTCCCTGTCACAGGAACAGCACTGTTTCGTTTCAGGTTAGAATATTTGGTTGACTTCCTGCTACAGTCATGAAGTTGTCGATTCATTTGTTGGTGCTTCGTGCAACAGCATGCACTTGTCTGATCGCTCAAGATACGAGTTCACATTACACAATGTTCAGCCCAATAAACTGCTCGCTAAGGCATTGTGTCATGGCTAATCACCTCTAATTGGCTGGTGATCAGCAAATCGGCAGCCCCTGAGACCTGCCAATGTTTCCCCGATGCAAGGGACACCCGGATCTCATTTTTCACCTGGCGAAAAATGTTGCTTCACATCCGCAGTTACTCAAGCCACCACATGGAATGCAACATGCAAAAATGTTTCGTGATGAGATATTTCAGTCAGCGACTCCTCATAGTTAGAGGTCACGATGTGTGTGACCCCTTCGTCACTGTGCGAACACACAGCAAGTGCAAAGGCTTATGATCAGAAGACAGAGGGGATGGTATAATAAAAAAAACTCACAATTAGAGCTGCAACTAACGGTTATGTTCATAAACGATTAATCTGTCAATCTGTCGATCAGAAAACCTTAAAAAATGACTTTTAATGATTTCTTTATTATCCAGAGCAAAGAAATGAAGAAAATATTCATATTCAAGAACCTTAAACAATCGGAAATCTTGTTTTAATAATGAAAGAAGCTTCAAACCGATTATTCGATTATCAAAATAGTTGTCGATTAATTTAGTAATCGATTAATCGTTTCAACTCTACTCACAAATGCAACATCAAATATTTAAATGTGTCATATCAAGAAACAAGATGAAAATCATAATCAGACCTTGCAATAATCTACCTCATAGGTAACTCTTCTTGTTTCTCTATCACCTTTTCGTCCTTTCATTTCTTTACACAGGAACGGTAAAGTCAAGAAACGACATTGAACGCACACACAACAGACAAAAACACAATGGACAATGGTTCGTCTCATCAAACTTCAAACTTTGTATGAGAATAGACCGCGGCCGTTGAAGAAACACAATCAGCTGACTGCCCCTCCACATAAGACAGGCCTCGTCCTTGTCTGTTTTTAAATCCCTTCTTAAAACCCACCTTTTCTCTTTGGCCTTTGACACTTCATGAGACGTTTGGTTTTATTTATTTTACATATTTTAATTTGAATAGAATTTATTGTTTTTTATTGTATGCTGCTAATTCTTATTGTATTTTATGATTCTAATTTATTTTAAGCTGTTTTATCTAATTTTGAACCTTTTATTATTATGCCTTTTATTTATTCTGTACAGCACTTTGGTCCATTGTGGTTTGTTTAAAGTGCTTAACAAATAAAGTTGGATTGGATTGGACTGATGCGGGTCTAGCTCCACCTGTAATGTACCGTACCATTGCTCTGGTAGCCCACGGGAAAGGGTGCCAAAAAAATGGATAAGTTGGGGCGGGTTATATTGGTACAATCGCTAATGGAAACGCATAAATGACAAGCCATAAAATCCTTCCGCACTTCAGATTTTAAACCCACTGCAACCTCTACACTTTCAGAATCTGTGTCACCCTCTCCTAGATTCATGTACGTACATCTGAAGAGGTAGCGAGTGGAGAGAGGTTCAGTTCTCACTTTACTGTGGGTGAAACAAAATCATTGCCCCATACTGTCACGGGTCCAGAGTGGTATCGAGACACTGTTGTGTTCACGATGTTGTGAAACTGACGATACCTTTACAACCCTACGAGACTGCACTTTGTGTGGTGTGGGCGATCGTCTGACTCGGAAAGCTGTGAAGCAGAGCTTGGCTTAATCAAACCAGAGGGTCGCCCTTTCAGAAATGTGGTTTAGAATTAGGATAAGGTAAGGGCGTGTGGGTGCACATCTCTGAGCATCAGCGTGTCAATCACTGTGCTGCAGGGATACAGAGCTGGTGAGCGCGGCTGCCTAAGCTCTCACAGTCACCGTGCCCGTGTTGGCAGGGGAGACGCAGGGCAGAAGCAGCGGGTGCACCGGGTCACATCAGAGTCAGAGTCAGACTGACTTAAATTGCCCTCTGCAGTAAATGGCGTGGGCAGCAGAGAGAGATAATTACAGCTTACACAGTCAGTGTCAACAGAGGTGGCACAAGAACAACAGCACCTCAAATTAACACTTTCAAACAATGAAGGGATCGTTTCCACTCGCTCGGTGTGTGGTTTCGCACATGTGTACCATTTTCACATATGCACGTCGACACAAAGCAAACGCAGAGTGTCACTGTGATATGGGGAAAAGATTATTATGGGCTGCACGGTGTGGATGCACAGCTATGATAAGGATGACACAATTGCAACAACAAAGCGTAAGTGCCTACAGCCATGCTCGCAGCTCCAGGAGGTCGTACTTTGGCACAGCAGTGCTTTTAGTCAAATGCTAATGTGAGCATGCTGCTAACATTGACAGTGCTTAGCCGCTCATAATGTTTACCACGTGCACCTCTTCAGTTTTGTCTTTTAACTTTGTATTATTTCATCGAAGGTAAAAAAAAAAACAAAAAAAAACAAAAACACAATGTAGGCTAGAGCAGAGATTGATGTCAGCTGTTTTGCAGGTATACATCTTTTTCCATTTCTGTAATTCTGACTGGATGACTGTAACAGCCAAAACATAATCATAATCCTTATAAAAATAAACATAATGGTTCTATGTAGGGCTAAGGGGCTAAAAATATCAAATTATTATGTTTTATTTTTTATTTTTGCTAGATGTTACAATTGTGATTTGAGTCGCAACACTCCGAACCAATAGGCTAGAATGGATTAATTCTATCATCATTATATCAGTCATGTCGCTTAAAAAGCACATACCGATGTACATATTTCTAATATTGTTTAAATATTTGTATTCCTTATTTTCTTTGTGTGTTATTTAATTCTGAGGGAGCAAATATAATTAGCGATTTACTAACTACGTTGTCTGTACCCTACAATTTTGATTTAAATGGGATTAATTGTTCAGCCCTTTTCCCGTGCATGTGTTAAAATGAAAGTTCAAAGCGTCCTCTGACTTTAAATAAAATTCATTTTCATCAGGAATAAGAGCCAGGAAGAGGTAAGTGCAGTTCCTCTGTCTGCTTCAGTTCATTCCTGCACTGTGGGACATGGAAGAGAAGAAAACCTTTAGGACTGAGATAAGCAAAGCGGCCAACTGAGGTTTAGGGCAGACAATCAGCCTGAAGCAGAGGAGTACAATGGTCTGGTGGGAATGTAGGGTTTTGATTAAGGCTTTTATCGTCTAAAGTCGATTATTGTGAGCATTTGTGTACGCACACTTGAGTGGCAAAGCCGCTCACGTCATCAAGTCTTAAACTTGAAAGCATGGCAGCCACACTCAGAACAAGAGGGGATATAAATTATTTCATTAACTGTCGGGTTTTTGTTTTTTTTTGCCTCTTTTCATCAGCACCCCAGTTTGTTTTAGAATTCAAGTGTGTTATCACTTCCAACGTGTTTCTCTAACGTACAGTTCATATGCAAGTCAGCGCAACTTCAGATGCAGCTACAGTATTTTCCACAGAAATCCTCTACTCAAGTCACTTTACCTCCTCAATTTTTACACATCAGACCTACACTCAGTATATATATAACTACTTTTACAGTTTACCTTAAGACCAACCCAGTAAAACTACCAAATAACATAATTGAAACCAAACCACGACTACACATTTTTTCCAGTTTGTCGACATTTGCTTTTTGCTACTATCATTCTTTACAGCAGTTTACTTAAAGAATATCACATCCATTCATATTCTCATCATTTATTTATATTAAACCCTCAGGTTACTATCTCCTTTTCTTTACTTAAAGGTCAGATATGAAATATTCAGCCTCGGACGATGTGAGGGAAGGAAGTGATGTCTTGAGCAAAGAGTGACACCATACTCCTCACTCTGGAAGTTGTTACCAGGGCCTTGTAAAAGGTAAAGGTTTTTTAAAAGGTAAAAGTACTGAGTGGTAAGAGAGCTCTGAGTTCCATATGGCCTGTGCACAACTCCCCATGTCAAATTACAAGTTTACAAGTTCCGCTTGAATGCAGCAATAGACTCAAAGAGTAAGAAGCCGCCTGGTCTTAGTTCCAAAGAAAAAAACTCCTCTTGCTGGACTTGTAAGTAAATTGATGCAGAATGTTGTCTGTATGTTAGTCCTCATGGAGACCAAAATCTGGTCCTAATGAGGCAGAACCTAATTTCTGAGACAACAGTTAGGTTTAGGCATTAAGTGGTTATGGTTTTTATTTAGGCTGTTTAAATTTGAAAGTCGATGCAGTGTCTTAAGAGGAATAGATGCACAAACCTGAGTCTTTTTTTTTATTACGGTCTAACATACTAACTACATAATTGTGCCTTTTTGCACTGCATACATTCGGTTTCAAACCCTGACTGGTGTTTTCTCAGGAATTCCATTGTTGTTTCATTCCACACACCTGCCCTTTGTGGCTCTGGTTGTGAGGAATCTAATTTAACAACAGCCTTAAGTGTTGTCATTTGACTCAGTGTTGGTTGTAGTGGAGGAGGAACATGAAAAATGTCTGGGCTGTGCTGCTACAAAGAAGTGAGACCTCTATATCCTGTTCCTCATCTTTGCTTGAGGCTACAGCGAAAGGTTATTTTAGACCCTTCGATCAAACTGTCAGTGGCACAGTTACATCGAGGCAAATGCAGGCACATTAATTTTGCAACATCAATTCTTATTTCTTTTCTTACTGTCCATCATGAGATCAACAAACTGCCACCCCCCTCCTGGCAAAGTACATGGCAAAATCAGTAGAGTACCCTTTCAAATTTAATTAAGATAGCATCCTTCCCTCTGAAGGAACACAAGCTCAGTCTTTTCCATAATCATATTTAGTAATATGAGTCTTATGAGTGTATTAAACAGTGATGTAAGCTCTAACCTGCAGTCTCGGCCCTGATATAAAACCCGCTTTGAATGCTTTGGGCTGGAATGCATTCATTAGAACCACATGAAACTTTAATAACTACCAATATAAAACCGCAGCCCCAACCAGAGGAACTGCTGTCTCACAGGATGTGAGTGTGCTTGTTGTGTTACCTGTCCTTGTTGAGCTGTGTTGATTGGAATATAACACAGTAAATAAAGATGAGGACAAGAAAAGCAGTCGGGGAAACAACTGCTTCACTTCAAATAGATTCTGGACCAAGCCAATGTCAGCATGTTAAAAGCACTTGTTCACACCTTTTACACGCTAGTGACCAGGCTGCTCCCATAAGCTGTTAGAGTGCACTTAAACGTGCGGGACAACAGCAGTCAGCCGCAAACAAGCTCTAATGTGACATTTTAATGCGGCGTATTTTTCACTCTTAACTGGAGATGCGAAGGGAAATGATGTTCCCTCCAGTTTAGCAGAGCATGGATGTCCTTCTTGATCAAAGTGTAGGGTGTTTCTGATTTTACTTCACCCAAGGTAGTAATACACAGGACCTACAAGAGGCGTGTTTGCTTCCTTATGTTTATCAGTTTTACACCTAACCACCGGATTGGCTTTAGGCTTTGCTTCAGAGCTTTAATTGCATTCATTTGCACTGTTAACTGATTATTATTATTACCAAGTGGACGTTGCATGTGCCTCCTTGTAAAACACTCAGGCCCTAATTGACTCATTAACTCATATTTGTAAAGCAGGTATGGAATTGTTCTCATTTGAAAGTCAGCCTAAAACTTTGAGATGAAACCACACACGTACTGGACATGAAATAGAGGAGTGAAAGAAGGAGAGGTGGTGACCTGCAACCTCATGTCCAAAACCGCCAAAGTCACATCTGGATGAGCCAAAGTCATTTTGTGAAAACAGGTGCAGTGGACAGATGAAGTTAAATGAACTCTGTGGCCAGAATCACCAAAGGTGTGTCTGTGTGTGTGTGTGTGTGTGGGCTCTCTAATTAGGTTGAATGATTTGCCTGTCCTGTTTGGTGTTTCCACGTTTGTGTCTGTCACAGTCCCTCCTGTTTGCTTGTGTTGCCTTCATGTTGTTTTCCTGTTTATAGCCACACTGTGTGGACAAACCAAAAGCATGCAAGTGATGAGAAACCCCGAACAACCCCGAACAAATGAGCTGCTGCAAAAGGAAATAAACAAAAAAGGCATGAGAGAGAATTCAGGAACCTCATATCACACAGCCACAACAATATACTGTATACACATGTACTATGCTCTTTATTTTGTTTGTGCATTTAAATTTAAAGATATAATATGAGACATTTCTTCTCTTCTGTATTTCTATTCAAATAGATGGATATTTGGTACTACTAGTTGGCCAGTGTGTAATGGATCACAATATGCAAATAAGGCGACCCATAATAACACACTGCTTCCTGACTTGATCAAACTTTGTCTGTTGTTTTTTACGTTGATTGAGAAACCCTTCATGGCAGGAATCACATAGTGTGCTTTTACCTTAACACAGGGGTGTCAAACTCATTTTTGTTCAGGGGCCACATACAGCACAATTTGATCTCAAGTGGGCCGGACCCGTAAAAATTGTAACATAATAGCATAATAACCTATGAACAACAAGAACTCCTTGCTTTTTTTCTCCTTTGTTTTACATTTAATGAAGGAACATGCCATTTCTTGAGAAATATAAGTGCAATTTCAACAATATTGTGCCTAAATGTGCTATTTACACATCACACTGGATCCAAAAAGGCACAGACATTTAGTCACAGATATCTGGAAGATATCAGATTAACAAATTCATCCTGTGGGCCGGATTGGACCCTCTGGCGGGCCAGTTCTGGCCCCCGGGCCGTATGTTTGACACCCCTGCCTTAACACTTGACTGTGTTTTGCACTATTGCCAATAAAGAAAGTACAAATATTGGACACAACAGCAATCCTTTCCTGTCGCGGGATTAACATTGTTGTGTCAACTCTCAAATATTGCTTACATTGCGGTTGCTAAGGTGCACATGATCGCAGCATTTTATAGAGTGAACCAGGACATCAAGCAGCATCCGAGTTACTGCTCACTCCATTAAAATTCTTCTAATTCATCTAAATGAAACACAGTTTTACTGTGCGGCAACACCTTGAATTTTGCTTCAGTTACCTCTAATAACCAGCTGTGCACGATATTCTGGTGGTGCAGGAGAGAACGAACCCTCGTCATGGTGTTTTAAAGGGCCTTTCTGTACATTTTGCGTTCAGATTTATGACTGGCAAGAGTCTGTGCTGCAGCCGAAAAAAAACAACCCAAAAAAAACAGTGCAGCTGTTTCATTGATCGAAAATAAAATAAAGAATTTTCAGTAACTGTGCAATCCTTTATGATGTCAAAGTTATGCTGCGTAAACAAGATTCGACTGAGGCCTTAATTAGACCGCAGCCACACATTACTGTGCTATTGTTCTTATGCGAGGGTTGTTTCACAAGCGTACAGTTGCTCATAAGGTGTCATGTTATTCGAATCAAGACGCACAGTCTGTGAATCAGCTGGAAAATACCTAGCCTTCCAAACAGTGGAATAGTCACAGGAGCAGACAACACAGCAGCTAAATAAAGTGACTGGTATACAGCTTCAGTTTGACGAAGCTGGTGTGAAACATGTAGAACATGCTTTGTGTGTATGAGTGTGGAGGTAGGAGTGGTATTAAGTCCTAGTACACTATATCTATAACAACAGCAGGTGGTCCCTCTCACTTCCCACCTCATTCTCTCTCTCTCTCTCTCTCTCTTTCAGAGGCAGCCACTGCAGCAAATGGCACCACAGCTAACAGCATACCACAATCTTTACTCATCAAGAACGCGGCAGAATAGACTATTTAGATTCACATGGGGCAAATTTGCTGCAAGGACCTTGTAGTGCAAAATAAAAATGACAGAACTGCACAACTTTTACTGCAAAGCTTTCACGCAAGAATTAGTTTTTGCAGCTCAAGAGCACAAGACACTGCAGCTCCTGAGCTTTGAAAATGCTTGCTATTTCATTTAAAACCTTGTTGGAAAGACTTATTCCTGCGTGACTCCTGAAGGTGCAACTGTTCAGGCCCATTTATGCTCCATTTTTGTCCATTTCATGTGCGCCCATCCCAAAAGTTATCTCCGTCACTACCCTTTATACCGCCGTGCGTCTTTTAGGTTGGAGGTGGAATGTAAGTCTTAAGTTGTCCCGAATGTCCCCATAAAGCAGCAAACGAAAGACATAGGGAGGGAGGAATTACACTCGTTCTTTCTCTAGGAGCTGGTATGACAAGAAGGAGTGGCTCGCTAGTTGCCCTCAGACCAGTGCCACGTTTTGTTTTACAGACGTTTCTCTGAAAGAGAAAAAAAAAACACAAACAGACAAGGACACATATGGAAGTTTGTATGTTTGAAGGAGAAACGGCAACATTTAAATGCCTAAAAATACACAATAAAAACTTTTATTTTCATTTTCAAGTGAATCTTTTAAAATAATGGTATCAGGCATGAGAATGATGCTTTGACGTGTCACGACATGTGAAAAAGTAACTTGCCAATCGCGCCCCCCCAGAAAATCTCACCAGCATGTGGACATAACTATGATTAACAACTGCCACATGGAGAGATGCTACGACACTATGAGGAATGGTCTTTTATAACCCCTAGAAATGTGGTAGACACATAATTGAGGACGCAGTTTAGTTGCATGTTGTGTTGTTTGCTCAGCTGCTACAAATTCAATTATCGAGGGTTTGTGATGCAAACAAATGTGGAATCATCAACAGAAATAATTCCGCGACATGCGAACCCAAACATGAGCAGTGTGGGTCCTGAATAAAGCAAAGGACCCACCATGCTCGATGGGTACAAGTGCCTACAGCTGAGTCCAAAGCTAAACGAGATGTTTGAAAGAGTTTTGGACCATCTGGCACTTTGTCCGTGTCTAGTGAGTGTTGTCAGAAGACGAACAGAGCAAAGAAAAACACATTCATCAGTGAAAGGGAAATTGAGCTTGCACGTCATTTACAATCCAAGTCAATTTAACTGTGACAAACAAAAAGTTCTCAAATAATTCATGGTGTCACATATTGCGAATTTTTAGAATAGCTGACAAGTGCTGTTGGACAACCAGCTGTCCCCAAATGCCCATGCTGCTGCACATCTGGAGCCTCTCACATGTTCATCAAGTACCATTCCGAGTACCTGGCAGGAGGTAACACGCACACACACACACACACACACACACACACACAGAAGTTCAGAAGTAGCCTGTTTAACTACTCAATCACCCAAATGGAGACTGTTATTACCTGGAAGCTCTGCACACCGCTGAGACCCATTGAGTGTGATCAGCTCTCAGATGGTTGGAGAGCCGGCGCTAATTGGCAGCAGGTGCTGATGTGTGCAAGTCATATGTACACTTGCATGTGCCTGTGGGTGTTACACGCACGTCTTTCAGCCGCATGTTGCAACCCGAGCAGGCGGCTACGACTCAATCCCGATTTAACATCTGCTGCTTGTGTGATGATTGTCATCAGGGTAAGAGTGGGAGCAGGCTTTTCTTATCTCAAGAGCAATTCAGATTTCACTCAGCAATTTAAACCATGTTATTTTTATTTTTTTTACCGCTCTGCTTTCTGGCACCGTTTCTGTGAATTAGTCACACTGCAACGCCACCAATGCTTCGCCACTTGAGATTCATTACATTTTTTGAGACAATGGACATAGGCTGGGAGTAAAAGTCTGTCCCTGGCTGCATGTTTCTTCTGCTTTCCTCCTGCTGTCTCTACAGTACTGTGTTCAAATCCCTTTGCTCCTGGAAACAACAACAACAACCTAGATAGACTGTATATAAAAATGCACATAGTCTTCCCGGTATGACAAGTGAAGCCTACAGAGTAGGACAGAATTAGCAATTAGCCACCAGAGGGAGATTCAGATAACTACATAAAGAACTCCATTAGAATAGAGGTCTGAAAAAGGAGTCTCACTTGATTTATTGTGTCACTTAACATTTTACTAAGGAGTAAATGGTCTCCATTTGATAACCAAACACGATGCTATGAATTTGTAAATGATGTTCCCATTATAGCAACAAAGAAGATTAAGTATGACAAATATGTGAGTGGACACCAGTGTGATTGACAGCTGGTATCATCAAATAGGAGCCTGGTTGCGGGTTATGTCTGTGAACTTATGTGCTTCAAAAAGTGACATGGCGTCGATCAAATCACCGATGTCGAAGCTTCGCAACGGGAGGTTTTGGTTTTTTTTGCAAGCGAAAAACTACGTCCATTTTTATATGCAGTCCGTGGTCAGAGTCAATTTGCAACTTCTGTTTACTCTGAAAATGCAACGCAGTCACACCGACTGGACCACTGTACCGATCTGTTCCACTTCACACAAGCGTCTGTGATATTGATTGAAGAGCATTTTTCTGCAAGAGCCACACGCGTCCACCAAATCGCTGGCAGTTTTAATGAGTCGAGGGAGCTGCTCTTTCAAAACAAAAATATAAGCAGACTTCACCTTTGAGACACCAATCAATCAAATTATGTTGGTCTTTTTTTTTTTATCAGTAAAGGTTTTTTTTTAGCACAGTCAATAAACATATTTTATTTTACATTGTGTGGTGCTTCTTCTTGCAAGAAAGCCCTGAGAGAGTGTGGTCTACCAAACTGACAGCCCAGCGTTATTATTCACTGTTTACCAATTATCACTGTGACCTGTCTTCTGATCCACATTCACAACAACAACAACAACAACAACACACATAGCTATTTGTTCTGAGGTCAGATTAAATTGCATTGGTCACTGCCTGTCCGAGTGGTAATGTTAAAAATACTCTTCCTTTACCACCTCTTATTTTCCTTTTTCAAGCCTCCATGCCCTCTGTCTCCGCTCTGTCTTATTTATCTGTGGTGCTCTCACATTACACACACCATAGCTGTCCTTCAGCCGCATTGTTCTAGTGTCAAAAAAATACAGCTCACATTCTGCATTGTAACAAGCAACCAAAAATAAAGACATACAAATTGACACATAACAATTAGCCAGTGAATGACAGTTTTTAATTAAGAAGTGCTTCTTAAATACTATCTGAGAACATTTGCACAATAACAAATTTAGGTCTGCCCCTAATAATTGCCTCACGTGGGTGGAATTACCTGTACCACTATGGGTGCCATGTTAAATTCAAATTAATTCCAGCTGCATAATAAGGGAGTCATGCGGTAATTTCTCTTTCCAACAGATATGCTCTTTTTATTCTCAGACTAATTGAAATGGCTTTGACTTTGCTGTTTACATGGTTCAAGTACTGCTGTCAGTTGCCGTCAGTACGACTCTGAAACGTCAGGAAAGAAAGTTAGGAGGTGGAGTTTTATGCATAGTCCCTATATAAATAATGGAAGCAGTCCTGGGTCTGGGAAGTGGAGCTAAGTAGTGTTATTCGCTTGAACGGTAATCACAGGGGACATCACTGGTTGCAAAAGAAGTCAATTTATCAGTCTGAGGACTGTGAATATCAGTAAATACTCTACCAAGGACTTTATGGTCCCAAACGCTAGTTTCAGGTCTTCCCCTATACTGTACAACGTGACCCAAAATGATCTCTTCTGCTTTCAAAAGACCAACAAACTTCAGTTTTGAGGCATCAGCATGGTCTGCCACTTTTGTTATATGACACCTTAAAACTGCAGAATATCACAAATTAAATTAAATGTGTATCATTAGGGCCAACGTAAGTTTTATGAGGGAGAAAACGAAAAAATATGAAATACAAAGGAAAGTCGTCAACGCAGATGAGTTTTGAGGAGTTTTTTCATTGCGTTCACTGTCCACAGATCTTAACGCCAATAAGACAGTGGGAGTTCTTAAGTTCAGTAAACACAACCTCAAAAGAAAATTCTCCTTCACTTTTGAGCCCGAAGGGAGGAAAACTCAACAAACTGTGGGCAGTAGACCTTTGACACCTGCTGATGATATGAGACTGAAACTGATCTTTGATGTGCGAGGTCTCAGACCATGCAGGACTCTAACGTGAGATTGGGTATAGTGTTTTGAATGTTGTTTTTTTTTGGTTTGCACAAGTAGCTTAGCACTAATCAAACGGCAAAACATGCCAAAACAGAAGCAACTGGAGTGACTTGGAATGTCAACAGCGCCACAGTTCAAGTGCAGTTGAGTGATGTGTATGGTGTCGACACGATATTCTGCTTATTAAATTAGTGTGGTGGAAAAGTACAGGAGAGACACATTTGGTGTTGAAATTAAAATAGATAACTTAATGAAAAACAAAGTGAAATGAACAACAGAGTCCTGTGTCACAATATGAACATCACAAAGATTGCACCTTAGTTTTTATGGTAGTGGCAAATGTCAATGTAATTGTTATTGTTAATGCATACAGTAATTCCAGTGTCACTCATGTACAATTCTGAATTTTGAATTGAATTTGAAAGGATGTTCAATATGCACTGAAAGTTCCGTGTTGCTGTGTGTCGTGTTTTGCTTCTTCTAAAGTCTTCTGCTTCTACATCCACTATATATGGACGCTAAATTTGTCTGTCTGTCCCTCGGGGGTGAAAGACAGTCAGTCGGTTTGTAGGCATATTTTGTTGCTGTGGATGAAAACAGTGTTGATGACAGTCAGTTGAGGACTGCAAAAGCAAAACAAAGAAACTCTCCACTGAGCTGAGGAGAGCTGCAGTGTGTGTGCAAATATACCATTGGCATTACATAAGCTTGTTTAACACTTTGTTTAAATGCAGTTTTAATGTATTCATTTAAAGAGTTTTTCTTTCCCAACATGATAAACCTCTAATGATCATCCTGCGTGGAAATGTAAGTGAACATGCGCATGCTTACGTAAAGCAGGTGACATAATGCAATCGACTGATACATCAAGTATTGTTGGTCAGTCACCTTTAGCTTAAGCTTTAGTTAAACCTCTTCATCACATATTGTAAATACCCTTGCTATTGATTGATTATTCGAAACAGTCCAACATATTGATCGAACGGAATTACTTGAATGATCTTAGCAGTTTAAACCTGTCCTCATGAACCATGATGCAACAAAAAGTAGAGGAAGAAAAGGGCTTTATATGCCGTTTTCTGTCATGGAAAAAGTAAAACTGCATAATGAAGACAATCTACACACACACACACACACACAGACAGACAGACAGAGACACAGTGGGACAGAGTCACTCAAAGGCACAACTTATCCACCAGAGACACAATGGCCACTCGGGTCACTTTCTTTTACCCAGAAGCCTTTGGGAAAGGTCATAGAGTCAAATACTAATACCTTTAGTGTGGTCTCAGAGGAAGAGCTGAGTTCTGAGAAACAGCTAAGTCAGAGTCTACAAAGGTCAAACACGCAAGATGGGGAGTATCAGAGCATGAGGTCAGAACAACAAATATGTCAAAAAGATGCTCCCTGAGGTTGCATCTGCACAGTCTGTGAGAGAAGCATCTGTGCCTTTCAACAAGGATCAATCTCAAAGCTGTTCACTTTTTGTTTTTGATTTTTTTATTTTGCTGTTACATATGTCTCTTTTGGCACGGATAAAAAAAAAACCCACATGCAGTTTTTCCACATTTGTATTCTTGATTCCTTCTGCTCCCTTTCGTTGCCTCCAGCTCAAGACGCGACACGGTGGAGGAAATGAAGAAAATGAGCGATATCTCAACTAGCTTGTTATGATAAATGAAACGGGGATAGGAATGACATGGAAACAGATCACAAGAGCACTCAGGAGATTCAAACCAAGTCCTTATTCTTTCATTTTTTTTCTCCCACAGAAACAGCACTGCGGCCAATTTGATTTGGGTTTAGCATGAATTACTACGGCTTAGATCCTGTTAGTGCAGATAAAGCATGGAGGGTCCCAGATGTATCCTTATCCTCCCTATGAATATTCAACAACTTGCTCTCATCTCCCTATTGTTTTCTCATTTGTACTGGTATCTGACAGTGCGGGTGATAATGTGCAGGAAAAAGATGTGATAAAGGGAAGTGGCATTGATATATGATCCGATAGAAGCCTCAGCGACATGCTTCAATGGAGTCAAAGAGCACCCTAATCTCAATCGGAACGTGGCTGAAATTCATTAAAGTTAAAATGACTTTGATTTATTATCTTGCAAATAATAAGGTCGGAGAGATTTGTTGTCAGAAGCAATATCCGGCTAGAAACATTTAAACTGGCAGTTTTTAATATGGAAGTCACTCAAGTGGCCCTTTCCCTTACAGCGCTTGTTTTGTTTAGGATTTAAAGTATCAACAATCTGGGCGTCCGAAAAGTCCCACATTCCAACGTGGAAACAACATGCGCGGTCTGTGTATCTGCGTGTGGCGAGAGCTGCAACCACTGAACAAGCGACGGCATTGTGAGTGACACACAGAGGCTTTACAGGCCGAACCTTGAATTAATTTAAATGTCTGCATGTCTGTGTGTAAGGGAGAGAGAGAGAGGGAGAGAGAGAGAGACCGCTGAAGCGGGTGATGAGAGAATAACCATGTTAGTGTGAAAGAGCAGAAAGGCTACATCTGTCACTCTGTATTTTCTCACAAGCATTCAGACAAGGCCCACAAGCCTGCCATGGATAACCAAGTTCTGCTGCTTGTCCAACACACACACACACACACACACGCCTCATGCCTCATATAACATGACAGAGTGACTGAGGTTTTATTCATTGTTCAAGGGTAGGAGTGTAAGCTCATATAGGAAAAAATGTGTTTGGTCCCGGGTCAATCATTCCACATCTGCGTGTCCACAGAGGTACGCTAGGTTACGTGTGTTATTGACGCTCTCATCCATCACGTCTTTGCAGACAAGTGCCTATCGCTTCAGTCCAGTTGGTGGCGCACTCTTGTTTTCGTCAAAACACAGACAATGAGGAATTCACAAGGAGTTGCTGCTACTGGAATATGTAAGATTGAGTAAAAAAGGCACACACACTACACTGACAGGGACCCTCATTTTAGTATGAATGGAACCGAGGCCATGTTCGTATGTGCACGTGGAAAATGTAGCAGCTCTCTGAAAACCATTGATTCACAAGTTACATTTTCTTTTTAAGGGTTAACACTTGGTTTTAGGGTAGAAAGGGTTTGAGTTACAGGGTTCATGTTAAATTGCAGCACTCTAATGGCCCTTTTCTACTATGGTTTAGGTCAACTCAAAGTGGGCGGAGTCTGCACGACTACATGATACTGCGGTGACTTCGTTTTACACGTGACACACACACGCACACACACACACACACGACTAGTGACTTGTAAAGCAGTTGTTTTCAGTGTAACTGAGCCAAATCTCTAGAATCAGTTAATTGGAAATACTTGTTCAGTACTTCCTCCATGACAAACGTCGCCTGACACAGTCACTGGACAGCGACATGCAACAACATACAGCGGCAGGGTTGGTGATGCCTGTCGCGATCACCAGCGCTGTCGCTCAATACACCAGACTCCTCTGTTAGATATTGAGATTTTAGGACATTTCCCTGGTAGATGTTGGAGATTAACCCACATTTTTTGGGACTGTTAAGTCTTTTTAACTGATCTACAATTCGGCACTGTTCGGCTTGATTCTTGTGTCTCCGGAACACAGCACTCGAGTCAAAATTCCTCAGCTCCACTACAATAACATATCCTAGTAAAAACAGTAGAACGGTATTTCTCCAAGCACCACCAGAGGAAGCTCATGTACCACTGGCGGTACACGTACCACAGTTTGAGAACCGTGGATCTAGGGAAAGGAACGTGACAACCAACTTGTTCCGCATGGCAACAACTGAAAATGAAACTTAATAATAAATAAAAACAATACCTTTGGCCACTAAGTAGCAGTAGGACCCCTCTTGAACGAGCATATTCTTACAATCGTAGATTTGAGCAGACTTAAAACTGAGAAGGTGATCCTTGTCAAGTGGCTAAATGTGGAAGCAGCCATGTTATCAGTGAGAACAAGTGTCCGGCTTCCAGCTGAGTCTACAGAAATCAAATATAACCACTCTTCAAAAGAACTATCCTTTTAAGTATAAAATCATAGTGGGACGTTGCTTTGATTTGCTGCCATCTTTACTATCCCAAGAGTAACACATGGGGATTGAATTATACTGTTTCAATTTGGAAAGACATATATATATGTGTGTGTGTGTGTGTGTGTGTGTGTGTCAAACATTTTCTCCACCAGCTTGTGTGCTATGTTGCTTCCTCTCACCTCTCGTCTGTCTTCCTTTCCCCTCTCCTCACCCTTCATGCCCACATAGCCGCCGGCCATATGCTCGCCCCCCCAAAAAAAAGCAAGACTGGAGTGTGTGTCTGTGACTGTGCCATAAACTGTAAGGCAAATGAAAGTGAGTAGAGAGCACAGAGGGGGACGGACAGACAGAGAGAGCGAGAGAGAGACGGGGACAGACAGACAGAGGGAGCGAGAGAGAAGGATTTGCAAGGGAGCCATGAAGTGAGGAACAATTTTAATTGTGGCTCAAATCCAGATTATTTTCATTTCCTTGAATCATCCCATTTTCTCCGTCGTGCCCGCTCTCATTTTTAATTGCAGAAAATAAATAGTGTAATTCACCCCCCCTCCCCCCTTTTGTTTGTTAATGTCCCTGAGGTATTTCGCTGAGTGAGCTGACCTCATTCACAACCTCGCTGTAAACATCTACAGAAAACCCCAGCCTATTATTTGGAGACGTGACTCGTTCACCACCGTCATTATCATGTGTCTCTCAGTTTTCAAGGTTGTCTTTTAAACGTGTGCGCCAACACCTTTGAATGGCACCACACAACATACGTGACAAAACCCTGATCAACATTTGTGCTTGTCTCAATCTAATTTAGGCAAGTGAAAAAGGAAATTAAACCTGTTAGCTTTTTCAGTCATCAGCAGAAACCGCTATCACTGCCCACCCAGGTCTGTATTAGGTTAGTAAAAGTGACACGGAAGAGAGGTTTAGGTCAAGGAATTAACCCCGATTTTCTGGAACATGATTGAGGTTATGAGATATTGAAACAAATGTTTAATGAGAAAGCTTTGGATACGAGTTACTCTTTCAGAAAGCTCTGCAGGTTCACCTGAGGAGCGTCTAGGGGTAGCAACACCAGCAGTGAAGCACTGAAGGTTTACATGATGCTTTTGTGGGACTGAAAATGTCAATAATAATAATAATAATAGTTGGATTTCCACTTGACTTGACAAAATAATAAAATTTTCTTGAATAAACTCTAAGATTCATTAACATTATTGTCATCATCATGAGAGAATCTAATGTTGTATATGCTAACATGTATTAATTTCAAGTTTTTTTTTTGTTTTCTTTGTTTTTGTTGTTGTTGTACAAACATCAAAAAGAGGCATCTCGGGAGAATTTGAGTCTTCAGAACACTGCATGCTGGGAGGTCTGCCACCATGCTGGTCCTATTTTTACTTATTTATATAATGAGTTGAGTCACAACACTCATTAAACTCATCATTTCAAGCCAGACTCCGTGTCATCAGAACATACTGTGACGTGGTCAGAAAATACACCTTTATTCATGTTGAATTAAGATAATTTTCACATTTTGACATTCAATATTCCAAGTCAAATGCTATTTTTACAGTTTCCTGGAAAAGAACCATATGGTGCTGTACTGATTAGAAATTGAGAAAAAGAGATAAAATACCAGAGATACTGCTATGACAAAAAACATTCATTTTAGGCTGAATTCAAGGCTCATCGTGTATTTTGATCATGTTATTTGAAGGAAAGATAATATGAAAAAAAAAATAGACCAAGATTCAAGGTTCAAGATTACACGGAACCTTTTTTTTCAATGGATTCTGACTACAGCAGTGGACACTGTTGCCTCTGGTACCACTATAAAATATGAAAATGCTTTGTTTTGCTCCGTGTGTGATTCAGTTACGACTCTGAGAAGCAGTGGGTTAAAAAAAAATACTTCGATTTACTAAAATATTCAATACTGTAGCTGCATGAATATCCAGAAACCTGCTACCAGGGTGTAGAATATAGTTTTAAAGCTTTATGCTTTATATCAACTGATCCTTATAAACAAAATATGTCTTACTAGAGTAAAGGAATCAAATCGAATGTATGGTTCTGTCTCTTAAACATGTAACTGGCATTAAAATATCCTATACTATCTGCTCACTCACACGTTATGTCAACTTCTCACACGTCATACATGACCGAGGCTGAGAGGCATGTTCGAGTAGGAGGTCGCGCTTCACTGCTCCACTCAACATGTGTGAAAAGTTAATGGCGTCCAGTGGAGGATCAAAGGAGAGCGAGGGATGTCAAGGTGTGGGATTCCATTTTTTTTTCGCTGACAGCGAGCCGCACATTTCCAGAGACAAATGTCTGTGTCTGCGAAACACATCTGTGTGTTCTCGTGTTTGTGTGGGTGCATATTCCGCATCTGGTGTCAATTATGATACTAAATATATCAAGGAGAAGCACAAGCTCCTCAGGAACAGTTTCATTATCAGCTACTAAAACAGAGTGACAGACTCGAGGTGAAGACTATGAAAACTTGTGTTATTTAGTCCGCCGGTTTAATAGTGAGGGTAAATCATTTATGCTTAAATATGCCTGGTTTATTAAAAGAGTCATTATAGTTATTACCGTGTTTTTTTTTATTTAAAAAACGTAGACTCCTTTTGATGAAGTTTCTGTTTAGTTTCCTTTCAACTGTCAGCGCTAGCAGGAAGTTAGTCAAACATTCAAATATCAGTGGAGCTGTTCTCCATGCACTCTCTAACTAGGCCTCAGAAAAAGATTGTGATCCGTGCCAAAAGTGCTAGACAGACACATTTTCCCAACCTGTGATTTAGCAGCTAGACAGAACAGAGAGCACATGATGTTTCATCATGTCCTCATAGTTCCCAACCCCGACTTCTGATCCAGAGCAGCAGGTGCTGCACACTACATGGCACCATCCTCTTCACAGTTTCCAGGGGAACTACTCGTTCTGTACTGCTCATTTGCCGTGGAATCCTCGGCGGCAAATTACTCACATCAAGCAGCAATGAGATGACACCAAAAATTACAAGGAGAAAGGAGACAGAAGAGAAGCGGAGGTCGCCTCCGCCGGGGGACAAGCAGATGACTTTTGATACTGCTTCAAGTTGCCAATTAAATTTGAAACTACCACGACTGTACCCAGAAAAGAGGCTGACAATGAGCATAACAACAGGGCCAATGAAGGTGACAACGAGGATGATGGCATAGATGATTTTGCGTGATTGTTGCTATTTTTTGTTGGAATATCAGGGGGGAGGAGGTGAGCTCCACAGATGAGCCAAGGAATAGATTGGAAATGAGTGCAGAAGAAACAGAAACAACAACAACAACAACAAAACAGGTCTGACATCAAACTGACATTAGATCTTTTTCACCCGAGCACCCACCTCAACAGATTCTTGCCTTTTAAGAGATTTCCATTTCAAACCAACTCCCGTCATGGGCAATAACGCTCGACTCCATTTAGCCAGGCAGGATAAAGTGAGTGAAGTTACCTAACGCAGCTTCACTTCATTTGATAGACTCTTGCTCGTTCTGCTCTCTAGCCTGTGCTATTATCACCACTGATCCTAATGTTGCTTGGTTCATTAAAAGGAAAAGGGAGTGTGGTGAAAGGCTGAGAAATTAATACATTTTAACTGATACTATTACTGTGGGATATGCTGTTTGGCAGTAAAGTATGTTTGGCACAAGTGGCACTCAAGAGTGCAACGTAAACTGGGAGAAAGATAATTCACATGCGGAGAAGACTGAAGTCCAGAATCCAAATACTTTAATCGAGTGGGCAGGCAAAGTCAAACACAGTAAAGCCGGACCAAACCAGGCAAACAAAGCAGGCAAGAGCAAGACAAACCCCCAAAAACAAAACACACAAATCGGGATGAAGATCAGCACGCAAACACTGGAAAGATGTGAAAGAGCAATGCACACTGCTTTACGTCCCTACGGACTTTCAGCCGCTCGAACCAGACAGGAAACACAGGTGGCAAAAAAAAATAGTTAGTATGGTTTTGTGACACGTACTGGTGTTTATCCACATAACGCTGTTTTGCCGTTGCCACGGTCTTCCCGCAGATGAGACACACAGCTTTCTTACACAGTCGTGAAAAATAACTAAATTATAGCTTTTTTGTTCCTTTTCTGCCATGTTTTTAGGGGTCAGAGTCTTCACAATTTCAGTAGTTGAAAGATTTCTTTTTAAAGACAGTTCAGATCCGAGGAGAACTGAGAACAGTAAGGCATCATTACAGATTCCAGCGAGCAGCATGCCAGGTCTGATACATATAGTTAGTTAGACTTGAGATAGTATGTCCACATGCCTGACGACTTGGTATCTAGGGAACCTTGAAAGGCGCCTAGTTTGTGTGTTATCACAAGTTATGGCTGTTAATATTGTACATCAGGTCTGGTTATTTGAATATGTGAGTAATTAAACTTGAAGTTGGCTGAAGATTAGAATTTTCTCTCACAAACAGCAATTGGGGTGTGATCAGAATCCCACAATAACCAATGATAGCGAGTTGACCGTGAAACAGATGTTGCATACTTGTCTTTTGAACCCGTAACTTTTACAAGGCAAGTTGATTCCGTCTTCTCAGCCGTTACTTTATCCACAGTTTTTTTTTGGCACAAAACATTGCACACACAACAGCTATTAACTGATGACTCCGACAGTCCGCCTCCATGTCTGTTTATATTCTGAGGTGACTTTAAATCACGCCGGGTTCTTGAAATCTCCTCCTTGAATTTGTTTGATTAAACACAAACGGTGTGAATTAGAGGTAGTGTGAGACAGGCTTCACCAGAATTAGTCAGGCTGGCTTATTGAAATCCAGGACATGATATATGTTCCCCTTAAGACCAAAGGTCCCCCAATTGGTCCCCCAAAACACTAACCACTAAACACTACGACTCAAATGAAAGCTGAGACTCTGCATACAGACTTTCTGTTGAATACAGACAACAGAAAGTCGTTCGCTGAACCACAACTGTAAAATTGCTATTACCTTCAATATTTCTCAATGAAAAATGAATCTTTCACCGCAAACAAGACTGACTGACTTCATGTGTTACATTCAAAAGCTTCCGGGCGTCTCTAGGTGATGTCATCAGGTTTGAGAAGCATTACCCTATCCTAAGGCAGCAGCCAGGTCACATCCGCATGCTCTGTTGCTTCTCATTGGCTAACGAAGCTGTCAATCAACATTTGGAGACGACAGCTTCCTTCTATTGGCCGTAAGGAAGCCAATGAGATATCGTCCATTCATGTAGACCATTCCCTGTTTTATTGAACATTAATAGTTATATAAAAGTGAAGAAAGTAGTTTAATACATGGAATTTTTGCTCTAAAAACTCTCTGATTTTGTTCTGCTTCACTTGTCAAACTTTGCAGAGATTATTTTCACAGGTTGTACTTAGAGTTTAGAGCTGATTCTCCATCATTCTTAATTATTTTAATTTTTTTGTGTGCCATCTTCATTGACTCTTCACCAGTAACACTTACACTGATATTTACACATCTCAACAAATCAGTCACAATTGTTCCCTTTACTATGACACCACAAGTATAAAATAGGCCTTGTGGTTGCAGAGATATATTCATTTTATTATGAGTATGAAACCTTGTTGTTACTGAATTTGCTGTGCTATGTCTTCTGTGGAAAGACTGTGGTGTTGTAGAGCTGCCAGTGACCAAATAATGCAAATAGAATTTTGTCTCCCAGCGTCAGTGACATGAGTAAAATATCGATGCTGATCGCGTGATTATTTAAATTCTAATTTCATGTCACAGCTGAATGTGTAGAGATTTGACTCACTCGGCGCCTCCTGATTATTTTTCCCTCTCTACCTGTCACTCACGCGATACACGGACAGACAACTCCCACAATCATGCAGACAATGGTCACATTTGTGCTGTCAGACTCCTTAAAAAACTTTTTCTTGTGACGACATCACTGTGTATTTGAATACAGCAAAGGGGAAGCCACATGTAGTCACAGGAGACAAATCCATCCAATGCTTTAATGCTCAGGACGGATGCTAATGTCAGTTCTAAATAGAGCCTAAAAGTGAAGGTATGACTCTGTCCTCATTCATCTGGGTAAAAGTCTGCTCTTGTTAGTTACATACAGCTGCCTGGAGGTGTTATCAAGTTTCCCGCCGAGTGGCAATGGATTTGGTCAGCTATTAAACAAAAACAAATATTTCAAACAATACTTTATAAGCTAAGAACTTGTATTTAACTGTGTGTAGTTGGTGTACATTTACCCTGATACTGCCCAAGTTGCAAAGGTACTTACATGTCGACTTCTCCTGAACCAAAACCATCAGAAACAAAGCAACCACTGGACATTTAGGCCGTGGCTTCCTTCAGTATGTGGAAACAAAAGTGACACTTGTTTGTTTCTGATGAAGCTTTATGGCTGTATCGTTCATCCCATAGTAAGTGCCTAAAGTACACTGTTAGTAATGTATTTCCATCTCTTTCTGTTGATGCACCGAAACCTTTTATTCAATTAGTGCATTTCCCTCTGTGGTCTTTAAGTCCTTCCTCACACCTACTTAATCTCATCTGTGCCCGGAGCTAGTGCCAGAGTTTGCAGCAAATGATCTTTCAATAAAATAAAACACTGGACAAACATGAAGTTGAATTAATCAGAATTATCTCACTGGGATTTTCTGGCTGTTCCACAACATCAACGTTTTTTGACAGTGACGAGCATCGATTGGCCTTTTGTAGCGAGCACAGCAGCAATTATCTTCTGCAGCTCAAATTAGGAGCAATGGAATATTGTGGTGTGTATTAAGTCTGCCTTCTGGGATGGAAAAAAAACAACCCATTTGGATGCAACTTCTTGGCACCACTACTTGAGGTTGATCCAATGGACAGTGGACATTCACAAGAGGAGAATCGCCACGTTTTTAGCAACTTCATTTACATTGACGATTAGATTTCCAGCAACCCAAAACTTCCACAACTGCAACATTTCCTTGCTTGATTCATTTATCATTATCATTTATTTATTTCAAATGAATTATATTAAGACATAAAGTAGTTAAAAGAATACAATTAAAGGATGCTTTAATAAATGGGTTTTTATATATTTTTCCTTATTACTGTTTCTAATTAAATTATTAAAAATGAAAAGAACATCATTATTATGTCGTTAAGTGTGACTCAATATGTTCAAACTAAATTTAATTAAGATTTACCAAAAATGTTTAATTGGGAAAGCACAGTAAGGTCAGTGTACAATAGGGTCATGGCAGCAGCACGTATAGTAGGGTTTCAGACATACTAAATAAAAAATATTCTTTAGAATAATGTGCACGAACCATATAAACTCAATTCAAACTGGAAAGTGATGTGAAAGCATTCCTGTGATAATGTGGCTGTGGTGATGAAAAATAAGAAAAATAAACCACAGTGATTTGAAATACAGGTTCATATTAGAGGTCCCTGTTGTTACATGTTCCTGCTCTTGATGATGAGTCAAGATTCAAGGACTGAGCCATGAACTATGAGGAGGCTTATTCTGGAATTTGCTGCGCTTCCCCCCTTTGTGGCTGAGTATATCAGCATAGTGGCCATTACTTTCTACGGTGAAAAAGTAATTCAAGGGGGTTTACAGGGAGGAAGTGGAAAGTCAAGTACAAGCAGATGGAGAGGAATTTATAAAAATGATGAGCTCCTTTTAAGAGTCACCAGGATCTCAGGGCTCACAAGCCAACCCACATAGGCTATGGATTACTAACCATACTGTTCATATCAGAGATTAACTATACATAGATTTAAAAGACAAGATGAGATAAGAAAAAAAACAATGCTCAACACATACTGTACATCAAAGGCTAAAAGTCTCTTGGATTCTAATGGGACCAATCCAACTCATGTTGGATGATGACTACATTCACATTAGTTTTACTCATATTACACATTTTCAGACTTCAGTAAGCCTAAACTGATTTATAAGTATATCCACATTGTATCGAGCTTGATTTTTTGATTCAATTTGGACAGCGGTAAAAAACAATAAAAAAAACACATGAGATCGGATTTTTCCAAAGCTGGTTCAGGGGTTTCGAACGCGATTCTGAACGTCTCGGCCGCTCAGATAGGATTTCAAAGTGTCCTCTGCGTCCCTCACGGTGTAACTTGAATGACAACAACAACACTGACGTAGATCCAGAGAGACAGAAGTTAATTGGAGGCGCATTAAGCGGTTGACACAGTGGAAGACAATCGTGGAAAAATCAGAAGAGAGTTTACGCCACGCAAACAGGCACATATTTCTGTTGTCCATTTTGTTGATTTTGTTTAGACTACTCCAGGCTTGCATGGCGTGTAACTAGAGAAATCTATGTAGAAGACTAGACTGGACAATGTCAACATGGACACATGCAGATCAGATCTGATTACTCGCAATATATAATGTAAACGCTGGGTCTGGAAGATCAGATTCTTGGATTGGATATGCTTACAAATGACAAACACTTTGGTCCAAACAACGCCTTAATGGTCTGGTGAAATGCAACATGAATGACAACAGTCTTATCAGAATACTTGACCTTTTACCTGCAGTATATGCATGTGCTGACATTGACATAATCGACTTGTACTGCGGCAACAGAGCAAAATCAAAAAACGAGGAGCGTGTCGTCCTCCGGAGCAAAATCTCACTCACAAATTTGCTGTGATAGCTGTCTTTTCTGAATTACCCCTGAGGGTGACGGCACATCTTATCTTATCTTGAAAAAAATATCAGAATTGGCAAATGGGATTTCTGTGTCCACATAGCCCTGAAATGTGAGTCACTTTAACCTGGTTGTCCGAACGTAGCCATAGACAGACCTGACAGAACTACAGAGCAGTGGTGGAGTGACACACTGCATGGAGGTGATTCTGCAACATGAGCTGGCCCAGAGAGACAAGAGCAAATGAGAGGATGCACTGCCTCAGCTGATCCTTCCACCACAAAATATTGGACTTGTTTGCTTCACGGGATGGTTGAGAATTTGTTTTTAGCTGAATGCTGAATAATTCAGTTTTTCTTCCCCCTCCGAGGCTTGTCAGCAACACAATGAAACGAGAGACAGCAGGTTGTCGAACAAGCGGGACAACGTTTAAACGCAAGAAAAGATGGAGAACGAAGACAATGCAAAGGTGAAAAGAGAGCAGGGAAAACGAAGAAGACGAAGGAGACGCTAAAAAGAACACGAGGTGGTAGAAAAGTGTGTTCGCCACAGGAGAACGTCCCCACCATTTACAGTTTCACACAGCATGTCATAATGCTGTAAATACTCCAATACAGTTCTGTTGAAGTGCATTTTGTTTGCTTTCATTTCTGTCTTATCTCCAGCCTTTTTTTGCTGATTGGAAATGTTACACGGGGTCAGTGAACACAACACAGATCTTGTTCCTAAGGGCTATAAAATTGATATTTCACTCTCCGAAATCTTTAGAGACAGGGAGATAAATATTTCATATCCAACATCCACAGTCTAAATCCATCTCTGCAAGGCTTCTCCACTCCTCTGGTGAGACCTACAGAAGATTTCATGTGCACATGTACTCCCACATACACTGTCTGTCTGTCTGTCTGTGAGTTAGATTGAATTATCACGGTGAGTATGTCGGAAAATAAGCTTCGCACAAATGCAACAGGGAAACAAAACAAGAAAAAGCTAATTCATGGCTTCACCATGAAAACACACTTGATTCAGTACATTACATTCTGTATAACCTAAGTCCATACAGAAATATCTTACTCATGGTTTCTAGAGGATGAAACCTAGTGCTTCCTGTTTGGCCACTGTCATAAAGCTGCAGTGGAGAGATGCCAGTCAGGACACAGGGGATGTGATGTGACATAACAAACAACCCTGTGTGAAAAACACAGTTTTGGTCACAGAATAACACAGGCCCTCGCTAGTGAAAACATGATCGCAGATCATCTAATTTTCCTCCTGATGTCATGAAAAGCCAAGAATGTGTCTTCTTTGGCTTTAATCAGTACATTCCTGCAAAAGTACGGTCAGCTCCAGCAGTCCTTTTATCTCACAGGTCTTGTGTGTAACATTTAATAAGAGGGTTTATTGGCAGAAATTGAATATACTACCCATAAGTAAATGGTAATGGGGAATGCTCTGCATTTATCTAGTACTTTTCTAGTCCTGATGACCACTCAAAGCCACTTTACACCACAATTTTGCCACTCACTCAGCGGATCTATGTGCAGCGCATTTTCAGTCACACGCCTTTCATACCCATTCACACGGTGCCAGCACAGCCACGCGGAGCAACTTGGGGTTAAGCGTCTTGCTCATGGACACATCGGCAGGTAGACTAGTGGAGCCAGGAATCAACCACTGCGCTACCGTCACCCCAAGTAACCAGATATGTAAGTTTATAGTCATTGTGAAATAAACTTGTTTCGTAGTGTTGAAATAAGCATGTGCTTTAGGCAATTTGATCAGAAGATTACTACGCCAATCAAGAAGAATGACACCCTTGAGTATGCGAAGGACACCGTGTTTGCCCGACACTCCTCTGTCTTTCTAAATGACCTCCTTTGGATGACCCTACCTAAAAATAAGCTAAGTTCATGTCATTGAGAATGGATGACAGAGACAGTAAGATTGCCATTAGTTGTACATTTACAGACTTGGTCATGTGGGGATTCAAATAGCTTGCAGTTAGAACAACAATATAACACTTCTCTTCATTTGTAGCTGCCAATCGCATTAAATTGGAGCTTTCACAGGAGTCTGTGTCCCAGACTTTATAATTACTGAGAAGCTGCAGTTAAGGTGCAGCTCTTTATAAGGTGTAAACTTGGTAATTACAATAACTCCTGTATGACATGAACATTTCAATACATAGAACCTGGCTAATTAAAAGAAAATCAAAAAAACAACAACATATATACTGTTATTTTATTGGAAAAACATTTATTATTTCCCGCACATTAGAGCTAAATGTGAGCAGCTTTTAAAAGTACTCCAATTTTATTCAGGAACATAAAACCCCGATTTGACAATGACAGCTGTGGTTAAAATATGATGCAAGACACTATATTAAAACAAATGATGGGACATGTTAAGGAACGGGAGGTAAATGAAGCATTTTACAGAGCAGATCCTCACCAGTTTGCAGCAATTTGATGTTGATTAGCCATTTAAGGAAGACATAAGAGGAGGCTGACTGAGAATGGCAAGCAGTAAAAGGAAAAAAATAAAAAAAAAGAGATGAAGGTGTGCAATTACTACACAATGTGAAGTCGGCCTGGAAAGAAGTTATTTCACACCCAAAGAGAGGGGTTTTGAAGTGTGAGAGAGTGAGAGAGAGAGTGTGTGTGTGTGTGTGTACTGGATCCACTGCAGAGTGTAAAAGAAAGTATCAGCTGAGTTGGCAGCACAACCAAGAGTGACATCCTAACTTTGTACATCACAGTCCCTCCCTCTCTCTCTCTCGCTCTCTCTCTCCACTGACTCCGCTGACTCCACATCTCCTTAAAATGGCTTCCCAAGCATTTCTACTATTATTAAAAGTGGCATGAAGATGACTGCTTGAAAATGTAGCCTGGAATCCCGCTAACACGCAAAGACACTTAAAGATGATGATTTAATGCAAGCGTAAAAAGCGAATGCTTGAAAACCCCTTGTTTGAAGACCAAGGCTGACGTACTTGGTTATTTATCAACTCATTTGGTAACATGACTAAATCGACTTCGGGGTCTATAGTAGTTATTCATATTAATACTCATGTTCTGTATGCCTACCTAGGCAACATGAACATTCCATGTCACACTTATCGTGACTATATTTAATTATTTAATTGTGTGTTATTCACACAACACACACACACACACACACTTGACCTAACTGCAATTAAAATCTCAGTCCTTAACTTAATCAGTTTTACAGGATGAGGGAATGAGGTTCTGCCTCATTATGACCAGGTTTTGGTCCCCATAGTAACAAACACAAGCGTACACAAACACACACACACACACACACAATACACAAGAGGGGGAGACAGACAGACACACAGAGACAGAGGAGGGAACAGATTGCTAATGTTACTCATGTTACAAAACATTATATACAAAGTAAGAGGATTCATGAGCCTTGAAATGACTGAATAGATCCAGGCTCCCCCTTGTGGCACGTCGGCGAGCTACATAGCATTCTCCAGTCAAACGTGAAATTTTATTGATTTTCTCCATTCGAATAATCACGACCATCGACTTATTGTGAGTGCGTTTTTTTTTTAGATATCGTTGATGATATTGTAAATTGGTAGGGGACAGTATTGCAACATGTATATTTATGTTTATCTTTATGTTCAAATAGCGGGAGAACAGCAAACATGATAAATGGGGAGAATTATGGGTGTAAAAAGCACACACATGACATCAGATATTACAAGAAAGACAGGGGTTCCAGTGTTTTTGAGCTCACAATTAACCTTCAAGACCAACATATTCCTGTACAGTCCAAACTCAAGTATGAACAATCTACTAAAAATGAGCCAATAATAAAATACACATTGTGTATATTTTATTCAAAGGAAACAACAGATGCATCATTTTTCAGACAGGGCTACAAACACCTCTGATGACCGTGTGATAAGTTGCCATATGGAACCTATGCAATGCATATACTGTAACAACCATGTTTAGCAATAAATTCACCACTGCACATCTCAATGGCAAAATATTCAAATGTGAATATATGAAAAGAGGTTAAAGGCTTTTTACATTACCTCAACATCACACGGTCGAGTGTGAGGGAAGAGGGACTCTACTTATTGCTCCATAATGAAGGAGCCTTATTCATGTTCATACATTAATTATGACGTAACACTTAAATTGTGACCTGCTGCTTATATGGGCCTGCTCGGTGTAAATCAAGATATGATTGGCCTAAAGCTTGTCCGACTGATTTCCTGGACGTGGCTGATTAAAAATTAAAAATTTAGAGTGAGATTTTCAATATTCATGGAGGAAACTCATATCAGACATTTCCTCACTGAATAAATGGGATACTGTTACGCTGGAGCAACACAACTGTTTTGTGCGGTGCAAGGTAAGCAGGTCTTGGGGCCACACAGTGGTGACTCACAGCAAGAAGGACACCGGTTCATATCCCTGTTCACCTGAAGGCCCTTTCTTTGTTGAGTTTCAGTGTGGGCCTGTCCAGCATGTACCCTGCCTTTTGCCCTATGTCAGCTGGAAATTGGCTCCACCCCCTCCATGACTCTCATGTGGAGGAAAAAGCGGTAGCAAATTGATAGTAAGCAGGTCATTTGTACACTTTAATAGTGCACTATTACAATTTTTAGACACAAAAGTAGTCTAATAATTTAGATTCAAGTTTTTTTAATCATACACCGTTTCGCAAACAAATGACTTTGTTCTTAAGCAAAATAAAGAACAATAATTACATAAATGTGATTTAAAAAGGGGTATACTGTATTATCCCCTATGGAAACTGTGCTTCCCTTACAACCAAAACCCAAAATAAATCTAGCCGCCTGCTGTGTCCATTACTATAGCAACACCACAGGCACAACTGCTCTGTTAGTAATCTGCAATATCAGATCGGTCTCCTCAAATGACACAAACAATCTGGGCTCCCTCAAGTTTTTCATGAAAACTGAACTTTCTGCAACACGGATTTTAGAAAACTAAACAACACTATTTTCCACAGAAAGAATTATATACAGACAAATTGCAAATCACATAACAATTGCAGTATTTGTCAGAAAAATCACAATTAGCTTCCCAACATTGTTCAGCCCTATACTGGCAAACCTCCTCTTCTTACATGGTGTGCCTTACGTCTTCCCTGTTGTGTAGGTGGGACAGTTTATTAGTTAAGTATGAGTGTTTTGCCACTTGTTTAAGTAGAAACATCCCTGTGCTCTGGCTGCAATAATTTCATTACTTCCCCATTCTTGAGCCACTGCTGCTGATGTTGCTGTGGCAAGCAGTGCTCCTCTCCGTGTGTATGTGCGTAGAGGGGAAGAAGAAAAAAAAAAATGGCTTGCCTCATCCTTCTTCGCTCGATTCCAACTGCTCCGTGCACAGTCTTTACTGTGTATCAACCTTCACCATCACTTGGAGGTCAAAGCACAGTGGCAACAGCAGTGATCCCATTAAAGTGGATGTTTTGCTTGTGGAGATGAAACCCTACTTAGTCATCTTCTGCAGTGCATCAGATGGCAAGTGTGTTAGTGGGTCGAAGACACACCGCATCGCTCACATTTGGAGCAGAATGGAATGGGAAAGAGTCGGGGAAATGCTGATGGCGATGATGATGACAGAGCCCTGCAACTGACAGAGGCCACTGCTTGTTTAGTGCTCGTGGCAGAGTGTTGGGCACATAGGACTGCATGTAGAGTGATCATTAAACTGGGACCCTGGCTTCAAAGAGTGCACACAAGGTCCTCTATGAGCTGTGGACATTATCTGCAATCAAAACAACTCTTTTAATAATATCTCTCGTTATGCTGTTGGTGTCTAGCGTGGAAACTCAAGCAAAAACTTCTCAGCCTAACCCAGAACATGTCACAGGGGAAAGATTGTTCTTGCAATACTTTTTTAGTAACATTGGCTCCTTTGACGTCAGTGAACCTGGGCCACTTACGTTCAAGCTTCGTTATCCCTTCTCGGAAGAAGCCTCCAGATATCCGTAAACAGCATGGTGACCATGCAAATGTGATTTAAGTCTGGGAAATGGGAAGAAATCAAATGTTCAAAGCCACATTTGGCTGCTCCTGCCACTGCCACCTTGTTGTACATGTGTTGGTCTCCGTCTCTCACCGAGTGATTTTCAAGGACATCACTTGCAAAGAAACAGCAACAAACATTTGAGCTTTGCAGAGGACTTTACAAGGCTTTATAGCAGTCATTAGCAGAGACATTACAAGAAAATAGTTTGAGTCACCAAATAAATTTGCTGAACTTTTGCAGACTTTTAGTGAAGATTTATTACACAACATGTGCATAAAATAAACTTGAGATAAAACTTTCAATGAATCTTGGAAATGTCTTGTTTACCTAATCAAAATAACTTTTGTGTGGCAGCAAAAAATAGTCAGAAGCTTTGTGCTGTGCACAGACCAGACTTGCTCTTGTCACAGTTCATAATTCTGAATTGGGTCACGATAGTTTGTCATCTTGAAAAAGTGGGTCCCGGTATGAAATGTTTGGAAAACACTGCTTTTTAGTACAGAACACAGATAGGCCTCATGTTTCCGAGTGAGGTAGACACCTTTTTGAAGAACCGTCATATGTGGTCAAACCACAATCCTGTTAAATGATATGAAATATAGTCGATAGTATACTTTATTTTACTACTGAAAACAACTACGCATACAGTATATGCTGAAAATAAAACATGTCAATATTGATTGATGGTGTTTGATAGACAGATAGATATCTGAACCTTAAAAACGACTATTTGAGTTCAAAATATACAATCTATACGCACACAAAACCAAGTACTCACTGCATGGCCCAACAGTGAGCGCAGCTTGGTCTTGCTTTAAATCCATCAGAGGAATAAGACATAGATATTATATTGCTTTGCTGTAAGAAATGGAGGTCACAAGCACGCTAAACTGCCCTCCTGAGTGGACGATCACAACACCAAAACATACGAAAAGGGATGTGAGTGTAATTTTACACCATAATAAGAAGCAAATATGTGAACTCGTCTTTTATTTTAGCTGCTATACCCAAGTGGCGTTCAACCTCAAATGACTGCAGTAACAGTAATAATAAAAAAAATGTCACCTTTGTGGGTGTGTGTCTGGGTGGTGGTAGTGTGGGGGGGGGGGGCGCCTATCCGAATATCTTCAAAGGGAAAGGCAAACCACGTAATCTACGTTCCAACTTGATTTCTTTGAAAAGTGACAGCCGTGGTGTTTGAAGGGGAGAGCGGAGGAGGTTAGGCAATCTTTTAACTGAGTCATCGGCCCCTCATACACCCCCACTCATGCCCCGTCAATAGCTGCTGTCCACTTCCCTTAAAGTACTGGTTAGTCATGATGACTTGTCACTGACCAATGAGAGAAGCCGTAGGTGTGAGTCGTGCTTGTCAGAGCAAAGTGACTGACAGCTGAGACTGCGGCAAGGTTAGCGAAGCACATTGTCCGTGCGTGTTGTGACTTAGTTTGCATGCAGTTCTGATCGGGGACAAAGGAAGAATTAGCAGTACAATAAATCTGCTATTAGTATACAGTATAGTGGTGCTTAACTGTGAGACAGCACTGAATTCAAGGTATCTACAGGATGTAGTCATTAGTGAAATCCATATCAAATCCAGTGGATTCTCTTGGGCAACTATACATACAGTATGTTTCCAATGAGGGGAAAGGACGACAAATGAATGAATAAAACATAACGAATAAAAGGATGGAGACTGCTATATGAAACAATGTTCTCGCTGAGCACTTTTGCTACAAGCCAGCTATGACACCGAGTTCCTGTATTCTTTGCTGCTGAAAGAATCAAAGTGCAAGCTCGCAGACAGATAACAAACGTGGTAAGTACGAGAGATAATTGTTGTAAAAGAAATACCTATATAATGGCCATATTGGCATGTTGCCCTCTTATGGGATGAATAAAATGTCTGTCCGCCTCCGAGCAAAAGCCAATTTAGTTGAAATGTCCGCACAGACAGTTCTCACATGGGCTTCCAGGGTTTTGTGCAGCAATAAGCAAGACCTGTTCCCCTCACCTTTTCTGCTTTTCTTTCTGCCTTGTTCTTTCACTGAGTACCCATCACATTTCCATCCCTTCCTCCCTCTCCGATATCTAAGCAGTATCTATTAGAGCGTCATGAATTAATAATGAGTTAATACTAAGATGAATTATTGTGATATTTTATTCAGTAAGCATGCTGTTAGACGGCGTGTGTATGTGGCGAAAGCCGACAGTTTATGTCAATGTGTGTGCACGCACACGCACGCCGAGACGCTCATTTGTGCACACACCTAACGCAAAGTGGTGTTCCTAAATGGATTATGATTAGTGCACTCGCTCAGTGTGTACTTTTAGCGAAGACAAAAAAAAAGAAAGAAAGAAAGAAGCACAGCCACAGGCAGTTAGCCTGTCTGCCGCGTCTACAATCCAGACTTTATTCCATCTCCGGCTTTCTTCGGACCTGTGCTTTGGTATTTCTCATAACTTATTTAGACAGGAGGGAAGCCACAAGGAATACAAGCACCGGCATGCACCAGTGAGAGAGAGCAAGACACAACAAGACAAGGCCAGTGAAAATGGCACACACAACTGTTAACGAATCACTATGGTGACTAATTAAACATTTACTCACTTTTCAAAGCACAGCCTTGAATGCTGGAGCCGCGAGGGAGGAGTGGATGTTGGTCACAATTACTGCTACAATGCCAGATGATGACTCAAATGTCAAAGTGAAAATATGTGATAGGGATGAATACTTTTGTACACACACACACACACATGCAAGATAATATAGAAGAAGCAAACATCTAACCATACATTATTTGTTCAGTTTAAAGCTTTACATAATCTAAGTTAACAACACAAATCATAATAATATAATATTTTGCTCAGCTCACTGTGGAACCATGCAGTACCATTTCCCAATACATGTAAACAGATTTTGAAAGCATAGTTCCTCTCTACATGATCAAATGAGACTGTAATAATAACGTCAAGTGAGCTCACAACCACGATATAAGCATTATAAAGCTTCTCCAGCCACAGTAGACATACTGTATCCTCTGGGGGAATCAAACTATCGTGTAACCTATATTCATTTTTTAAATGCTTCCAGTTGCCACAGGTGCTGCAGTATCCATGGTGCACTATTATTTGACAGGTATGTAATCAGCATAACCTTTAGCTTGAAGAGGATCATCATCCCACATCCTGCTAAGTTTACAAGCTGCATCTGTTAGGAGGAAATGAGGGATGGAAAAAAAAAAGTGCTGCAGATTTTTACATTGGATGGCACAACTATTTTGTATTGATTGATTCTTTTTGATTAGTTTACCGATGCATTTTAAATCTTAAAATAAGCCCTCTGTTAGGTAGAGGTACTTTGGCAGTCTGTCAGACTCCAACTTTGGTAATCTAATGCAGTATAAGCATCAAACATTATACAAATCTGATGACAGACTACATTATGTACTTTGGAAATGAAACATGCAAAATGAGTAATGCCTGAGAATGTCTTGCTTTTCATTTTGGCCCCCGTTAACAGATTAGAGCAGCCTTACAGCTGTTTAGTGTTTCTTTTCTTTTCTTTTTTTAATTGACTGTGCAGAACTCTGTAACTATGGTTTAGAAGCAGCGCTATATAAACAACATGTTCTATATTTACAACATGTTTAAATAAAACATTAACTCAATTAACACAACTGTGTTTGTGGCTATAACCTCAAAATGCCACTACAATATCAACAGACCCACTCCGCTAAACACTGCTTCAAACAATAATGGATTTCCAGTCAGAATATTTCTGAACAGCATTTGCTTCCCTTGTCCCCACACTCCACAAATTGAGAAAATGTCCCGCACGATGTCCTCAGCTCTATACTGATGCTTTTGTATAAGTAAATGTACACATCTGATCTAATGACTGTAAAAAAGAGGGGCAGCTGTCACCACAGAGCTGCTAGACTGATGTCAATCAACCTGTTATACCCAGGGTGACGCCTCCCTCTTGTTCTGGGAAAAAGTTTGAGTCAAAATCAAAAATTATGGAAAATATAGCGAAAAAAAGGAGATGCAGCTACAACAAAAAACTACTCACAACTGGGTTGTTTGCCTTTTCCACGTTACTTTTAAGTGCAAGAGTCATACAGATCAACAGACTATGGAAGAAATTGCAAAAAAAACTGCAGCCATACTTGTAAACAATCAAAATTGTGGGGGAAAAAATAACCCATAAGTGTTTCTATATTTTATAAGCCATCTTTTATAAAGTATTAGTCGTACAGTGGATACAATCCTGCGTTTATCTTTCAAGTTATTCCATCAACATTTTGGAGTCGTCATAGCACGGCTGCGTGAAACTGCTGTGACACTGTTATATACTCGACACAAACAAACTAGTGATGAGTATAGACGTTATTTTCGGTGTTACTGAATCACTAGAATCAGTTCAGTAAAACGATCAATTCAGTACTCCCTGCACAGACTCAGTCACTGAACTAAAATATGACTGAACTTGTTGTGATTTGGTTCACGATCCCCGGCTTTCAGCACTGCTGTCGCTAAATACACTAGCAATCTGTTGATGTCACATTTTAGGAGGAACCTCGACAGAGCAGACACTAATAAAAGCACCAGGTTTCTAATGGAAAAGCAAAAAAAAAAAAAGTGAGTCAAACCCTGCTAGAACTATACAATGGAAAAGCACTTTTAGTTAGCTACATAAAATTAGTAATCAATCAGTAATGACAGCAGTCACAAACACAGCCATTGAGAACAACATTCTCTACTGTGGCACAAAAAACAAACAAACAAACATATGAGCCCAAGCTGTTTTAGCAATATGTGCCGACTTCCCTGAACTTTTAAGTTACTAGCGTTAATGTTAGCATCAGGCTCTCATCCTCTAATTGCTTTGATATTTATTTATTTATGTGTTTCCAAGGCTAAATTGCCCTCTATAGTAGCTGTGGATTCAGAGCCAGGCTGTTGAAAGCACTCAAAAGTGTCGCTTGCTCCCCTTTTCCTGTGTTGGTTCTATGCTAATAACTGTGATGCATTAGCACGCAGTAATGGCGAAGTGCTGCGGCCCAGTCCACTACCCTGTCACATAAAAAAGATAGACTCTCAAAGCGGCATGGGTTGTCAGATCACCAGCGCAGTTACCTGCAAAGACAGAGTGGCACATGATGAATCGCATCATATTTACTTGGTTTTCTAATCTAAATGTTTCAACATTGTTGCTGCTTGAGTGCAAGTTCGGTAAGAAATGCTGAGCATACGTATTCCTTCCGCATTATAAAGTGGCCAGGATCCACCACACCAACATAACGCCTAGTCTGCGTTTTCATGATTGTAGTGGATTTGATTGGTTTTTAGTGTGCGTTGAAAATTTTTACACTTGCATACAATCTGTATGTTCATACTAGTGCCTTCTGTAGTTCATAGGAGAGAGTCAAATATGTTTAAAGTCAAGGATGCTATACTCCATGCAAACTTTCTGCACGGAGTTTGCATGTTCTCACCATGTGTGCAAGGGTTTTCTCCGGCCTCCTCCCACAGTCCAAACACATGCAATATGGAGATTAGGTAAATTGACCAGAGGTGTGAATGGTTGTTTGTCTCTATGTGTGTGGCCCTGTGATGGACAGGCGAACTGTCCAGGGTGTACCCTGCCTATCGCCCTATGTCAGCTGAGATTGGCACAGCACCCCCCGTGACCCTCTGGTGGAGGATAAAGCTAAAGATAATGGATGGATGGATGACTGATCACAGGTAGCTCTATGATTAGTCAATTGATTTAATTGGCTCTATAATAAAGCTGTACTAATGACAACTTACTTTTCCTTCACAGCAGCTGTCTTTCAAAGTAAACCTATGTGAACAACAGATACAAAAGCAACAGACAGCCAACATATGTACATTGTGACCCATGTATAACACAGATAAACCAAACAGTATTCCGTTTAGTGCTTTGCCAGGACCAGGCAAACGTTAACGTTATATTACTTATATGAAGGAGAAACTCTCACAGTTTCATTACAGGCTACAGTGTTTTGATTGTACACTGACCTTGTTAAGAGACACAATAAGTGCCTCTGTGCTCATCGCTTTCCCTCAAGTGTGCTGATCAATCACTTAACACCTATACACAGCGTCAGGGAATATACAGTTCACTCGCCATCTGAGAATGTGTTTGTCCTTCTACAAAAGCCCACGAGAGAATTCCTTGAATTATGACATTTTCGAAGAAATTGCCCTCACACTTAAGATGATATCCTTGTGAAGATGAAATAGTTACTCACAAGGCACCATTTAAGACAGCTAGAAGGAAGATAAACGAGGAAAACTTTCAAGAGGCGTGAGTTTTTTACGCATAGGAGAAAATGGCATTATTAAGTTATATTATTACTGCTGTCTCCCCTGCTGCTTTTTACAGCTACACTAATATGATGTATTTATTTTTTTCATTTTAAATATACATGATAAAACATAAACCAACACATCCAGATAGGGTTTTTAGCTCCTTATCAGAAATAATGTCTGTCCTAAAAACAGATTTACACATGGTGCAGGGAGTTAAGAAGAAGCAGACTTTCTTTTGCATGTAGATGTTTACACAGAGAATGCTTTGAATGAAAAACAGCAATGATGAAAAGTAAGCAGGGCAGGGAGCATCTCTTTGGCCAACAGCATTCTATGAATAGGTCTGTCAATGTCTCAGTCATTGCTTTTCCATTTTGCATCATAACAATCCCATAGTCTTGAGGGTTATGCAAACCATTACGGGAGTCATTGTGTTTCAAATACACGAGAGCTGTGTGTGTCTTTAAAAAAGAAAGGTTCATTATGATGCCACTTGCCAAAATGTGACATTCAAATATGTTTGTTTCGGTGCTGATGTAACGTTTCCTTTAGTTTGCAGAAAAGAAAAAAACGGCAGTGGCTATTAAAGGTTTGTCTGCCCTTTGCTCGGAGACTTGAATGTCACCAAATCACTTCAAAGCTTAGAGTCCTTGCTATTATATTTTAAGAGTCAAGAACTTTCTAAGAGTATTTTCCAAATATTTGGGCCTCAGAGGGTTTTCTCTTTTGTGAAACTTCCATGGCTTACTACAATGACAATCATATGACAAGGTAATAACAAATTTAAGCAAAAACGAGAGTGCAGCGTTTGGCTCACGAAGCCTGTGATATATTTCACTAACGGCTAAATTCAGGACTTTCAGTCGTATGATTAATGAATAAAATGAATGAGAGGTGTAAAGTGTTTGCTGGCCACTAATGACATTGTGGATGGTTAATTTATCATATTCACTAGTCTACAGATGAAAAATGAGCCATTAAAGAGCACAAAAATATGTGTTGCCTGGTTGTAAACCCATCATTTGGTTGATGTTCTGTGCTTTTGTACTGTAGCTATATTTAGCAAGCGCCTTAAATTGACAGCAGTCTCTGATTTCCCTTTCTCGGGAAGGTTTAAGAAAAAAAAACAAAAAACGGTTCAATTTATTTTACTTATCAATTGACAAAACCTCCTGCAGGAAAAAAACAACCCTGTTCCAGAGAAGCATCAGCATTCATTTAAAACTGATGAACCGTATTCAGTCTCCTCTCACTGCTTCTTATTTAAACTCGGATATTAAAGCTGCTAGGTGCAAAATGTTCTCCTTTACCTATTCAGAAATGTCTTATGCATGTCCAGTCCAAAACAACTGGAACCGTAAAGCTGAGAGAAACTGGACCACAAGTCACCTCTTTCACATTGCACAGTTGATTGATCCGTGGTAAAATGGAAAAAGTATTGATAAATGCAGCTTTAATGGCCTTTTACCAGCTGAAAAGACTAAACCCAAACATAATGCTATATTGCATCGACCGAGCCTTGATAAATGAAACATATTAACAGAATATAAGCATGTCATTAGTTGTTAGATGGTAAAACGTGATTGGTGCAATCAGTAAACGTTCAGGTAAACACAAAGGTTTGGAAGCATATGTCACCAGGTGTTTGGAGAATCGGACTGTCACTTCAATAAGCACTCACAGCTGTGTCCAACCATATTTGTAGGCAATTTTGTGCATCTTTGTGCATCGCTCTGTATGTAAATAATGATGCTGCTTGTGGAGACGACTGCAGCGAGAGATCAAGCTAATGTTAGCGTCTTCACTGGGACCATTTAGCATGCAGCTAATAGCCTCGCTCCACAGGAAGCCATCAGAGCTCTGTGTCGGCGGCTCTCAGAATGGCTGTGCCGGAACTGGCACACCCAAGTCCAATATCTCTCATCTGGGAGGAATGGAAAGATGAAAATGCACACATAAGCCACACACTGAGATACACACCCAAACACAGAGTTTATGTCTTTCAGCAGACGTGAATATATGGCAGTTGAGATCCATTAGCTGTAAACATGTAGAAACTGTCTGAGGAACAGAAGGCGACTCAGTGGGGAGTCAGCCGGCAATGTGGAGGTATAATAGTTTGATGAGGAATATGTGTGTGTATATGTGTGTCCAAATATTCTTGTTCTCAGTCAGTGTGACACACTTGCAGCGCTTGTTATGGCCTTCAGACGCAGAGCAACCTCTGTGGGGGCGAAAAACTGTAAAGGTCCCATTAAACTGTGCTGGGCACCACAGCAGGCATCCAAACATCTGTGACCTTTGTATGAAAAAAACAAAAGCTTCTAGAGAAAGAGTAATAAATCACATCCCTGCCCTCGTCTTTTCCCAGAGAAGACAGCGGTGAATCTAGCTCTAAAAAAAAAGTATTTGGACAAAAGTTGAGTCAGGTCATTTCGACCAGAGAGGAGATGAAAGCCATCTTTAAAAATGTAACTTCAAACTCATTACTTTCGGAAGTCAATTAAACTTAACTACACTTTAAAGATTAGATTTGTTTGTGTAAAAAACACACCTTGTGCCAAGAGGACAAGAGGGGGGAAAAAAACATTCTTTTGATTCTTTGATCCATTTGAACTGCCCACCATGTGGGGATCGATTTAGAACTACTTGGTTTGACTCACCATTGTGAGGAGACAGCACTTTAGGCTCAACCCTCAAAGGCATACTTGAAAGGATGTTCAGAGCAGAGTTACACACCAGTCAGTGGGCTACTTTAGACCAAAGTGAGTTTTTATGCCAGATTCAGCAACCTCATCTCACTGTTCCGTTATGTCCTATTTAAATCACAGATTTGGGCATTGTGTCAAAACCTGTTGTAAACATTGCAGCCCACGGATCCAGGCCAACTATAAGCAATGAGTTAAGAAGGTAATTTATCCAAAAAACTGATGCCAGTACAGAGACATTTTTCTTTACATTTGGTGAAAATGTAAAGAATTGTTAGTAGTAAATACAAGGCACTTTCTTACAAGCTGTTTTACATAAGAATCCAGTGATATACGCTTTCTCTTGAGAAAAACATAAAGTTTTAATTGGGTAGGATATCTTTGTGTGTAATTTGTGAAATTTAAATAATTGTAATTGTGGAAAGTGGCTAAATGCTAAACTCAGGAGTAAGTATATAAGATCATAAAATGATCATAATATGATCATTGTTTGTGTTTATAGCCGCAGCGGGGTGGAAGTGACTAACCTTACGGAAACCGAAAGGTCCCCCAAAAACAAGACGACGAGGATCAACCAATGCCCTCCACACATTTCAAACTGGGATTAAAACATTGCAAATAAATGAACTTAAAGGTCGATCCTATCTATGCTGCTGCAGAGTGGTCAAAGACATCAGCTACTGTATGTCTCACAGAAAGGTACTGTTACTTTTAGTATTTTTATTAGATCTTTACTGACTGTTCATTAAAACAGGCTTTCTAGCAGCAGTAGCTGGCTGTACACTGTCCAGTGTAATGCAAACGTGTTCTGTCATAAATATTTTAAACTCTATTACACAAACTCTGGTAATTATCTGACGGTAAGGCATTAGTATCCTTATAATACTGCACAGAAGCCATTACTTATGCACGGTGCATTGCATAGCTGTAGTTGTAAATTGAGATTTGAGACGTATTAGTCAGCCAAATCAGGTGGGCATCTTGAAAAGTTTTCCTGGAATATGTTTCTGTACTGAGGCGCAGTGGAGAAAACACTTCCTGGCAGTCCTGTTTAGGTTTGATGCCAAGACAGCACCAAACCTATATGCATCTGCCAGAATAAAGATACCCACTTGCTAAGGCTGAATCAGACGACTAAATTCTCGCCACTTGGACGGCATGTTTTCATGCAGGAGCATCCAAAGTCAATCAAATACATCTGTACCTTGGCCATGAGAAATCTAAATAGTATAAATATGTATCTATTTATTTTTCTATTATTAGTATTACTTGCTGATATATTTCTGTGTGTCTTTGTTGGATTTCAGTTTTTTGGAAGTAGCACTTCTATAATTTTGCTGTATTCTACAATTAAGTGTTTTTAAGTAAAAAAATTGTATTGGTTGTGTTTTTTATTGTTTTCCCTATACTATTATTAAACTTTTGGGCTGTACTAAATCACTCATGTGCAGCACCAAACCAAATGAATGAAAAATTCTACCGCCATTATATGTTTGCTTTAAATATAGAGTTGTCACAAATTTCAGGACTAAACGATTACTTTTTATAAATTAAAAAAAGTGAAATTTTGCACCATATTAGTTAAAGGTGACATCGAATGCTTGTATCACACATATATGTTAGTTATGGAGGTCTACTTACATATATTAACTTGTTTTCAGGGTCAAAAACCTCCTGGTCGCTGCAAACGAGCCGATCAAAATATCTCCTCACTGACGCTCTCGTCAGCCACGCTGTTTCAGACCAAAACCACACCCCCAGAACGTGGACTGTGTTGTGATTGGCCAGCCAACGAGAGCTTTCCCACTGTCCTGTGATTGGCCAGGTCCCTGGAAGTGATGTAATTGGCACGTCAGCTCTCAGATACGCAGCTCCCGCTCTGGCACAATGGATGCTCTGCTAGTCATTATCAAAACATTGTTAAATGGCTGTGTCACGACCCCGCGCCATAATCCCTTACGCCTTTGCCCCGGAGTTGAAACAGTTCTCAACCGATATGCTCAGCAGCTACAAAGAGAGTAGTTTTTCTTCTTCTGCGATTGAATGTACGCAACCGGATGTGCCCAGACTAGTGCCCGGACCAGGAGGCGCTACAGTGGTGAAAAGAGTGGTGAGGTTTCCTGATGACATCATCAGCAAACGTTAGTGCCTTTCCACTATGCAGAGCCCGGGAAAACAATAAAACCCTATTATCTCAGCAGTGGCTGAGCTGTCACAAAAGCAGCGTTAATTGGAGCTTCTGGTCTATGTCGCCTTTAATGTTGCCACAATCACTACATTTATGTCTAATCAAGCTAAAGGCCATAGTCCAACTAAGAAAGGCAATCGGACAAATTGCCTGTCTGAGTATACACGTGGAGAAGGAAAACGATTTATACGTCTGACTCCGTAGGTGGTGCTGTATCGGTCCATAAGCTTGTGCGTATTGAATCAGTTTCCTGTTAACCTTTACGTCACAGAAAAGACAAACAGTGAACAGTGAGATGGATCGTGCTGTGGTTGCTGTACATGGTAATCGAGATACAAATTAGATTGAGCATGGCTCTTGTGGTTGCTGTGACGCTACCTCCGTATGATTTCCTGTAACAGTACTCGAGTTTAAACGTCGTCTTCTTCTACTTCTAAATTTCGGTGCATGTGCAGAATGCCAAGTACGACTCCGAATAAGCGTATACATGCAGGAGTAAGACTAAATGCAAGTCTGACTGAAGCCCTTGTTGGGACGGGATTAGTTTTACATGGGGAGGTGGAGTAGTGTCATTTTACCACATTACATTATATTAATGGCCAATTCCCATGGGATGAGCAAGCTCAGTAAAACTACTATAGTTTGAAGGGTTACATCACTCCATCTGTCCCAGGACTAAAATCACTGAGAAGCTCTGGTAATAATGACTTGACCCCACCTCCTCATGTAGGGCTCAAGACGTAGTACTAAGTTACTAAGTGAGTAAACCAAATCTGACTTTTACTTCCACAATGCCAGTCTTTCAGTTTGTGGCTATTCAGCAGTTTCTGTAACATGTTCATGTGCCACAGAAAGTATGGGGGAAATAAATCATGATGTATTAAAAAACAAGGGGCTGTCTTCATAGCAGAAAATAAAAGGTGATATAAAAATATTTCACAATCAAGAATTACATTTTCTGACAAAAGTGGAAGTTTTAGAGGTATTAACTGTCAGATGGAACGATGAGAGTGGATGAAGAACCGACTGGCAGCAGTAAATCTGCCAGCTGACTGGGGACCATTGAGACTCTGAGCTGTTCGACAGGCGTTCAACAAAACTACGATTTTGACGAGTAAGCGGCAAAAGGCTGCTTATATTGTCAGACACGGGAACATTATCTTATCAATACTTTGTATGCACAGCGCCAGGATTACATAGCACTCATTCCACCAGTGAGCCGACTTGTTGCTAGTTCACTCGTGGCAGGTCACATTTCTTTCACCTAATTCCAAGTGCTGACTTCAAAATGCAATAAGCCAATGTTGTTTTTTCTGATGTTGCTCAGCTCCGTTTGGAGCCGCACAGGTTTTATAAAAACACTTTTTCTCAAATGTAGTAGCACTACTCGAGACCTGTAAACAGACTTTGATGTGTAAAATCAATAGTTTCTCTTTAATGATGTTGAAAAGTGAGGTAGTAAAGGCAACTTTACAATACAAGTATGATGAGAAAACTGTCAGTGGACAGTTATAACTGACTTTTTTCTCCTTCTTTTTTGCCCCCACTCACTTAATCACATGGCCACTATTTATAACTGTCCTGCTGGACTCAGTTTCATTGCCTGCGAGAGCCACCATTTCTGAACATATACGAAGTCAGCCTTCAAAATAAAGATGCAGTTTTCATTTTCTTTTTCTTTTTTTGGCCCTTTTAAGGCGATACCAGATTTATTGAGTCGAAGATCTTGGCACAAGAACTGTGGCTTTGTTCAGTGCCATCTTAGTCATGTCATCAAGTTCATGAGTAAGTAAATGGAAGTGAGCCAGTGTGATAAAAAGACAGCACTCTCTGCTCCACACAACCTGTGTGTTTGTGTGATGAAAATATGAATCAAGGCGGATAATGATACACATAATGCAGGTGTGTGTGTCTGTGAGAGAGAGTTGCTGCAGTGAATTTGAGAGGGATGTATTCAAGTCTATCTGCGTGTTCAAGTGTGCGAGTGCTACATGAGAGGATGAGGTAAGTCAAATTATTTCAGGCACATTAGCCAGTCAATAATTTGGGCTGATTTCAAGTATGAGCCATTTAGTGAATATCAATTCAGCTGAGAGCTTTTCAACTCCTTCTGCAAGAGTGGTGCATGTGTGTGGGTGTGTACGCATATCAAAGAGACAGAGGACTAGAAGTGTGTTTCCACATCAAGAACTAGTGACTTTCCCCAAACACTACAACCTTTTCCACCACAGGAATTAGGATCTAAATCAGACCTGGGCATTTCACGTCCCGCGGTATGTCAGTCATAAACACGGATGAGCAAGTATTTATGCTGCGCATGCAATACAACTGTCTTGCTTTTATTTTGAAAAGCCTGACGTATGGACGCACGTATCTGCATCTGTCTGCACATCGACACGTGACGCTAGCCAGTTACCCCTGGCCCCCTTAAAATGTCGGCTCACATAAAAAAAAAAAAGAAATGTTAATTCCGAATGGAGCGTTTTCAAGCGTTTACAATATATTAACCCTTTAAGCCCAAAGCCCATTTTGTAGTCTCTGCTCGAAAATTGCACACACATAAAGAGTAAATATCTGCAACCACAAGGTCTATTTGAATACTTTGTGTCATAGTAAAGGGGGCACTTTGTTGAGATTTGTTGAGATGTGTAAATATCAGTACATGTGTTACTGGTGAAGAGTCAATAAAGACGGTACTAAGAAAAAAAGGATGAATATCTCTTTGCAATGATGCAGCTGCAGCTCTGAACTTCAATCAAATCAAAGTACAATATGTGAATATCATCTCTGCAAAGGTTGACTTTGATCAAGTGAAGTAAAACCAAATTAGAGTGGTTTTTAGTACAGAAAGTACAGACTCATTTGGCACATTTTGGCACCATCTGTGGCATTCGTATTTTCCCTTGAATAAAACTACTTATTTCATTTTTACATCGCTATTAGTGTTCAATAAAACAGTTTATGACTTTGTTTCAAAGTTACCAGCAGAATTCTATATATTTCCCGTTCCAAAAATGAACACCAGATGGCTGGACCTAGCTGTATCCCAGTACACCAGGCCTGTATCTACACCAGGGGTTTTGCCGATTTTGATACATTAGAGCCAATAGAATGAGGCTATCATCGCCAAAATGAGAAAAATGAGACTGACAGCACCATCAGCCAATCAGCCTTTGTAGATTTTAAAGCTTCCCCCAGGGTCCTAATGTCTGATAGAGACGGCAGGAAGGATTTGAATGTAACACAGGAAGTCCGTTTGACCAGACAGAGTGGTTTTTTTCGCTGTAAAATCAACTTCGAAACATCTAAGGTAAGAGCAATTTTACAGCAGCCATTTGACGAAGCAATTATTGTTGTCTTTATTCTTTGGCTTTTATCTCCGTGGTGCTTTGTTGTAGAGGGCTTTGGCATATATCCTTAGAATCCCTGGAGTCTCATTTGAGCTGTATGTCCACACAGAGACGGTGGTTTAGGCGACCTGAAATGGTATTTTATTTAAAACGTCTTTTCCATGTGGACAGCGAATACGCTGCTGTAGGAAAACAATGACGTCATATTCCCAGCTCTCTCTTGTTCTGTCATTCAGTGTCTTGTGTTTGGAGATTGTGATTGTGATACGAACTACTGTCAATGAAAAGACACTAGATATCACTATATCTATCGTAAAATAAGGAGAGGAGAGAACCTATTTTTACTTGCATAGACAAAACAAATCAGTTACTGTTCCACACACAGTCTGCTGCACTGAAGATCTACAGCTCGTTCTTGTCTGTGACTGTTTATGTGCGCTGTGTGTCTGTGTGGAGGGGCTATGGTGTATGTGTTTGTTTACATAAAAGGTGCATTGAAAAATGATTGTATAGTTTAAAATCAGGCGAGAGAGCAATTGCTAAAACCAAGACACAACAGCAACTTGAGCATAAACACTGCTATTCATTCACAGGATAAAACCAGGTTAAAACCACAGGTAAAAGTTCATAAAAAATGGTAGAACCAAGGGGGCTGGTAAGAGGGCACTAAAAGGCTAAAGTGAGGGAAGCTAAAACTGAAGAACGAACAAGTCCAAAACAGTTCAGAGTCTTATCTGCGGGAGGAAGGGGTTGAATCACACATTCGGCATGCTGGCAGGAGTGATTCTGTCAACGGAGAACAGCACCGATATGTCCTGTGTTCAGTCTTGTAGGCTCCTGGCTCCTGGCTCCTGGCTCCGCCTCCCCCTTCTTAATGGGACCTTCTGTCAATCGGCCACCAGGCTTCTCCGTCCAATGGCGGATCTGGCTAACCCTAACCCTCTGTTCCTGCACCGCTATCTCAGGTGCAGGTGATTGAGCCGTGGGGTGTCACAACCGATATAAGGTTTTCAATATAAAAGCACTACACACTACATGATGTACAATGCATGATATTAAAACAGATACAGAAATGCTGCAAATGAAAAACTTAAAATGCACACAATAAAATCATTACCTTACCCGTGTGACATCTGTGTGTGTCTTTAACTTTGTGTGTGCACTCACACTGCGCTTGTGTGTGTGTGTCTCCACCCCACATTAAATACAACTCGATGGATCTCACTTGTGTGGCAGAATTGTGCTTTTCCTTCTCGTAATGTATTTAGGTTTATGACAGAAAGTCTGTAGATTTGTCGCTAGTCCCTTTTTATCTTCGGTGTGATGTGTGAGGGACAGCATGTGTATGGGGGAGGGACTGACTAGCTGACTGCTCACAGTTAGTGAGAGAGAGAGGGAGTTGGTTCAGAGATGTTTTTCTGTAGCAAAACAAAAGTTGACATGTTCTAAAAAAAGAAAACATTGCACATCCTGCGGTGTGACTATCACACATGCGCACATCACGATGCCGACGCTCAAACGACACACCGTGCAGCCCTAGAGCCAACCGACTTTTTTCCTGATTTGATTGGTCTTTAACAACTTTATAGCAGTAAGGAAGCAGGTCATAGTTCTGAGGTGCGATGACTGCATAATGCTCATAAAGAGCATCCAAATCGTTGGTGCCTATCAACACTGATGACAAAGTGGAGCACAGTCCAAGCTAGTGTGGGCACCTCAATGTCTGCTCCAAGTGAGCTCTTGGGGAACTCGATGGTGGCCTCGACATAGCCAAAGTAAGGAACACCGTGACCGTTGGCCCCTTCTACCTCAAGCAGGTCGTTCAATGAGTTAATAGGTAGGTGAGACAGGTTTCTCTAGTTAGAAAGAGTTGGGGATTGTTGTTACTTGTTACTTGAGAGCCGGAATCTAACAAGCAACAGTCTTTGTCACCTATGGTCACAATCGGCTCCAATCAATCCTCTTGGCAGGGTTACTGCAGAGCGGAATTTTAATTTCTTACTATGTGCTCAACTATGACCTTCTGTATGTCAGGTGGATTGACATCAGTAAGTTTCAGGGCAGGCTGTGTCCTTTTATTAGATGGTGTTGGTGGTGGGGACCAATGACGTTGAACATGCTGCTCTGGGGCTATACTGGGCAGGGGGCTTACCTGTGCAGCAGTTTTAGGGACATGTTGCTCTGGGGTATTAGGTAAGTTCTGTTCCATAGCCTCACTTCAGAGCGCTTCAGAGTTATCTATATTGACAGTCTCACTGATGATGGAGAGCTCCTCTCTAAGGACAGCTGCAAAGTATTTGCCAGTGTGTTTGGCAATGTCCTTTAACTCTGACAGTTAAGTCACTGTTGCTGTTTTGCTAACTACAGGTGTGTAGACACTGGCTATGGCGCATATGTGGTAAGTGGTGTCAGTGACTGTATAGCTGTACCATACACACATACGCTACAATAACCTGTTTGCCCGACTCTGCTTGAGAGTAATCTACAGGGATTATCCTTTGAATCGAACCATATTGTTTAAGGAAGTCATAAAGTTAATCAGTTTCTGTACCAACTATAACTGAGTTAGGGATTTTTACACTGCTTTGATTTGAACGACTTCCATACTGAATAACTGAGAATAATGTTGTCTGGTCTCTGGTTCCTAGTTGTATATGCTTTTAACCACTCCTGGCTGGCTCGCCAAACTTGTAGCACTGGTGTCAGCTAACATCAGACCGCAGCTTTAAATGCAAAGGGTACGGCAATTCACTATGCAAATATGCAATGAACATCTAATACACTGTACACAAAACACACAAAAACAACATAAAATCCTACAGGTTCTAACAACGAGGTAAGAAAATTATTACGCTTTCTTTTCCCACCAAGGTTAGAAATATTTTAATCCAGACAGCTTGTGTTTGAGTTTGACAGTCTATTGTGTTAGACTAATTTAGACTAAATCCAACCAGTCTACTACCTTTTAAATGAGTTGCACAACTTTTTCACTATTTATCATGAGTTAACTCTTTTCCTTTTTCCCCTTTCACAGGTAAGAGAACAGATTCATGGTTTCAAAACAATTAAAGTGAAACACAATAATTTCAATTCACAGTATTACGATAGAACACAAAAGGGTGTGTACCACTTCAGTTCAAATTCTGTCCCTATTATGTAAACTAAATTCAAAAGAAATCCCAATACTCCTACTGCCTACGGTAGTGCGTTACCAACATTTCAACCATACGCAGTATGTCTGTGCAACAGGTCATAAACAAAATAAATCACTACGACTACATAAGTGAAACCAACAAGGTCTCACAGCCTCCAAGAAGCATAAGGTTACTGCTATGTGATGTGAGGAGCGTTGCCTCTGAACTCACAACCTTTTTCCACTAACACAACATACTTTCACTCAGTTTACACACTAATAACTTCTTCATAAACAAGAAGATATTGACCACTATACAGTTCATGTTTAAAGTTTCCTTCACACAGTTTCATTGTTAGCATTAGCCCTTCTGATAGCACTCAAAACAGAATCGACATAGATGAAAGTACAATAAAATGAATTGAAACTCACCAAAACTGCTTTGGCTTATTTATTTCTATGCTGTTTGTCAATCCCCAACCAGATAGGTGTTGTTTTTCAAAGGTCACTGTTTCGATTCTCAGTTTGAGGACCTTTCTGTGTGGAGTTTGTGTTCTGCCGTCTGCGTCCGAGTAACTCAACCCTCCTCTCACAGTCCAATGTGCATATAATCCTTATTGCATTGGTGTTGTAAGGAAATGAGTGTGATAGTGATATAACACTTTATGGTTTTAAGTGTGGTTGGCTTTACCATGACAAGTCAGTAAACTGTGGTTAAGGCACAAAAGGTACCATGTTGAGGTTAGAAAAATAAAATACACATTAATCACATGCTTTTCATAAAAATAAAAAAAAAATCTACCAATCTATATATCTACCTATCCATCTATCTCTAGTAAGAATTTTGCAAGAAAATACCATAATTCAAATTTACTGTCATTGAAAGGCAATTTTCTCATCATGCCTTCTTTTATTGAGGTCTCACTCTGCCACAGAACATTCAGTAGGCGAGAAGACCAGGAGCAGTGGGTGAAATTTGGGGCATTTTGCAGACTTCAACAGCTCTGATTAGTGTTTGTGGAAAGTTGAAAGGTAGAAGATGAACAGAACAATTCCAGTAGTTAGTAAAGTAGTAAAGTGTTTCTCCCACAGCCAGCAGCAGTGACACACGATGAAGTGTATTTTTTCACACAAGTGTGAGTGTGTAGAGGCTTTAAGTAACTTTGATGTTTCAAAACATTTGCTAACACAAAAGTAGGGAAAAAAACACACCTGAGAAATCACATTTACATTTCCACTTTGTGGTAAAGCAGCTCCAAAGATTGATTGTAAATATAATACTATAACAATGTGACTGCTTTTTGAAAATATTGTGAGGATTATTTTTTTAATCATCGTGATCTACAGATAATTATCACCAAAGCTGCAGTTACCTATTCAGAGCAATATAATGAGTGCAAAGATCTAACGCACAAATAAAATTCAGAATTCAAGATGATAAAGTTATAAATCTAACTGGACACCAAACAACAACACACATTTAAAGACTATATTATTAAATCAAATTCTGGGGCCAAACGAGCCATATTAGCGATAGATAGATATAGAACACTCAGGTAAGAGAGAGAAAACAGGACTTGTATCTGCAGAGCCAACTATGTTTGTTCAGTGGCCAAATCATTCCTAATGTTGATACTAAATAAAGTTTCACCATTATAGTATAATGTGGTCTCTACTTTTTTCCGCTGCCCACAAGTATGGATAGGTATTGAGAACTGTTATTAAATTAGTGAGTGCCAAAAGTATCAATAAGCGTTTGAACCAATGGTCCAGCTATTAATATTTATATTACATCTATTTTAGAATCAGAACAATTCTAGTGTATTTCGCTTGCATTCACTGCTTCACATTTGCTGCGTAACAATGACGTAGCTGCCAGTTTCAGAAAATTCCATGTGAAGTTGCACTGCATTGTTTCAAGTGCCTGAAAGTTTGGGCTCCCTTGGCTCCCAACTTCCATCGTATGTAATGCTTATGTCGCTCTCCATAATGATGTTGATATGACAATGTTGGGCTTGTTTTGTCACTGCCCATAAGCAGCATTGAATTGAATCTAGTTCCATATTGGTCATCCAGCCATCCATTTTCAACCGCTTTATCCTCAACAGGAGGCCAAAGCCTGATTTTGAGAAATAAAACAGAAGTGGGCTGAGACCTGAGTGAGAGAGAGGAGGCCGTTGGAAAGAGTTGCAGCTCTCGAACAAGGTGCTGCTGACACCTGCTTGGTGGCAGAGCAACAGCTTCTGGTTCTTTTTTAAAAGGGGGAGGAGTTTGGGTCAATGAGAGAGTGACATTTGTTCAAGAATGCAAACAAATAGCCAATGGCAAAATTTGAATGCAGGAGCTGGTGTTTGACTAGAGAGGCAGTAGATATTTGCACATTAGTACATTACTACATATCCATATACCAGTGGCAGTAACATAAATTATGACATAAATTCTAAAAAATGATGTGTAATATGTGAAGTGTATTATTTACAGTGTATAATATGTATATATAATGGAAACTCTCTATTAACTATAATTCTATTAACTATTGTAACTGAAGCTGAACTTACCCTGGTTTTAATGCACCGTGCTGCTGTATGAGAAGAAAATCTTTATCTTTACTGTCTAAAGAACAATCTTATCTTATCTTATCTTATAGTTGATCCTGTTCTAGAGCATTTTTAGTAATGACATTTAAATACCACGGTACATATTTGAGAATTTATTTTATGACATTTTATTTGAAGCAGAGCTTCTAAAGTTGTCTTAGAACAATTGCATCTGATATATTCACTGGTTTTCACCTGATAGAAGTGCTTAAAGTTACACTTTAAGAGTTATGCAAGAAGTACTTGTCCTTCATGGTGGATTAAAAGTTCAAATGAAGATTCATTTGACTACCACTGCAGTCACTGGCAAATTGTGTATATCTTATTAAAGATGTTTTTTTTTTTTTTTTTGCTCTTCCTGTCTCCTGCATCTTCTTTACCAGAGTCATTGCTCTTGGGTTTTCAGGTTTAATCTATTATGAGTAACAGTAATCACATCTCAGAACATACATCACATACTTAATCAGATAATATAGTCTTTCTTGTTAACAGCACGTTTTCATTTGAGCTCTCCTGTAGTTATATAAATGCTGTCTGATGGTACCACTAATTAACTTAAAAGTATTTCATTTAAACTTGGTTTCATGCACAAATACGTGCAAATGTAAGCCATACGTCAACATTAACAACATACCACAGCAGCTGGATAAATATCTCACTATATTTTCATTTTTTTATATTCCAATGATCTAGATCTGCACTGCCTGAAAAAAAAGAAGCAATTCTCTCCAAGCCTTGATTGCTTGTAAATGAAACAATGATTTATAAAATCACTCCCCATTAGAATAACTAAAACTACCTGTATTGACATTTCAGATCAATACAGAAGTTTCCAACTGATATGCCAACAGTCAGAGAAGCACTTCAGCATCCAGACCAAATGGTTGTTGCAAATGATTGCTGATACTTGAAGCGCTAAGACACGGTGACTAATTAGAAGGAAGATGAAAGGTTCAGTGCAAAATGCATGTAAGAGGGCGGACTCAGCCTTTATACAACCTCAATTCCCTATACCTGGGTTAATGATTTTCTACATTCCTTCAATAACGCTCCACAGACCATAGTCACTGCAGTGTGATGGCTGAAGGGGTTGGAGGGAAATTAGAAGTGGACAATGCACAGTCTGTTCAGGTACAATAGTGCTATTATTTAGCCCTAAGGCTGTCATTGTTCAAAATGTTCAATGACTGAGGTTATTCAGATATCGGTGTGGTATTTTAGGGTGGGCTGTGGGAGAGGAATATGAGCAAATTTAGAAAAGATTTGCAAACTTGAAGCTTAAAATCCAACCCTACAGCCAAGAAGCGCATCACACCATCTGTACAGTTACGCTTGAACAAAATGAGTTTTATCTACATGTTGTTGAAACAAACAAACAACATTGTTAACAACCTTTATATCTGATCCAAATGGCCACAAAAAACAGATTTAAATACTGGCCACCAAAGACAGGACCAGTAACAGAGGGACTTGTATAAATAATGAAAAACAAAGAGAGAGAGATGTCTATCCATTGCTGAGCCACACTGGCACCAGGAGTCTGTACATAACTATGTCATTGAATCACAAGATAATGTACAATACGACCAGTTGGGTGAGGTTTTACAGTTTGGTTATTTGAGCGACAGCTGATCAATGCCAGACCCCCTCCTTTGTACAAAAATGGATAAACACTGCATGTGCAAGAGCCTTAGATAATGTTAAAATAACATGAAAAAGGCAAAGTTGGTGGTAATCAGTGCTAACGCTAGAAGTAATGTTCTGGGCCATGTTCCAGTTTATAATCAAAATACAGACAGCTTTTTTCATGGTTAAAAAAAAAAAAATACACATAGCTTGTTTGATCAAATCTGTCCAAAACAGTTTTATTTAAAAATCTGTGAAACAGTTGTACTACCATTTTGTGTTTGTTGACAAAAAAAAGGAAGGACAATGTCTCCAAATGTTGGCACATGGAGACATCAAGGTAACTGTGTGAAAAGAATGAACTGCAATCCACTCTGGTGCTATCAATACTAAACTAAGTAAAACAGTCTAGAGGACTCCTGTGGTCATTTTTCTATTAGCCTGTTCCTGTCTAATTAAACTTTAAAAGCTATGGGCTGGTGTGAGTTTTAAATGTGCCTCCCTTAGGTGATGTGGCAAGACGATGTCAATCATTATGTAGCAATTGCCCAAAGGTCAGGATGCGGTCAGTGCATCATGGGAAGGCAAATTCTTGCTGTGTGCATGTGTGTGAGTGTGTGTCTCCACAAGAACTTCTGTATGACTGTGTGCCTGACTGGTAAGGGGAACTAATTTTCCGGTCCACTTGTTCACCGGCTTCCTTCAATTAAAGCTGGGGTCGGGGAGAGGGCTCCACTCTGACATCAATTCTGACCGAGCGGCCGAGAGTCCACCGCCATGTCAGGAAGGAACTCATCTTGTATGCGTGAGCCCACGTGTATACTTGTGGTGTGCATGTATGCATGTGTGTTTTTAAGAAGACTTTGCTGCTTTATGACTTATCAGATGCAGCAGAGACATCATTTTGACACCTGCCTCAAGCTGAATATCGAGAGAGGAGAATGTGTCATGTTGACAGTGCACTGCACCAATATTAAACTATGTTGTATTCCATTTTAAATATACTTTAATTACCTCTGAGGTGAAGTTGTTGAGAGAAACTAAGATAATATGTGTGCCTCGCTGATTAAGAACTTCATAAATGAGACAAAAATACTGCTGTGACAAATAAGGTGGGCCGAGGAAAGAGGAGGAGGCAGCAAAGCAACACTGTGGATGCCACATGTTGTAAAAACGCCAAAGAAAAAAAACAAATTAACTCAACTACAGAGCCACTGAATGTGCTGCATTAAAATTCTACCTGACAGAATTGTGCCATGGTAGATTAAGTGTTTTCGATGTCTTCACCTAAAGGGTAAATGTTTGTTGATTTTTTTTTTTTTCTGTTGTCCACAAACAGCAAAACACAGCAAAACCAACAATGATTTAATTAATATACAAGTAGCCCACTACCGGTGCAGTTTATAATAAACAATAAACTGTTTATTGTATGTTACACCTGGAACCGTAGACTGCAACTATTGTTGAAACTCATTAAGGAGCCAATGTTGAACAAGATGACATTTGGGTTCTGTATTTTTAGTCAGTCCTACATACTCTATCCTGCTGGCCTAAGTACTTTGGCCTTATTTCTACTAATGAAAATACCTTCTAACAAAAGAAACTATTTACTCCTGAGTAATGCTTGCTAAAACCACAGTGCCTTCCATTTCTGAGAAGACAATTAGCCTTTTTATAGTATCCATGTCCTGTTTTAAAGAAAAGTTTTCACGGTAGAAAGTCAAAATGCACTCAAGACGAACAACTGTATTGGCAGTTTGTTAGTACTGAACTTTTCATAGGTTGATGTGATGGAAATAAAATGACAACAGTAGCCTTACACTTTTGCTGCACACTAATTAATGCTTTCTATAATGTCGTTAGTGGCATGGACTTACCTTACCAAACGCTAGCTTGCAATCTCTGATTACAAACCTTCTGTTTTTGCCGGTTTGTTCGTTCATTAGTGCCCTAAAGTGTTCGATTATGTAAATTTGAGCTATTTGAACTTAAAACCTCAGCAAGACAGGATAAAGGTAATGTTGCACAGGTGAGCACAGTTGTAGGGTTTATCCTCATTCAAACAGAAAGAGAAATCTTTTATTGATCTCTTAGGGGATGTTAACGTGATGCGAATGCTGGTGAAATGTGTTTCAATCTACATTTTGAACTCAATATTAACAGTGGCAAAGAAAATGAAGCAACAGTTTTAACAGTTTTGGGATGTGTTCTGGTGTGTTGTGAAATGTGAGGTTGCTGGGGAGCTGCACACTGTTCAAACCCTTGCTTCACTCCTGACGCAACGACACAGTGCGTCCAATTCCAACAATTTATGAAACCCTTAAGCAAACACAACCCACGCGATGCTGGCTAAAACACAACTGTTGAAAATAAATACAGTGTCTGAGCTCGGAACAGTGAGCCTGTGTGTTAACTGAAGTGTTCACCCCAGTTTCCCTCTCTTTATGGCCATCGGCTGTGGCTTCATAAGCCTAAATATAGCTCTACCCAGTTGTTTTAATCCTGTCACTCAAAATATCAGTGTGTCCCATAAACCTCAATAATGTTATTGTCAGAAGAGTTGCTTTTGGCAACGTCTTTTAAAAATAACTGAATTTTTTAGAGCGGTGAAAAATGGGTTTCGCTATGGTGGTGCCCTTGGTCAGTAACGTGCAGAAGTACAATGTCAGTATAAGGACAGCGACACAAACATTATTTCCTGCAATTTTACACAACATTTTTCAGTACTTTAAATAAATAAAATCCTATCCAGCGTAGCTTTATTAACAAAAAAACAATACGGATGGTAACAAACAACCACAGTGAAGCGTAATCTGTGGCCATGCTATTTTCCATCCCAAGCCTTATTAAAATGTTCTTCACTGTCATTTCCAGTCATGCATCGCAGAAACTCAATGATAGCTTCATTAGAGGCAAAGTAACCCTCTCTGATGCAGCTTCCCAGTGGGATTAAACACAGTCCAGTGGGGCAGTAATTCAAGTCTGCATGCGATAATAAGTTGAAATCTATTTTTTTAAAGCTCACATGATGGTCATGATAATCACATGATGGGAAACAAAATAAAGTCATGCAAACTGCTGATTAGATTAATCAGACCACTTATTGGTAGAACACAGGCAGCCTCACTGTGCGTGTGTGTGTGTGCGTGTGTGTGTGTGAGTGTGTGTACCTGTATTTGTTGCCTCTTTAGGACCTTCTTTTGGCCTCCTTTCTGAGCAATCTTAGGGCTAAGATTTTAATTGTGGTTAGGTTAAGGTTAAGGTTACAGTATGGTTAATGTTAGGAATAAGGGTTTGTTGAGAATTCATACAGTGCCCGAGGAAGAATCGATGTGCAAAACTGTGTGTGTGTGTGTGAGAGAGAGAGAAAGATAAAAGAGAAAGGAAAAAAATATTGACAGAATTCACGGTTATCTTTATGCAGTAACCCTTTAGTGCTTTTGATACATCAGTAAAACCTTTGTATACAGTTGTTTGTATCAAAAAAAGATCCTTGACTGCTCAAATTTATATATTTTTTTTATTTGTTTTTGATATAGCACTGACAGAAGTACATGCATAAAATTAGATGTATGATGGGTTATCATGACCCAACATTTGTGGAGCAGTGCCGTTAGTTTTTGTTAACATGATACAAGTAAATGTTGCCAAAGAAAAGGCTAATTAGAAAAGTTTCCTTCTTGTGAAAAAAAGGTGAATATATTTGACTGAGAGGCTGAAACAAAACTCTATTTTGTACTTTGTGCAATACGACATCAAACATGGAGTGAATATTAAGTAGTGTGCAAAGCCAATGCAAAGACGTGATTAATGCCAGGTGACGCAACTCATGCGAATAAAGCTGTCAAATTAGCTTCACTTACACAATTTTGAATATTTTAACTCTTATGGAAAAAAAAAAAAAAAAGAAGTGTGACATGAGAGAAACGGTGGAGCCCCGAGAATGGCGAGTAAATACAACATAAAACACATAAAATGTCTAAAGCCAAACTAGCAGCATATAAAGGCTTCAGCATTGTGCAGTGTTACACCACAGAGGTAGTAATAAAACTTCACAAAATGCATCCCTTAATAAAATCACACGTATAGCTACTAGTCGTTGTATGTCGAAGTTTGGCCAAATCATTATAAACACTATTATTTACAAAAAATTTCCCCTTGCTTCATTCATATTCTGAAAGAATATGCTACTTATCGATTGTAAATCCACATCCCCGTCTGTGGAGCTGTCATTAGATGACATGAGTCAGGGGAGAAGAAGGAAATGTTACTTGAAATACATCCCAACACAGCTGCCTCTGGAGTGCACTGTAAATGCTGCAACACTATACAATTTGGATTCATCAAGTGGGCCAGTGGTCGTGACATCACCCAGAGAATCTGAGATCTATGAGATGATACCAGCTGTCAATCACACTGGTGGGAACATAATTCACAAACTTGACATCAGATGCTACTGAAGACCTGAAACGAGTGATTGAGGCCGCTAACTCCTCAGGGAAATGAAGTAGAGGCTCATTTATCCATAGACTTCCATTCAAACAGAGTTATTTTTGCAACCAGCAGAGACACCCCCTAGTGGTTTTTCAATGTATTCTTATTTCCTGGTTGGCTTCAGGAGAAAATTGGAAGACATCGCCCATTTTACTAAACTATCTAAGGGATTCATATATCACAGCACACAGCAGTGGACTACTTTTCAGCACTGGGAAAAAAAAAAGTACAGAAACGGAATTTTTTTCTTCACAAACATGTTTATCTGCGTTCTAACAGTGATGCGTTAAAAGCAGGGCCACGGGGGACCATTAACAGACAAACTCTGCTGTTTGATAATATAACAGAGCATAAAACACACCTAAATGTGTCAGCATCTCGGGCTACTTATCATCACATGCATAATGAGCTCTGTACCTCATATTACAACCACATCGATAACATTTTTACAACATCATTGCTCCAGCCTCTGGGACAGACGCTGGCCCATTTAATAAGGCTTATAATGATATATTCCTTCCTAAGCCCTTTCATCAGTCTCTAAATTGGCACTAAAGGGTTTCTAGTTGACCTATTTACTCACTGTACTAATGATCTGGTTAATACGGTGACATTGCGGTGGCTCATAACCATACACCCACAAACATGCACCCACATGTCAGGATTTGATGGTTTTCTATTATCCGTGTCGTGTGTAAGCCAAGAATGTGGCAGATAAAAAAAAATAAAAAAAATGTTTGTTTTTCCCTTTTCAAACACTGATTTTAAAATATAAGCACATTTAGGGATAAAGCATGGCTTTAGACAGCCATGAAGAACAGCATGTACTGTGTGTGTGTGTGTGTGTGTGTCCCAGGGTCATGTGGTTAGATGTATGGTCACGGTCTCCAGGTCTGAGTCCTTAGGTCTCAGTGTAAGGCTGATGAGGAGGATATTTCATCTCTACCCTTCAGGCTTCTGTGTGTTTGTGTTGGTCTCTGCACATCCAAGTGTGTGTGTGTGTGTGTGTGAGACTGTGTGCATGCATGTGTTTTGAACTCGACGGAGCAGGTGGTGAGGTACCGTACTAATATGGTGGCATGGCAGATGGCGGACCATGCCACCTGCATCTCCCTTGGACCTCCAGGACAGAACTCCACATTACCTGTCTTACCAACCACACAAACACACACACACAGGTTCATACAGCCAACCTTTTAAGGACTCATATTGATAAGTCATTTTGAGAGCCTAAACAAACCTTATCCCCAGTCCTTGCCTTACAGAGGTCTCCACCTGGTGCAACTATGTTCCTACAGCAGCCTGAATAGACACACCAGCCACAGTGTGCTTTTCATATTTTGAAAAGTATGCTTACTATGCAAAGGAAGAACAGCTGTGTCTACAAAAACTCAATGCATAAAACAACTTTTAAATGTCTGTATCTATTGGAAACTTATTTGATGAACACTTTGGTGTGCCTGTTGATGACAACCTTTCGGGCATGAGGCAACCAGGACTTTAAAATTAAGGTTGTGGTTCATTAGGACTGGGACTGGGACAGGTCCTGAAAAATCCAATTTTTATACCAAAAAGGTCCTAAAGAGGGAACAGAATTGAGTATACACACACACACACATGCACACACAACCCTTGTGATTGTGTAGAAAGAGCAAGTACAAGCACGTTCTGGTGGAATCTTGCTGAAAATGTGAGCTCCCTAAACAGAAACTGGTGCTCTGGATTAGATATTGAAGCTAACTGCATAGGGATTAAGTCAACATGAAATCACTTTTATTTATAACCCAAATTCACAAATCATAGTTTGGATTTTACAATCTGTGCATGTAGCTACATCCTCTCACATTATACCTTTAATTCAAGTGAGACACAACTTCTGAGCCGCCTAATCACATTGTTTCCACACTTTCTACAAATGTCCTTTACTTTGCATTTAAGGGCGTGTGGCCTGTTTTATTATATAAAATATGCATTTGCTTGGTCAGTTAGGTCTTGATAAAGAATAAGGCTGTTGGTCAAGCTTCGGTGGGTTCAAGGCTGGTGAATAAATGTGGTGTCTTTTGTAACATTAATTCAATTACAGCTGGTTTGTGCTTCGTGCCTGGGACAGTTGAGCCCTTGTTTCTTCCAAAGGTTAAATTCAATTTATCGTCTATCCGGGGAAGCTTCGTCCCCAATTTTGTGCAAAAATTAGTTGATCATTTAATTGGGTTTAGAGGAGACGAGGCAGTACACAGTATGTGATGCTCTTGTGTAATTGTACATTATTTCCTTATTAATCCAGTATATTGAAGCCTCCAGCACATTGTTTAATGCAGGATATTTGGTTTATGAATTTATGGTTTCCTCTCATTCCTTTGTAATGCATCTACTACATCATCTAATATATGTCAGGCAGGAAATTATTAATTCACTTAAATTACGGTAGCACTGGCAAAAACAGTGTTTGTTTACATCTGGTATCATCCTGTTAAAAGCCTGTCAGATGTGTTTGACTTTTGAAAGCACGCGGCACAGCTGTAAGCGAGAGGAAGTTTATTTTGGATGCAATATGCTCGAGAATTGTTGTTTTTTGTTTGACTTAATTCATCAGTTTATGTGGTTCATTTGCTTTTCAATTTCCATGTGTTACTATATGAAACAAACCTCAGTGGAGATTGTGTTTCTAGTCGCACTGAATTTCCATAAAGGCAAGATGCTGAATCCTGGAGAGTTGTAGTTTGTGGAAGTTTTTCTTTTTTTTAATTTAATCAACAAATTGCAGTATTTTAATCATGTAGGAGCATCAGAATGAGAATGATATGCGATTTCAGTGATTTGGTGCCATGGGCTGGTGCAAGTTGCAAGAAAGTTGCAAGAAATTGGGATTGTCTCATACAACCATCTTTAGCATTTACAGAGAATGGGCCAAAAAAAGGGACAAAATATCAAGTGAGTGACAGTTGTCTGGATGAAAATACCTTGTTGATGGCAGAGGTCAGAAGATGTGACTGACCAGACTGGTTAAAAATGAAAGAACGGCCACAATAAGTGTATGCTGAAGCAGATGGGTGACAGCAGCATAACACTATTGAGGGTATACAGAGACTCAATGAGTCACTGTTCTCATTCAAGATGAATCAGAGAGTTTGGTAATCTGCCTTTTTTTTCCCCAACACCTACAAACTGAATAACCAAAGCCAAAAGTCCGAAGCACTGTATTAGCTCATGAACTAAAATATGACGGGGAGCATGGCAAGTCCTCTATAGGTTAGCATTGTTATTCAGAAAAAAAAATGTGTGTGTCTTTTTTATTGTGGCTAAAGGATTCTAAGTCTAGTCTAAGTCTTTATTCGAGGATGCACGATTACATACAAGTCAACGGAAACAGAATATTGGAACAGTTTGCCTGGGGCAGCACAAATTAACACAAACAGTTGTGAAATTTTTCAAATTGAGTGAGGTTTCCAATATCTTTTAGATGGAGCTGCCACAACGACTGGAGGGATTTAATTATGTTTAATGGGCTCTCAACTACCCATGACAACATCTTGTAATTACCACGAGAAACATCTGGCCAAATGTGACACACAATAAAAACAGATTTCACTTTTATACTAGATTAGCTGCAATGCTGTTGGCTCAGCAAGTGGCAGAACAGGAGTGAGGCAATAAGTTGCTTTACTGGCTCGTGATTCGCATTTCGACGTGTGGAACATTTGGATACGTTATGAGCAAGTGGAGCCGGACGTGATTTATGGTGAAAAAGTTTGAGTTACAAAAAAGTGAATTAAAGTAAACATTCATTCCTTTTCTACCACTTTATCCTCCACATGAGGGCCGCAAGGAGGGCCAATTCCAGCTGATGTAGGGTGAAATGCAGGGAAAACGAGGAATTCTGGGATTAAAGTTGAAAAGCTGTCTGTTTTCCATGTGATTCCATGTGATTTTCCATGTGATTCCATGAGAAAGAAGAATACATGACAGGATGTTTTGTTTCTGGTGCTTGTTGTGTGGGGTTGTTGTTTTTTTTTGGATTGGTTGAACATTCACGCGTGTTGCTTTTGATTTGCTCATCATAGTCCACTCTCATGGTCCCGAGAGTCATTTCACTCTCATTTCCTATCAGCAGACCAAAAATACTAAATCCGGGCATTAGTATGTGGAGAACGGGGGCTGCTGTCTGCCGAGGCTCCAGCAGATTATTTTGTCATGGTACAGTCAGGTACAGTTGTGTTCACCAGTGCAGAGCTGAGCTGCCTGCAAGCTGCGAGTCAGACACTCGGTGTGACTTTTGATTGACATTTTGGAGTAGAAGTGACGTAAAATTGCTTGCTGTAAATGATAAATGTCGACACTTTTCAAAATAAAATGTCAAATTTATCAACTGAAGTGACAATTCATTTTTCAGGTCACATACTGTACATTCATTTTTTTTTCTCCCCAATTATTTTTATTTTTGTTACTTGAAGTCACAGTAAACAGTTGGTTGTAAATTAAAAATGATGACAAATGGCCCTGTTAATATTATATTAAGTGTCTAATCTGAGCCTTATATTAATATATTTGTCTGGTAATTTATCCGTCTCTATTTGATGATGATTGGCCCTGTGAGTGGAAAAGATGGAGCAAGATGAATGTAGGTGTTCATATGGAAATAAGTCACAAAAACAGACTTAAAACACTGGAATTTCCGGATAACAAAAATCATTCAAACCAATTTCATACTCTGTCAACTGCTATCAGTGGCAAAACAAATGTGATTGCTGGAGTTTGTGCTAACTGTGGTATAGTATCAGTCTTCTATCAGAGAAAACATCTTTTAGTTGCACTTTGAAACTGTGCAAATACATCACACACCTTACCATCTGTTGTTGCAGTGGTAGAGCACCCAACTTCTAAAAGGGCAAGTCAGGTGTGAGCACAAAGACTAAACGCTATCTCAACAATCTCATAGCTCATATAAATGTTGATCAGATGAGCAAGAGGAAGGTGCCCCTTCCTCATATCAACACAGACTCGAGGAAATTACATACTGGAAATGGAGCATATTGAAACACTCCATTTTCTATCTCACGTCCCGTTTTACTGCTCCATTTTTCAATCCCCATGTATTTTCATGATTTTGTTTATCGTTTGTATCAGTTCATTTTTAGGGCTGATAAACTGTGAGTCAGATTACTTCAGTTGTACCAAAAAAAAAGCCCAGGGACTCAAATAAATGTTGTCATATAGAAAGGCTAATTATGGTTACTGAAGGCAAGGAATAAACTATTATACTACTGTACTTTACACATGCTTTTATTTTAAAATCTTTTTTTGTATCATTGTAACAGAAATGTAAAGACTGACATTAGAACTGAGCACAGAATAATCAGCAGTGTATTTATCCTGTGGCATGTTGTGCTTTGGGAAAAACATTAACCACTAAAAATGTAGCACTGAAGAATACTAATGAACCACCCATTTCTCACTTCAGGGTGTTTTCCCGTCTGTATGGAAATGTATTCAACCAAACTGAAAGGAGAATGTTCCTCACATAGCTCGAGCTCACTGACTTTTCTTTTGAAGATACACTTTCTGCTTCTCACGTGATACACCTACTTTAAAAACATATGACCAAAGTGCATGATGGATATGATTTTTCTGTTGTTCCTTAAACATTCAGTTATTTCCCTGAAACCCTCCAGTTAAGACTAAAAGCCATTCTTTGTCTTGCCCTGTCATTCCCTCACAGGCATTTTGGCTACCTAAAACATGCTTGCACATCGACTTTAATGAATTAGTCTCCTTCTGGAGCACATCATTAAAATCACACCTCCCTGGTTTGTTGGTGCAGACCCTCGAGGACCCACAGGTGTGACAGAATTGGCTCCAGCTGTGCGGCATTAGCATACCTAATGCAATCAGACACCTAATGGACCTGATTCTGACCTGTGATCACTCTCCAAACACCCAGATGCCAATCACTTCATTTCACGTCATGTTTGGATTACAGCATTTAATCAGTTTCTCTCAAACGGCAGCTATATGCATGTGTCTCTTGTGTGATAGTGAATATGTGATTACATATGCTAAGAGTTTTTCTACTTGTGTGTGACTTTGTGTGTGTACACGTAGGGGCAAGTGTATGTATGTGTCTGTAAGAAGGACTAACAAGTCAGGCCACTTGAATATTCTCTCTGCTGTTTGGTCCCCGCGTGACTACATTTATGCAAATACAGCCTTTTATATATAAATTCTAACTATAATATATGGAGATTTGGCACAGTGCCATTTGAAAGCACTTTGAAAGCGGGGCTCCCTAAGGGTGTGAGTGTGTAAATGTGTGTTTGTTCACACTTGCATTTCTGTACGTATGTGAGTGTGTGTGTGTTCTGTGTTTGTAGCGTGCTGAGCCCAGGGACATCAGTATCGCCGACACTGTCCCAGTTTCTCACATCTCACCCTAAAAAAAAAAATTCAGACAAACCACCTCTTCCTCTCCTCCCCTCCTTTGGGATGGACTGGCGGAGACACACAACCACAGCCGACGCTCATAAGCCACAGCCGGGATGTTTGATTTTTACTTCCCTTTTTTTCCTGCACTTTATTTTTCTATTCTAAATCATCTTCCCCCTACTGACTTCCCTGAGAAACGATAAGGAAGCTTGTCAATAGGAAACCGCTGGAGCGTGCCCGTTTCTTGTACTGTATGTTATTTCAACTAGTTAACTGTATCGCAAATGTGGACTCCCAAGAGATGCAGGTGTATCAGCACAGTGTTAGCCATCAAAAAGTCCCCGCTTCTATCAATCACCATAGCTTCACTTGCTGCTGTAGTAGATTCTTCCTTAAAATATTGTGGAAGTGAAAAGAGAGTGGAATATTGTAATATGTGAGTGTTATTGCCAGACCTTTATTATCTTTGGACTGCTTCACATGGTGCCTTTTCTAGAGTTGGAAAATAATCCTCTGAAGGAAATGGAGACCAACGGCAGTGCAGAGTTTCTGTGGAGCCCCGAGGAGTTCAATATTACAGTAATAAATTCAACTGTGTAAAGAATGTGATTCAGGGAAATAACAGAGAAGATTATTAAAAGTCAACACTTTATTTTACTTTTTATATTTATATGGCATCCAAATTAGAAATGACACTTAATGTACTATTGTAAATATAAAGTTAAGTAAATGATCTTGATGTTAGGTGAACTCTAAAGTCGGGGTTACATAATACAACATTTTTTAATACAGCTACACATTTCTGATAGCGCTTTCATTTTCTGCTAGAAATTATGATTTAATTAATGACATTTTTACGACACCTACCTCATGAGTCATTTACATACATTTGTTACTGGCACCATGAGAGCACTTATGCACTCCCAGTGACTGTATAAATGTAATAAATATTTAATTACTGTGTCATTTGGCATTAAATATCAGAAGGAAATTTTGGGTGGACACATCAGCGCGTGGACTCGAGAACCTGGGAATTAAAGCCCCAGTCCTCTGGTGGAGAGTCTATCACTTTGCTACTGACCCAGCTGGACCCATAGGATGAGAATTTAAATGAGTGAATTGCTTTCATCATGTGGTATCACATAAGAAAATATTAAGACCCTCCATCAACTGTGAAGCATGAACTCTGGGTCAGATGCAATGCATATTTTTTATCCTAAACTGCAGACTTTGCAAAATGCTAATTGCGTTGCTTCAAATTGTTACCATAATTTGTTCAGCCCAAACCAAGAGAGAATTTTGAGCCAGTTCATTACTTAAAGTTGGTTTAAAATGTCAAGCCTAAGACCCAGTCTGCATGGTGCATGTTTACCCTTCATTAGCTAAATACAAATATGTAAGCCGAGGCAGCTGTACAGTATTAGTTAACATGAGAAGCTTGTAGGGGTGGATTCACAGCCACGGCTTTTGCTATGAAAGATTTGCTAAATGGCTAACTCTGGTATAGTTACCAGTGTTCAATTAGCTGGAGTCTTGCTTTAATAGTCATCATAATGCAAACCATGCTGACACATTAGCATTAACATTTTAAACAAAAGTCCCAATATGCAGCATAGTGCCTTGCCTTAAAGTTCTGGAGGGGAACTTCTATCAACCTCTAAGGATTTCAGAATAATTACCAAAACACTGCTGCTTTTGTCTCTCTCTTGAGAGAGAGAGAGCTTTTACCTTCTTACATGCAAGATATTCAGTTTTTCTTTCTGGTACTGCACTAATTTTTATGTTGTAATTATTTCTTTTAAGGTAGCGTTTGCTTGTCCAATCCTAAAGGGCACATTCACATTCACTGCACTTTTGTAAGCGGACCAAACCACCTGGACAACATCACGCAGTTAAAACAGCTGCTTGTTTGGGGCAGTATTGCTTGAAACATGCACTGACTAGGAAGAAAAAGCATTAGGAAGAAGAAAACCTGGCTCATCGATTGACCAGGCTTGTTAACAAGAGTCCATCTTCAGCAGGCTTGTTCACCACAAAAAACAATGGAGCAACTCCAAATTTATGCAGTCTTGGGGTGGCTGTTTTTACTTTGGTGTTTAAACCTAATTGTTTTTTTGCAAGAAGCTGCGCAGTAAGAGCAGCAGGTGAGGCAGCGAGCAATCCTCCCTTCCTCTCTTTGGTTTACTACAGTCCTTTTGCATTTCCCACAGTAATTGAACTGCACTAGGGTTCACTTGCAAGCGAACTGAGACCCACGTTTTCAGGCAGAGCAGAGTTTGCTTGTTTGGTCTGAGTTCGGATGAGCTTTCACACCTGTTGCAACGAAGCGGACTATCCGAGAAAACAAACTCTGGTCCGTTTAAATCCGACCAAACAGCTCTGGTGTGAAAGCTGGAGCTGGAGTTGGAGCTACATGGTACAGTAACAGCAGCAGTTGTGAGGCATATATGTCTTAAAGGCAGTTTAGCAAAGCGCTTGATTTGTTTCGCGGGCCACAAATCGTGTTTGTGAGATGCCAAAACTGTGATCGTAATTAAAATACAAATGTGAAGTTGTACTCGATATCTAGTTTTTAGAAATAGAGTACACTTACTCAACTCTTTGTGATTGATTATTGGTGTTTATTAGCCACAGTCCAAATCATGCCAACTCACTTTATTATTCTTCCACCTAACCTGCTCAGTTGTGACGCAAAAATATGTCATTATGTTGTGGGAGACACAAACAAAAGGGCAGCTACGGGACTGATAAACACAGAGTGGAGCTCATAGGCTTGATCACAAGTTGTGCACTACAGCTCTAAACAATAAGGGTCAAAATTCTGGTTTGACTTTGATACATGGGCAGTCAGGTAAGGCAAATATATCTACAAAGGCGGAGTCAAAAACAAAGACCAAAACAGCACAAAAGACAAAAAAACATGAGGAAAACACAGACACAAAGGGGAAGACACGGCTGAAACATGTCAGGATGGAGTGGGTAATTAGGGAGGATGGAAACACATGAAGGCAGGAAGTAAAAGCAGGGAAGACACAAAAGTACAAACAACTTAAAGTGAATTAAAACCATTTTACAAAAAAATAACCCAAAAGAGCACGAAAAAAGAAACAAAGTTCAAACAGAAAAAACTTGAAAGTTCAAAAAGCAACTAAGGCATCTTCAAACGCGGCAGATTGTAACACATTTTGTATTTTCATTTTTCCTAGTAATGGGTGGTGTCAGCTTTTTCTGCGTAATTGCTTCTCGCCTTCTCTGTGTTCACATGCTGTACTTTAATACAACCAAGACAAAAGGGACTGCATATTTTTATCCAATTATCCACAATTATTTTAATTAAAATTACTTTTTTTTTTTTCTTTTGAGTCTCTATATGTTGCAGAGTTAATGTCACAGATGTTTTGGAGTCCTTCCAGTGGCTTAAAAATTAAGCGCCTGAATGTTTAATCATGTTACTGCAAATGAAAGCCTGGTATTTCTTATCAGTGATTATTCTACAATAACAAATATGTGAAGACCAAAGAAAAATCTTCTTTTGAAAAATGACATTTCAATTTGTGTTTCATCGCAGATTTTCCCTCTACGTTTAAAGGAAGACTGAGCCCATTTCTTTATTTTCTCTCTCTTATCTTTTATGTTTGTTTTTTTTACAGAAGAATGCTTTAATGTTTTAATTCAGAACATTATAAGCTGCGATGGGTGTTTGATGGGCATGATGTCCTTTTTATACAACAGTGACAGCAGTGTTGTTCACCTTGAAGATGAGTGTTTGAAACGTGATTTTATACATAAGACGCTCTATATCTGGACTCACTGCAAGTCTCAGTGTAAACTGATCAATATCCTGAGCATGTTGGCTTTTGGTGCACTAAAGCTGTTATGTAGTTTATAATTATGTGAATCATAAACTCATACTGTACACCTAAAAGTGTACTACCTCGGGCATTAGTTTCCTTTCAACATAGGTGCAGGGAGACTCTGTAAGTGTGCGTGCGTGCTCACATGTGCATGTATGGATTTAGAGATGAGCGTGACCCTTCTGGCACAGCAGCAGATTGCTGAGCAGACAAATGTGTCCATCAGCCAGAGACTCCAGGCCTTCACTTCTGACTAATCGACAAAACAGAGAGAAGTGTGCACACGTGTGTCTATGTGTGGGTGGGTGTGTGGGTATGGGGTGTCGAGGGGCATGAATCAAGCGAAGAAACAAATTAAGATGGTGGGCAGGTGAAGAAGTTCAGCGAGGCAGGAGGAGAGAACGACACAGAAGACAAAGACAGACAGTCTCGGGAGAATGTCCTGATAGCCACAATAGCATGGTGACCCAAGTACTTTAAGTAATGTTGGAAAGTAAAGGAAAAAAAATGAGGGCCTGACAAAATGGAGAGGAATCAAAGAAGATAAATGAGTAAGTGCGATTCTTTTTTTTAAGGGAATGAAAGGCGAGGGCCAACAAGAGAACATGAAATAAAGAAGAAGAAGAGACAAACCAAAGATCACTTCATTTCACAAAGATCATGCATTTTGTTTACTGTGGTTCCAGTGGTTAGGTGTAAACATAACTTCATAACTTTGTCCACATTATTATCACATCAACTTCATCTCTGTAAAAAATAGCACTACTTGTTGTTGGATGTCCTTGTAAATACAAAATAATCCACAACAAATATTCCAATATTCAAAATGGAACCTGCAGACGTCTTGACATTGCAATTGATGTTCAAAGAGAAAACACATTCCTCATGGATATGTGTTTTGAGAATCCACTTAAATTCTGTTGGATTGCAGTATTTGTTAGATCAGGTTTTCTAGTTGTGACTAATAAACATGGACAGAGGTGAGGGACAGCTGCAGGAGGACAGTTTGGTGAAGAATTAAAAAACAACACTCATACACCTACTGAATGAATTAACAGTCAATAAAACATACAGTATTTGAAGCTGCAGTGTATAACTTTTGGTGATTTGCTTTGTTGGTGACGTTATAATTCTGCCTTTCTTTGGTCTTTATGAACAGAAACGATCTAGCCTTATTTGTATGCTGCATGCTTCTATCAGACCCGACTGAGAGAGCGTATGTGAATACAGCAGCAGCACAGGGACGATTGAGGAGAAGAGTTTTTCCCCTTCAAACTGAAGAATGACTGGGATTTTAGAGCAGTAGAATTCTGCTCAAGTGTTTTTTTTTTGTGTGTGCAGTTGTCTCACTTTACTAGCACAATGTTTCCGTTTCCTCCATCCGTCTTTACATCACTTCTTGTGAGCAGCATGGGTATGTTGCCGGGTGTTGAGGAGATAAAACACTGCTATATCTGAGAACACATTTTGAAGTCTCTGTTTGAAATAATTAAGTTCAATTCAATTTAATTGTATTTGTATTTGTATAGTGCCAATAGCAGGTTTATAGCATTCTTTTTGCACTTTTCCACTATACTATACATGCAAAGCATGTATTACATTACATTACATTACATTACATCCCATGTCATGTCATTTAGCAGACGCTTTTATCCAAAGCAACTTACAAGGGAATCAAGTACAACCTGCACAACCTGTCTCTGCACACGGGATACCATTCTTAATCACTGATTAAGTTCTGTTGGTTGACTTCTCAAGGGCTACTGCAATGCAATGTGAAGAAACGCACAATAAACTATGCATCCACAGTCGGCTGAAAACATTCAAACACGTTTGATTGACTGCGACTGTGGTCATATTGGTCTGTTCCCCTCACACACTTGCAGAGTCAAGCCTTTACCGCTCACACATGAACAGATTTCTGTGCCAACTAGCCATGCTGTCAATCATAACTGTGATTGAAGATAAAATGCCGTCGGACATTTTGTCCCGTGTAGCCTCAGTAAGTGTAAGACTGAACTTTATCTCATTGACTAGTCTGGAAAAAAGACAACATAATTAGGAATAAATATCATATTGAAACACATGTACAATTGCAATAGTGCAATAGTATCATTCAAGCCCTACATTTACCTCATTGTCTTTGTGCAAAAGATCATTAGAGAAGAAAACAATCCCCATATCTGAGGCTGAAATCTATAACCAGAGCATCTCCACTTTAATTCCACTGGTCTTCTTATTGTTTTCCTAACTTGAAAAACATTTTCATTTTCTTCCTGCAGCCTCCAGTATCAAGTTCAAAGTAAGATAACTTTAAAGAAACGCAGAAAGTGTCTACATTTTGAAGTTTGAAGTTTAAGTATGCGCAGCATTTCCTATAGGTATCAGTATTGAGAATGTGTTTCATAGTAACAGAGCCACGGACTAAGAGCAGATATGGATGTGGGTAAAAGTGAGATTAAAAGTGTAGACACAGAGGAAAGATGAGAGAAGGTGAAGTGGGCGTCAGAAGAGAGGAGCAGACGGCCTCGCTGAGAGGGAAATATTGAATACTGGCAAGAGGCGTGAATGTATCACTTAAAGTGGTTCTCAAATTGGATGGACATAGACTCTGCAACCGTCTGAGAGAGTGAAGAACGAGAGAGAATGAGGACAGAGGGTGCTGGCTCTATAATGTGTACTGGAGTGTAAAGATGTCGCTTGGAGCACAGTTTCAGACAGTAACATGCAAAATGAAGACACTCATTAAAAAGCTGGAGGCGAGGAAGAGAAAAAAATTATGGACCATACGGAATGGCATCAAATCAGAGCCCGGATTTAAATGAAGAGTTGGTGCATTCAGCTCATGCTTCCTGCATCACTGTGGAACTTTTTTATCTGCCTGCCTGTCTCTCTGACGAAAAAAAATTACTTCATCTAAGAATAAACTACTTTGGCCTTTTTTTTTTTTTTTTTCTGCTGCTGAGACCAATTTAGTTTTTAATATCGCCTAGGGTCATAAAGTCCAGTAATGGATTGTATCGTAATACTGTTATGGGTACATTCTATAATATGCTCATCAGTATGTGATATGTATATACAAGATCCTCTAAGATATAAAACCATAATGGTCACCCCTGACCACAGGCAGGAAGTCATTATATTGTAAAATGCACAGTTACCCTGGCTGTATGTTATTTAAATATGGTGACAACATTTCAATTATAAGTGAATTTGAATATGAATGAGGCATTTGTGGGATAGAGAGTCCAGAAAGGCAGTCAGTGCTGTACATTGTGGACTCAGCAGCACATTTGCCTACATGTGTTTATGCTTCATTAAAGCACAGACGCACATGTGTATCTCATGTGCACATATAACGAAGTACATGCATGCATGCATGTCTCAAAAGCCTGGCGCTCCGCAATGGCTGCTCTGACTCAAACCCACGTGCGCACTCACATGCACAGGTGCCAATAATGACACACGCAGACGGCAACATCTTTACTCAGCGGTCCTGAGTCAGCAAGAACATACTTATGGACATTTCCTCTGAGGGTAAAATGTTCTATTTACTGTTTTATATCTTCAGGCACAGACATACACACCCATGCGCGGAAATATAAACACGCTCTGTGGTTTTTGTTACTTTTGAAAACGCCAAATGGAACCATTCGGTCCTCTGAGGCTCACCATGTCAACCACTGACCCTAAAATCAGCTCTGGGCCACTGTGAAGACCGTCCAAAAGAAAGGCCTGGCAGTCCAAAATACCCTCACAAGAACAAAGGGATGTTCAAAGTCGGTGCTCATATGGACAACTCAGCATGCGCACACACACACATTTATAGACATGCTGCATTCTCCAGCCCCTTTCCCCAAACCTAACCAGCTCAGCTTATGCCAAACCTCAGCCCTTAAGCTCACTCTAACCTAAACCCTACAGGGTTTTTATGTAAGTGCATATGCAGCGTTTCTCCTCATAACACATACATTATAAAATAGTGGCTGAAAGCATGTGAAAAAAATGATGTCTGAGTGACAGAGTAAGGAATTATTAAGTAAAGACTAAAACAAACATGTTCTGTTGTGGATACTTTTAGACATGTCAGAAAATATGGCTCGATGACGCACAGGATAACTCCTCAGACAATTAAAAAAAGAAAAAACCTCAGCATGCTTCATTAGCAGTTTTGCCATTCACTTGTGAGTAATTGCACCTGCTTCTACACTACTGCCTTTGGTTTGTTGGCTACAATAGATGTCTGAGATGTCTTCCTCCCACACATACGTCTACCCAGGATGCAAAAACACGGGGAAAGGCTCGCTTTGGCACTTTATTTTAAATCACCAAAGATGAGGAAATTAAGTAGAGAAGAAGAGCAGAAAGAAAAACAGACCCCTGCTGTGAGTGTTTACATTTAAACTCGTTACAAACACTGAAAAACCCACATTTTTCAGTGTCGTGACAAAGTCCGAATAGAGAGAGATGTTATAGTTCATTATTTTACATGCACGTGAAGTGCACTTTGGTTTGGAAAGATATTTTTGCACAAGCGGGCAGTTAGTATTGCTCCTCAGACCACTGCATTTTAGCCCCCACCCACTCAGTAAATCAAGTCTTAAAAAGGTGCAATATGTAGGAGATCTATTGTCATCAGAAATTAAGGATAATGTGTTTCATTTGTGGCACGCATAGTTCATTAATGCTTTGAGTTTGTGTTTTGGCCTGTTGTGCCATCCAGGATTATGAGAAGATTTAGTCAAACACAGTGAGCTGCAGCCTGAGATCGAAATGTCGAACATTATCGAATCTAAGAGGCCTCATTACCCCAGTTAAATGTCTTAAAAAGGGGAGTAGAAAAACAAGGGTCTGCAGACAAATGTCAGTGGGGTTAATTTCCTCCTTGACATGTAAGCAACCGAGCTTCAGGCAAGGTCTCTCAGTCTCCCTTTGTACATAAATGGTGGATATTTAACAAATATAAGGATTTAGTGCTTTTGTGTTACCTTGCAGACACACTTTCTAACTCCATCTGTTGCTGATGTGCACATGAACATGGAGCAACTTTGGGGATAAGTCCTGCTTCTTGTTTTAATGTTTTAGAAGCTTCCTTCCTTAAATTGTGAGAGCCACACATGCAATGTTTTTACTGCTGAGTATCTGCCTGCCGATGACTAATATGTTATTTATGTTCGTCAACATTTGCTTCTGCTGTTATTGGCCCAAGCATTTGATTAATTTAATGATACAGACTACAAACAAACATAGCAATACTATAACATCACAATACCAACACACTCTCTTTTTGACATCAATCTGAGACATGACGGATATATTATAACTTACACTCTAAAATTTTGACCATTGGCTACTGGCAAGGCACTTGATATAATTGAATAGATTTTAATTACTACAACATTGATTAAAAACTATTGATTTACTTAAGTAAATTGAATTAAAAATAATGAATTCATCGGTTGAAATATTTTGGATTTACCAATAATATGGCAAACATTGAGTAAAACCAAATACATTTCATGGGGAAAACTAATTGTATCTGAAAAAAACGAATTTACATTTACCAAATATCTGCAAAAAAGTGATTTACATTTACTAATTTTATGGGTGAAATTGAGCCTACTGCTAGATCTATCTCCAAACAGATTAAAAGCTCCCTTTCAATTTTGACTTCAATACTATAGCCTGTATTGGAATATGGAAATAATCTCCTGCACTGGTGTCCACTGAGAGTGTTTGGCACTGCATTCTGTTAGTGACTGTTACGGACTTGGCATCACAGGAAGACAACTTCAGGTAAAGTGACGGCTTCATAAACAGTCTTCTATAGAATCTGTCCGTACACTTGCAAAATTATAATAAAATTATAGACACTTTGGTTTGTCTGTAGGAACCCTCTCCTCCATACCACACAAGTGAAATGTTTTCAGCCTTACAGTGGTTTTAACACAATGCTAATGCCCTGTGAACTGCCTTTTTGTCATAATCGCAAAACACTGAATTTCTCAAAAAACGTCCGATTGACGTGATTGTTTTACAAACACATAATATGAATGTCTAGAATGTCTCCTTTAACAGCAGCACAGAGCACTCCAGTGGATTTAGGGGTCCCCTCTTAAGCCAACAGTTTGTTCTTGAGGCTGATCACTTTTGGGGAAAGATTTGAACAATTCAGCTGGAGGAAGAGTTGTGAAAAGTGTACCTGAGCTCCTTGGGATAGGCGAGAACCATTGCCTACGTCAATCCAACAAGCATGACACACGTCCTTGGAAAGTTACCCAGAGTGGTCAGGACCTTTGTTCCCTCTATCACAATCACGATGTCCTTTGTACCCTCTGACAGATTAGTCCAGATGCTGTAGAATCATCCCTTGTACAGCAGAAAGTCCTAAATAAACAGATAAGAGAGAGCGATCACCTTCTATACATTTCAATATGACAACATCTCTTGTTATGTTGGTAGTATTACTAGAAGCCTGAAATAACACAAATTAATATTACTCAAGGTCATGGTGCTGTTTTTAACCCTGTTTTTTTTTTGTTTGTTTTGTGGAGGAAACCACTGTCAATTATCCTTTATGTGCCGTCTGAGAGACCAGTCTTATGAAACACTTCCTGTCTCAACTGAGGTTTTCTGAGGACCAGCTACGGTCTCCAGGACAAAAACTGAGATAAAAACCAAAGCATTTTAAATGCTGTTTATCACTGAACTTATGGTGAGCTGGTAGGCGAGTTTTGTCACCTTTGGACAAACTAGCCGTTTCTAAATGTTATGATAAGATATGCTGCTGGTTGTTCCTTCACATCATTTTCAGTACAGGAATAAAAGACATATCATTCTAAAAAAGTATCTCAGAGATTGCAAATATTGGCTATTTACCGAAATATTGACGCTAGCAAACAGGACACTCATTAAATAATATGCAATTGCACTTTAAATATATAATTTAATTTCATTATAGTGAATGGAAGGATAATAATATTACTTAATGTTTAGAGGCTTAATTGTGAATCTTAGACTGTGATGTCATCTAATGATACTCTTAATATAATGAAACTCTTAGGATTATTTTATACAAACGTTTTAGTGAATGCCGTCTGAAAATCGTGTTATTCTTTGCATGGAAAATATCAATATTATGCAGGATGAATTGGGATTTAATGTACAGGAAAAGGTTTATGGATATTTCTGTTTAAAAAAAACATTGTTGTATCATACTGAACATATAAATGTGATTGTAAATATACAAGAAATACTATTTTGGTTTTTTTCAATAACTTTTGGGAAAACACCAATATAAAATGTAATAATGTTTGAAACTGCACATTCATAATTACATTTTAAAAAGAAGTCACCCTCAGAAGTGTCCTTGTCTCCTTGCTGGGAGCTCTGCCCTTTATCTCCTCAGTCAGTATTTATTTTGTATCGGTGCAGTGTCTCTTTGTCTGAGGGCATCCAAAGAAAGATCAATACCAAATATACGCAGGACAAAAATGCATTAAAATATCAATATTGATTGAGTTTCAAACATTTATTTGAAGTCCCTCAGTTATTTCATTCATAAATGCGCTTTTAGATAGTTTCCATGTTTTTCTTTGTCAGCTTATAGAATGAACAATTACTGGTGCTTGAGTTATGTCTTCATTATGACTTGCATTGTCAATGAATGTGTGTGTCTCACATATGATGATCAAAACCCCAAGATGGCACTTTTTCATGTTCAATCTAGGTGAGAATCTTGACGAACCATGATTAAAAGCCCCAGAAGGGGAATATATGTCAACAGAAGTCCCTTTTGCTATGGAATTTCCTACACATATCTAAATTGAGTTTGTCTTTAAAAGTGCAGCGTCTCCATCTATTTCAAAAGAAGAAACGATTTAAATTATCCATGGCTGAGGCACGACTGAGAACTACTGCTCATCACTAAATTAAATTTTCATGCTTTTCCATTATATTTCTGTATACACAATGGTTCCTCTTTCTTCATTTGAAAGTGTAGACTTTTCTTACTTGTTATTCCTTACTAGTCCGAACCCTTACTCTAACCTTAAACCTGTTTTTTTTTTTAAACTGCATCAATTATTTATTGTGGACCTGTTTGTGTACATGCTTTGGCAACATGTTTTTGCATCAAACCACCATGCCAAATGTTTGAAATGTCTTGTGGATGATTCTGTGTTCAAGCAAAAACACATTAACAGTGTACACAGCAGTCCAAAATTGGATATCAATTACAGGATTACGATTTGTTATTTAGGCTCTGCATGGAGGATTTCAATTGTTGCTATTCTCGGCACATTATGAGGATTTTTCCATCTCTCTCCCTCTCGCTCTCTCTCTGTCCAACGGTATATATGCTAATTATTAGCTGCATTGCCCTTAAGGACGTGTAGCTATATAGATGGCGGGGAAAAGAGTGTTTGATAGCTAAGAGTAATGTAGGAGTCAGTAACAAGAAAAAAAAAAAAAGAAAAATCTCACATGTTAAAGATGATCCATATAGCTGGATTCACTGTCACAACATTTCCAATTGAAGGAGAACTTGCTTGCACGCAGACAGGAAGCGGATCTGACACTCCAAAATCGGCTCAGGGATGCTCTTAGAGAATTTTCGCACATTAATGCCTTTAGAGCACCTACAAACACATGCACGCATGGAGACACACAACTCTCAAGAATCCACACATACACACCAATACCTCATCTCTTGCTAATTCCTCCCTCTCCCTCCCTCTATCGTCTCCTCTCCTCCCTCATCCTCCCATCGCGGGCTGCCGAGCTAAGCCCAGAGCAGTTAAATAATCACTAAGGCTTCCAGCTGGCAGAATATGCTGTATTTTTTTATACACTGAGAGGAGGACGTATTGCAGGAATGGCAGGACACTAGTGGTATGCCAATAAGTATTGATATTGTGCTGACAGAGAGTGTTCTTGTGTGTTTGTTTTGAGATTTTCAGGACTTCCTTGGACTGTGAAAGAGATCAGTCCAACTCCATAAGTGCACATGATGGGCCAAACTGCAGGCAAAAGACAGAGGAAACAAAAATGATGCTCACTGAGTGAAGATGTGTGCGTGTGTTTGTGTGTGTGTATGAAATTCGATTCTTCTGTTTGCTTCTGTGACTGTTTGCTCCTGTATGTGTTCAAAAAGAAAACATTGAACTTGTACTCTCCAAAATTATATCTCCAACCTGATGTAATAATTTGAAATTCCTACAGTTCACTTCCAAATTCCCACAGCCAGGATCAATTTGTTTCTTTTTCTTTCTACTCATCAGGCTACTCTGCAATGCGACACATTTTAACAAAACAAAACTGTGATTATCAATTAAACTACTCTTATTTTAATTTTAATATTACAAGTGAGTGCTCTGAGTATTACTGATTGCATGATCAAAATAAAACAGAGAATATTGTTCCTTATTCCTGCTTGAGCATGGCAATCCACACACGATTGCTTTGAAAAGTTGCATCTTAATAACTGTAATGCACATCATTTCAACAGCTTTAGTCACCGTGCATGCTCTTTGCAATATCGTGAAATCTTCGATTTACAATGTTCTTCTGCCACGTTATCTCTAAAGCACTGTTGACAACTTTGTCAGGAGCTGCCTCGGAGGAAAACTACCTGTTCCCTTGCAGACATCTTGCTACTGCTGCAACTTTACAATAGTGACATAATTGTTGTCCCCCCTGGAATTTCTAGGGACACTATGAACATTTTAAATATGTTTGCAGTTTTTTCTGGTATCAATTGTGAATCCAATTTGAGTTGAGATACATAATATTTAAAATCAGGCATCATAACATTTACAACAAGACAGAGCGATGCCACAGGAGATAACATCAAAATATGCAATAATAGACTGTATAGAGAGGGTGAAAAGTTAGACATGAACTGCTTCAAAACATTTACATATTGCAATTTAAATTGGCAGTGAAGACAATTAAAAACAATCAAAGATAATTAAAATGGAAGAATAAAATTGCAGCTTTGTTTCATGAATGTCGTCTTGAACCTCCAGCTAAAACAATCATTCCCCTGAAAGTACAGTATATGGCTTAATGTCTTCATTTCCGCATAATTTATTTTATACAACAGTAAAATGGCTTTTAGACCTTAATACCAACAATATCTTCCACTGAATGCAACTGAAGCAAAACGAAGCTTTAAGCCAGGCTGTTGAATTTGGACACAAGACAAACTCACCCAAGGATCCACACACACTCAAACTCGGAGAGAGATAGAAATATTATATTTCAGCATTCCTTCCTGCACACAGTACTAGTGGGTAGCTAAATACAATATTGGCCCCTGGGTGGTATCTGTAAATACGAGCACATGAAAGGAGTTCATCCTACTAGACGCATCAGTTTGCCACTGGAATCATAGATTCACCCTCTCTCTCTCTCTCTCTCTCTCTCTCAACACACACATCCATTCATGTATTTTTGCTGTTAAGTTCCCTTCATGCGTTTTGGTCTAGGTGATGTGTCAGTAACTTTATATCTCTTGGAAAAGCCAGAAAATACCCAAAGGCCAGGCAAGGTGTTTTAAAGTGCTGCTCCTCACTGCACTACTGATTTATGCTACTTACTTAGTGAAGACAGGAGGTGGTAAGTAAATCAATCATATAATCAGTCAGCCATTTACTGCGCCAGTCAGTGTGTCAGTCAATCACTCGCCTCTGTCATGTGTCAGCCCTCTCTTTTCTTTTCTCCCCATAATTCTGTCTCGCTGCTCCACACACACCTGATCATCCACTCGCACATGCATGTACACGCACACGCACACACACATGCATGCACATGGGTGTAACAAGCCGAGGGGATTTTTGATGGCAGCTATTTTTAGCAGGTTGTATCTCGGTGAGTTTCGGTAATTCTCCCTCCACAGTAACAGTTACCATGCAGAAAGTGTTGTTATGAGGAGCAGTCCGAGGCGGCCAATCATCTGCCTGCCTGTGTGATGGATGGGCAGACAAGGCATTTGGCATGTTAGCATATCAGAGAGGGAGACAGTGGTCAAGAGACTGCTATGTTTGTCTCCCCATTAGAACACCTGTGCGCATTAAACAAATACGTCTGGATAGTGTGTGTGAGTGTGCTATGATGTTTGTACAGACACATGACAGACGAGTAAGGGAGCAACGGTAGGCGAGTCATAAATTGTCATCAGAAGACGATCTGGAATTGACAACTAATGCAATTATTTCAAAGCTGTGCTTGCAATGTCACACTTCTGTCATCACGCATTTTCATGACTAAGGGTGACTTCATTTGTACCCGAGATTTTTGGCTTCTCCGTTTTCGCACACACAGAGGGTCATAGTTAAATATCCTGATAAATTCAAGGCACACAATAAAACTATGAAACTCGGCAAAACAAACTTAACTAATTAGAGAGGGGGGCATTTTAAGCAAAAATGCCAGTCGACAGTGGCTGGTTACGATCCAATGATTATTCATACCACCATCCCCCTAAAAACTAAAGATGGACTAACTGAAAACGTGAAAACCAGGCTGAAATATCAGGGTTTGTAAACCTAAAATTACCTAAAAAATTTGCACTCAGACTTTGATTGAAATCAAAGTTGCACCACATGACCAGGAGAATAAACAAGAACCATCATTCATCAATTAATCATGTATCTTTTTAGTATCATCATGAATTATTGCATAAATTGATTGACTTTTTTATAATAAAGGAGCAATCAAATATTCATAGCCATTAATAGAATGGCAGAAACCTAAATCACACGTTTTAAAGTGTACAATTGATAACCTACACAATCGAACTCTGAAAGAGTGAAGTTGCCTGCACAATAATTTACTATCTTTTTCAGCAGACACCAATGATACAAGAAGAATAATCAAGGCAAGAGAAGACAGAAGATGAGAAGTTCTTACTCAGTATATTTATTTTGCACCTGGATGGAAATGGCCCTCATTTAGTTTGTAACAAAACTTTCAAAGTTTTAAAATTTTAAAATACCTTAATTCACAATGTCACTTTTGTGACACTTTAAAAAAAAATAATCCCTCATGGTTTGTTACCACCCTGTTGTTTTCTTGCCAGTCACAGTCTAACTGTTACTCACAAACTTAGAAGATAAACTAAAGTTGGCCGCTAAATCTCAAGCTCGGGCCAAAAACAAAGCAATTATCAGGGCTGCTGCTGTAAATAAACACAGCTCATGTGACTGAGGATTTGTGCAAACCCACTAACTCACTAAACACTTATTTGTGAGCTTGGATGGTTAATCATGAATGATGAATTATAATCAACCAGGTTACATTACACTTTCTTGTCTTGTTTTCACACTGTAAAATAAACCAAGTGTGCAAGTTATGTAGCATGTGCAGTGTTAAAGTCAATTAATAAAAAATGTTAGTGTCGGCGTTAATGTAAAGTGCACGGCCTCCAGATTTACTTTGACACAACTGTCAATATGGGAGCGCACATGCATGAATCAGTTTCCTGGTGACCTTTACGTCAACAGGAACGCCGAGAAACAGCGAACGCCGAGATGGATGGTGCCGTGTTTCTGTATGTTTCTGTATGATGACACAAATTGTGGTTGCTGTGTTGTCCGAAGAAAAACACCATTGCTGTATGATTTCTGGCAACATTAATGCAGTTCATATGTCCTCTCCTTCTACTTTCAGGTCAAAGATTGGTGAGGACATTTTAGTGTCCGCCAAGTCCTACTCCAGTCGTACATGCAGGAGTAATCGGACTATGAATCACATTATTCAGGTATGTTAGTCTGACTAAGACTAGGTTGATTTTAGCCGGAGTAACGTGTTTACATGACATTAAGAAAACCAAATTATTGTTTTATTCCGACTAAAACTTTTACGTGCATGTAAACGCGCTGACTGAAGGCCAGTCTGACCAACTGTTTTTTGGTCCAAGTATCAAAAGACGTCTTGAACACGCCCAATTTCTTTATATTTTCATCTCAGCGTGACATGGACACAAAAACAAAGTGCGTTGAGATGCACTCTGATTTATCCAGGTGTATAACATGTGGCTTCATAGAAATAATAATGTATAATGCATTTGTGTTTGAGGTCATGGTGTGAAAAATGCTGTCAAGAAAGAATGCTTTTAAATTGTAAGTGTTAATCAATTTACAGAATGCAGAGTGAGCTACCAGAAGTCAAGTCTGAATCAAATCAATATTTGCTGTAGATTTTATTTTTTCTCTCCTGCCCCTAATGCCCTTGCTGTGTTTCTTCTCCCCAGGATGCTTAAATGGATTTGTAGAGTTGGGTAAGGTAAACTTTTGATCGACGGATGGAGTTGTCAGGAGAGAGGGAGTATAAAGCATTAGGAGAACAGAGAGAATCAGTGAAGTGCAAGGCAGTGATTTGGAAGAGGGGGAAAAAAATAAATATTTGAAGGCAGTTGTACGGTAATGGAAGATACTTGGTGAGCTATCTTCCATTGTGACAATAAGAGAGGTGGGTGAAAGCCAAGATCAGGGGTCGGGGCATGAGGAGGAAAACAAATGATGTGTCCAAACAAGCCTGAATGGAGGAGAAAGCCATTATAGAACTCGAGCTGTTCACTGTCTGCTTCCTCACAAATTCTCCTCCCAATCCCCCTCACACACACACACGTATAAAGCAAACAATGTTTTTAAAACATAAATGAGTGAGACAGCGTTGTAGTTTTTCCTGCAGGAGGCTCCTGCTTTGAGATGTCAAGGTGATGTTGTAGGCGGTTTCATCTTCAACTGTGTTCATTTATTCATTCTGTCATTTTTCTTGACCCATATTTAGTGTCCTGTGAGGAGCTACTCTGGCTTCCACTGACAGGGTGGCAGAGTGAGACAACCTTGTGATGTTGCTCTGGCTCACCCTCTTCATGGCTTGGTTGTTGTTTGCCTTTGTCTTCCTAATGGGTTCCTGGTGTGCTACCCATCAGATGGAGGTTGGAATGCCTGAGGCCAGTGCTCCACAGTTAGTTTCCCAGTCTCAGATATATAAGAACTGGAGGCTGCCTCCTGTCACATAACAAGACAGTGGTTCTCCTGCATTTACAATGGACTGTACGCCACCCTTAAATTATACTTATCCCTCACCAGAGCAAACATGCTCTCATTTACACAGAACTAATACTGATTTCACATTAGAGCAGGGATACACAGGATAAGGAATGATTGTCGGGCTCAGGTCAGGTTCATTCACGTTAATTGATATGGTGGTCTTTTAGTGAAATCGAGTACAATTTATCAGGGTTTTTTTTGTTTTTTTTAATTGAAGATACAGTTTAAACATTTAATAAATCGATGCATAACATGTAAAAATAAATAATAATGAGTAGAAAGAAATAAGTGGCGGTGTTTCTGTTTATGAGAGCACACTGAACACAACATGCAGGCTGTCATATTTATGGTGGATGCTATCTTTTTCCTCCACAACAATTCAATGGATTATGTAAATCAGCAGTTACAGCTCAACACAAGTTAATTAAAAGGAACTGATTGTCGTTTAATGGCAAGTTAATGGCATTTCATGTGCTGTTGATAACTCATAAGATGTGCAACGTGTGGGTAACTGTAAAATACATGCTGCAACCACCGTGACGGTAACAATACACTTCAGCTTACTCTAGGCTTACAGAAGGATGTGACCTGAGACGCATTGTAATAGGGATGAGCCAATATGATACTCAGTATCAGGATCAATCTGATACTGGCCAAAATCTCGAGAACAAATATCAGAAAAAGTAAAATCTTAGACAACTTGGTAACCCTAAATATGACATAAATGTGTCCCTAAACACATTCATGCTTTGACAAGGACATGATTTAGGGCTACATATGTCTGTCAAACTGTTGGAGCAGTACAAATGTCTTAAAGTTGTTTTAAAGGGGTAAAATACTATAGTGGACTGACGTAGATACTCAAGGTTATGATATCGGCATTGTTTCAAACAAAGAAAGATGTAGTGAAGAAATGAAGAGCCACAGAAATGTTAGCACACTGTGAAGTTATAGATTGGGTAACACTGCAAGTCATCCAACCTCAGCAACCAGGTTGGGAAAGGGGAAACAGCTGGCTGCAAAAGCCACAATGAGCCCATCACAGTAATGACATTTTCAAAAAGAAAACAAACACATGCACTAGACCAAGTTTGCTTTGCCTTGATGAGCATATTTACTGACTGATGGAATTTCATTAACTGATGTTAGTCAAAGGAGTGGGACAATATGTGATATCAAAACATTCACTTGATTGTGGTGGATTACCATTATCAGTATAATCATCAAGTAATCAAGTACCACAATGAAGACCCTGCGACTTTCCAGTCATTTCAGCACCGTAATGATTTGTGATTAAGGTTCTTGTTTTATTTTCACTTTGAAGCCAAAAAATATGTATCCTGTATGCAATGTGAAATAACTATTAAAAAAATGTAATATAATGTTTCACTATGTGTTATGGCCATTTTAAGAATTCAAAACTGAAAGTTTTATTTCTACGTAGTGGGTCTCCACTGACAGATATATAGATAATCCTGAAAGTATAATAAAGAAATCAGTGACGCAGGATAAGTGTTGCTCATTCTCCATTAAACCGGATTATTTACTTTCATATTCATTTAAACGTTTCCATTGCAATCATGAATTATTTCTGTTATTTCGTCTGCATTGAAGCACTGGTCATAACCACATGTTTCCCCTAAAACAATCACTCATCAACTACTATCAATCATGTATTCACTTCTCCCTTAAACACATGTCATCTTTATCTCCTCATCAAAGTAGAGTATTTCTGTGTAACTCTACATTTTATTTTAAGTTCTTACTTACTATAACAGAATAAATCTCCTTTGCAGTGAAACTATTTTTACATATATAAACATGACTGAAACAATCAAAATGGCTGAATCATTGCTTGCTATGATCCATGAACTCACTGATTCATACTGATTTAGCTTAAACAGTTCAGACAATGTAACACACACAACTTACTTTCATACATACAGTATTAACCCACAAACGCCCAGGAGCCGACAGAAACAAACCACAGTAAATTGACTATGGCGTAAGACACCATAATCCCAATTACACCATGACACTTAGATATTTACACACTTAAAACACTTTTAACTCACATACCACATATCAGCGGGGATTCATATGACCTTGTAAACATCTGAAGTCACATAAAAGGTGAGTAACTGACCTGAAAGTATAATCAAGAAATCAGCGACGCAGGGTAACTGTTCCTCATTCTCCATTCAACCGGATTATGATCTCCACATCCGCGACGCACTATTAGGAGTTCCAGTGACTCTCCTGGTCAGTGCTGCCACCTGCTGTCCATTTTGTGCAACAGCATGTAATTGTGTGCTTCTACGTAAATAGTTATGCTGACACACAATATACAATACAACTACAGTAAAACAAAAAACTGTGACTCTCGCAGGAAAGGAAACACAAAATAAATATTATCTCAACAAAATTATTGTCACTTATTTTGTGAGTATCGCATCTACATGTATTGCAATAGTACAATAAATTGCGATTATTTGGGTCAGAATAATAGTGACATTAAATGTTCATATCCTCCAGGTTCTAGTTGATTCAAACTTTTACTTTGATAGATATTTTTGTAATAATCCCAACCCAGAATACATAAGCAGCAATACAGTGCGTGTGTATGCCTTTTTCTTGTGCTGCAGGTACAAAGAAAAACTACACATCACCATGCTGTAAGCCTTCACATAAATTCCTGCCCTTCTCTGGCTCACCTCTTTACCAAGTAAATGGAAAATAAAAGGAATGTGTCTCTCACAGGACAATAGCAGTGACTATATGTGTTATATTTGTCCTTGGTTTGCTCGGCGTAAGCTTAGACTGTGCTGTTAGATTTCTAGTTGTGTCTTTTGTGAATAAAGATGGTCCAATCTATAATGAATGACGCAATAAAATAACATTCAGAAGACAGAATTGTATTTATAACACCATGCATAACGACGCAACTATTTTCACATTGCAGGTCAACTAATCAAAGCATATTTTAGTACATGGTTTGTAGGGATGAGCTGAAAGGATAATCGGTAATCAGTATAACCACTAAGATACTGGTAATATCTCTGTTTTTAAAAAGAAAAAGATGAAACCTGATTGAATCCAAAAACCCTCTTAATCACAAGAATAAATCAGTGAGTTCAGGGTGTAAGTACTTAAAAAGAAGCAAGAACATTTTAATGCCCATGTTGTGGGCTGTTTACTTATTCTTAATGGGAGCAGAACATCTGTCACACAATTGGGACATTATTGTTTGAATTGGCTGGTCATGGCAACATGGTAATGCGTCAGAAGATTATGTAAAACAACTGAATCAGACAGGTATTGGGAGGTTTGTGTTATAAGAAAAAGTGGAATCAAGCATTATCATACTGTCAAGCACACATGGCAATTAGATGAAAGCACCTCGCACACAGTGCTAATTGGCATGCCACACTCTGCTTAATTCAATAGTTGTGGTTGTATTCCTTAATGTGGAAAGTCAGTCAACTAATCGAGATTCAGTTGCCACTTTGCTTTGAAGCAACACAAAATAGCAGAAGCACAGAAAGGTAAAGTCTTGCTCACATAATTGGGATGGCTCAAGAATGTGACAGGGATATTGCTGTCAAATTCCAGTCGGGCCATGGTAATGTAAAGCTCATTTGGCAGTAATAGCCAAGATTACCAGTAATGAGCCCACGGAGCTAAAGTCTCTGTACTTGTCATGGACTGTAATTTGGAATGACAGTTCAGTTTTGATTTTCTGCTTTGCAATTTTGAGAGAAAATTGTTTATGTCAGCACATACCAGTTAGACTGCGGTACATCACAGGAATGACATTCTGTATTTTTAGGCATGCGATCACCAAGGTCGCAGAGCTTTTTTGTTGTTGTTCAGGTGTTAAAAAGTTACAGCATCTTAATCAGGAAAATACAATCGCTACATCTGCAGTAATTCATTTGTACTGGATTTGAATGTGCTTATATTATATATTATAGGTTATCTTGTAGGTTATCTTGTGGATTCCATAGTTTTTTTGTGTGTGTGACTGTTTTGGAATATATTGTTTGAAATTGATCTGTTTTTTATCAGCTGCATATTCACACAAGCCGTCATGGTTGATCGTTAATATGTATAACCATATCATATTCAAACATATCACACATAAAACATCACATGAACCAGTAGTGCAGCGTTTAACAAATAATAATAATAAAAAAACAATCTAATTCTAAACTATGCACTGGTGTTTTCTGGTTACTGTATTCAGTTATTCATGGTGAAAGAGGGCTTCACTGCACACCTTCAACGATTCATTAGGACACATGTTCAAAGCGTATGTAAATTAAACTGTAATTACATTCAGTATGACCACAAAGGTTAACAGACAGACTCATATCTCGTGTTCGGATATATGTATGGCTTGCTGATTTTGCCCTTTTGAAGTAAGAATATCAAGGAACAAAGCTGCATGTAGACCGTTGCTGGTGAACAGCAGGAAATCCTTTGATAACCCTCTCTGTGAGCTGAAACTCTTTGAGCTTTAACTTTTAGTGCACAAAAACTCCACTTTTATTTCCCCACAATAGAAAAAGTTCAGACTTCATAATGCGAGGGGAATAACAGACACGGCAAGTATAATTCTGCCAGAGCATGTACTTATTCAGTTCAAATTTTATTGAAACTTTTCCAAGAACAGAAGAATCTGTGATGTTGCTTTTAATAGCAGCAGGAAATACAGTCAGAGCACCACAGGCCACAGACATTTCCTCCACAATCCATTGGTGGATTGTGTGGGACACTAGTGCCTTCATTTCTGAACATGTACACACAAAACTGGGCTATAAAACTCATTTAATAATCCTCTAATATTGTTCATTAGGGGTGGGCAACATACGTTTACAATTATATTCTAATATTCCAGGGAAATGTGCAATATTATAATAATATATCTAATATAATATATTATATAATAAAATAATATAATAGATTCAGATAAATAGATTGAATAATTTCAATACACTGCTGCCTCAACTGGTCATTGTAGTTGTGTTATTTTGTGTTTGAAATTCTTTTTTTCGGATACCAAAGTAACACAAACTTAGCAAACAATGCAGAAGTCGACCAGCAGCTCCTGTGTGCTGTGAGTTGGTTTGGCTTTCAGTGAGTGGAGAAGGCACTATGTCACGCTTTCTGGTGTCAATATGTCAACATGATGTGGCATTTTTATTATCACACAACAAATTAGACAAGGACTATCGTAAACCATAATTTCCTATCACAATTTTAGTTTTAATATACTGTAGATTGTGTGTGTGTGTGAAAAATGCTGCAATGCACACACTCAGCCCACACACACACCTTCACTTCCTACAGATGTGAACTGTACAAATTAACGAAGTGTGGAAATAAAGCCAGTGACAGCCCACACGCAATCATTACAATCCATGTCCTCTTCATGAGTCCTACTCATTATCCAGGTCAAGTTCACCAACGAAATAAAAGATCGTGTTCACCAATTAAATTTCATTTTGAAAGAATATTCCAGAGAGGAGGATGATGCTAATTTGCAAGGTGTGAAGCATTGAGGTAATTGTAAACATATAAATCCGGCAATCACATTCATGGGTTGCTGCTGCTCTTGTATTATAAGAATCACACAATTAGGAGGCAACACGAAGATTTTCTGGCCCATGATGATGATGACTGGCTGATAAGCCAATTAAAACAGATTCCTCAGAACCATGTCCTGAAATCTGTGTGCTGAATTGAGTTCAGTGTTGATAGATCAACCCAGTGGAATGACGCCATGCTATGATTTACGTAGGAAGATTTGACCAGTGTGGGTTTTACATAATTAACTGTATATTTAGATTCATGTTTAAAGCGCTCTTTTGAATAGTTATATATAATTCTGAGTATGTCTGGGAATGTCGGAGGCATGTCGGTATGGTTACCTGCTGTTTTGCAGAGGATTATTAAAATCACTAGTTGCTACATCAAATTCCTCTACGCTGTGGGTGTAGACCAGATCATGCTGCTCTATGCAGGTTTTTCCACAAGGCCAACATGTGCAAAAGTTTAAAAACGGCTCCACACAATACTAGAAGATGGTATGAGATGGTGTTGAGAATCAGCTGCAGGTGTGTATGCCACTTAACAGTCCCACACCACCAATTGCTAAATGCACAATAAGTTGCTGTGATGTCAATTAAGTCTGAGAAATTTTAATTATAATCTCTAAGGTGCAGCCATTTGCTACTGGCGGCGAAGATGCTGGCCCATGTTTAAGTGCCAGCCATGAGCCCATAACTCCAGAGTGATAGGGTCGTAGAAGACGATCAGGACAATTGTGTTCATTTTGATTTAGTGCCAGAGGCAGTGGCAGTAATGAATCCTGCTGTATCCCTGCTGGCCATGGTGTGGAAGACACAGGTGAGCTGTACCACAGTATGTGATACAGGTAATAAGTAGAAATGAGTCCTATTATCACCACCCAAGAGTGACCTAACATGCCTTTTTTATCATAATCATAGTAAGTATACAAAGACCGCACATAAAAGGGAGCAGGATAAAAAATAATATTAAAATAATACTGAAGAAACTTTTTTTTCCAGGTTCAATTTGCCAAAGTGCTGTTTTTTTTTTACAGTAATTCAATGCAGGTGAGGCTACATGGTAGTGTAGTGGTTAGCACTCGACCCGGGTTCGAGCCCTGGTTGGAACAAGGGCCTTTCTGTATGGAGTTTGCATGTTCTCCCCGTGTGTGTGCGTGGGCTCTCTCCGGGTTCTCCGGCTTCCTCCCACAGTCCAAAAACATGCAATGTGGGGATTGGGTAAATTGGACACTCTAAATTGACCGTAGGAGTGAGTGTGAGAGTGAATGGTTGTTTGTCTCTAGTTGTGTGTGGCCCTGCGATGGACTGGCGAACTGTCCAGGGTGTACCCCGCCTATCGCCCGATGTAGCTGAGATTGGCACAGCACCCCCCCTCCCTCTGGTGGAGGATAAAGTGGTTAGATGATGACTGACAATGCAGGACAATGCACACTGACGAAATCAGAGATCAGGGTATACACAAGGTAACAGCAGCTCGGATGCGAAATCCCTGAACCACAAGCTCAGACTGATGTGGATGGTTCAGGTTACTTTGCACACCCTCAGTTATAGGATTTCCACGTGTTTTTCATCATCCAGAACAGAGGATGCCAAAGCTTTTCAACAGCAACGATAGCACGAAGCACAAGTGGTTGACTTACTTTGAATAAAAAACCAGCCTCTGTACTATAGTGTCTGTTTGGCATTTGCACCTCTGATTAAAGGAGAACCCTTGCATAAAGAGAACCATGGAAACATTCATCAGAGGTTAGTGGAACACACAAAACGATGCATAGCGATAGCGTGGATGCTTTCTTTATAAATGTAAAAAGGAAGGTGTAAGAAAAAAACATGTTAAGTGGCAAGCAAAATGTTCAACAAGCAAAGAGGAGAAATCAGGTGATGGAACATTGGTTGAAGTTATTTAAGTTCAACCCAAATGAGGTCTTAGCTATAGGGGAGACAAAGCCGAGCTTTTAATATATTGCTTATATTAAATATTGCTTTTAATCACCTCTTCAATATCCTTCAATTAATTATGACGTTTATCTCCAGCAGCATTGTCATTAGTTGCAGAGAGCATAGAGAGGGCATGAAACTGGAGGAAAGGGCAGATGATCACTTTTTACCATGCTGTCAAAACACATTCAACAAAGTTGTCAAGCCAACTGAGAAAGACCATAATAGCAAAGGAAGCTTGGCAGACAGCTATGTTTTCACTCACAGGTACAACTCAAGGCATCAGCTCAAAGAACCAGCTTTCTGGCATACAAAGATGTGTCATTTACAAAAGATTGATTGCTTTGGTGAACGGTGGATTGTGGACAGGGACGCATTTTGCAGAAATGCTGAAAAAAGAAGAGAATCTGGCTCATGTGTGGCCAGTTCAACTGATGCTCGGATTCACATCTGCTGCACGTCTTCTGAATCTCGTTCTGGCACAACTGCTATGTCAACTGAAGATACTGTAAAATGAACTCAGTCATTTTGCTGGCTTCAATATATTGTCATTTACATTTAGGTTTGTTTGTGCTGTATTTGCCCCTCCATGTCTAGGTTTCACACACCACACACACACACATAGACTGCCATGCAGCAGCTGCAGCATCCACTTCTCCTCGATTATCAGCCAGGAAACATAACAACAGATTTTTTTTCTCTTAAACCAGTCACCAAACTAACAGTTTTTTTGGTTACTGTTGTGAAAAAAGCAGTCGACCTGCACTTTAGGCCTCCTGCCACATCCGTGGCATGAAATGATCATGAGAATGTCAACAGTAATATTATTTATGGCAATATTTTACACATAGTCCAAAAAAAATGTATTATTGTGACAGGACGAGACACGACAGGCGGTGTTGTGTCACTGTCGTCATTGCTTGATGACATGGGAGTGCTCATAGGAGAGTCATACAAGTGAATGCTGAAATCAGAAGCGATGAGTCAATAGGACAAACTAGGTGGGTGGTTGAGGATCAGGCTCTTAGCGAAGTGTTTGACTACTTTGGAATCCTCAGGCAACCTTGTTTATTGACCTGCTTGTGACATTGAATGTCATTTCTGAAGATGTTGCAGACCTGAAAATGCAAGAGCAAAGGCAAGAAAAGAGGCAATTATCGAGTGCGAGACAGAGCCTATATAAAATGGAGGTACTAGCAGCATCCAAGAAATAAGGATATACTGAATAGCCACTAGGAGGCAACTCCACTGGTTGCAAAAACAACTGAATTGATGTCTAGAAAATGAGACTGTTTCTGCCTTGATTCATAACAGCAGTTTCATGAGGAGTTAATAGTCTCAATATCTAGTTTCAGGTCTTGCACATGATGGCAATTTAGTAATTTATGTTGCCATTTTTTGAAGAAAATAGAGGATGAAATTCGGCACACATGAGAGGAGAGCAAGTGGTGTCACTGTAGGTTGCCTTGGATAACATTTTTTGCCAAATGACTAAAATATAAAAGTGATCTTGTGGACACCAGTGTGGTTGACAGCTGCCTGGTGCCTGTGAATGTTTGTTTACACTACGTCAACATGATGCTGGCCACATGAATCTTGAGGATTGATAACACTGATGGCACTTGGACGGTGCTCACTGTTCCAACCTTCCTGTACATTTCTGATCATACACCTTCTCTTTCATAATACTGGAAACTGATATTCACGCAGCCCGACGTATAGGACTGAGGGGACAGAAGACACCCTTGGGAAGTGTGCTAGGGACTTTGAAGGAGTTAAGAGAGCAGCAGATGACTTTGTGAAGTGGACCAATGGAAACATGCAAGAAAAGGAAGACTGTGAACTGATGTGAGGAAACGGTCAGGGGGAAAAAAAAGAAGAAAAATGCCAGGAGAGCAAGCTGAACATGGGACACTAAACTCACCTGATACAAAGTAGCACAAAGTACAGCATGCCATCCTTGACTCTGTGACAGTGTTTTTCTGCTGATGCAAAACTTTGCTCTGATTTTTTGCCTGTCTGATTCCAAGAAACTTTGAGAAAATGGGCTCCCCTATCAAAAAAGCAAATGTGCGGCTCAGTTAGGCAATAGAGCTACAGTTGGCACGGTGAGCCAATAGGCTTTGCATCCCATTGGTAAGGATCTAAGAATGTCACCTCTGGAGGCATACACTGTCAGGAAAGCCAGTGAGATGCCATAAGGAAATGATGAGAGTCATTCCACAGCACAGCAGGGTGTGGAACTAAAGACTTGCTCTGTCTGCAAACACTGTGACACATCGGCTCTCAGTACATGTGATCGAGCTTCATAAAGACCAATTAATAGAAAACAGGCTCAGGTTCACATTGGCTCACACGCTCCTGTATATATATATATATATATATATATACACACTGTAATAGACATAAGTGCAAGTGCACTGCCCAGGTGTTCGTTAATGATTTAGGTTTGGTCATGTTTCCTTGAAGCTCATGAATGTGGAACAGGATGTTATGGGGTATTAGTTATACATGATACTATGAAGATCAAAGTTTCAGAGAACAGTGTGATACTTTTTGTTTAATTCATTTTTATCCATCAATATTGTGAAGACTGGGTAAAGCTCAAGTATGGAACATCTATTGCCCCCTGTGGAATTCTGAGTAATTACCAAACCACTGCTGTCCCTTCCATATGATGTGTAGGCGATCGCACACCACTCCCATCGCTCTGCCACCCAGCTGCTTGAGGTATTTATCCCATCAAACTGACGAACATTCCGAGGGGATTTTATTTGTATTTGTTTATCTGTAACTTTCCGTGGGCTCTTCTTGGAGTGTTCAGCCATACTCCAATAATTTGCAGCGGTCTTGCTTTACTAGTTCTAGGATGCTGTGTATCCACCTTCCCTCCATCAGCCATTACGTAAAAAAAAAAAACAACAACTTCCTGTACACAGTGCGGGAATGTCTTGGGACGACACAGAATAAATGTTTTTTTTATGAATTATTACAATATTCAAAACACGTGAAAAATTAGATAAGGACTAACCATGTAATTGTTCAAAACACAAATGAGTCTGTGATGCACTATATAATATCGATGGCATTTTAGTTTGTTGGCACTAAGGATTTTTTTTTGTGGTCGAACATTACACTGGTGTGGCTATTATGTATGTATTATGATGTTGTGTCACATCAACCTGCCTATAGGGACTACAAATGGAAATTAGCCTATGGCTACAATGTGGCACATTTGCATGTGAATGTTCAATGTGTACTCTCCCCATTCTCAGAATAAAGGAAAAAAACAAAGACCATTGAAGCAGTCTTTAATATTACACCAATGCACGGGGGGAGTGAAATGCTGGTGTATGTATAAATGTATACTATACTATACTGTGTATAAAAAGTGGAGAAAATTGCAATTATATTACATTGATTCATATTTGTATTCATACGGGAACAGTGTATATAAGTTACTTCAGTAAGCATTCACACTATAACAATAGAATAGAGCTAAATTATTTGGAAAATTGTGTAAACCTGCAGGAGTGGATGCAACTCACCACATGCATAAAGAACAAACACAGCGGAGCGCTCATTTCTCCACATATCCAAATGTGGGTGAGATGTGCCAGGGTTTACAGGAAGAATGAATGAATCACCTTTACTACCTGAGGGCCTGGCATTTTCTGGGTTTCCTTCATATTAGCTAACATCATGTTTAGAGAGTCTAATTGAATTTAGTGGCAACCTCACCAGGTAGCAGTGACACAGATCTGGCATCACTTCAACCTCCTAAGGTATTTGCATAAATACCTCCTTAAGTTCTTTCGAAGAACGAATGTGCCCCTCCCCTGGGAATGAACACATTCGCTAAGCTCGAGTTGCCCAAGGGCCTGCTGCACATATTTCCATCTCAGGGAGTGATGATGCAACGACTTCACAGGTTCAGGAGGGCAGTGCTTGTCAGTCATTTGTATAGCCCCTGATTGATGGCACTCCCGGTTGTATCAAGATGTTTGCTCAGATGTTTTTGGCTGGTTCACAGACCACAGTCAGCAACTGTGATTCAGACAGGAGGTAAAGCTGGGTAGACACAAAATGTTATACACAGTTTGAACCAGATATACAATCATTACATCACATTTACTCATTTTGGTAGACGCTTTTATCCATACTGATTTACAGGGGGAAACTAAAGCTTCGATAAAATGGTAGACAGTGAAATAAAGCTCCAGTGTGTATTTAGGAGGGTTTATTAGGAGGCATTGAATAAACTATACATAAGAATTTTGGTTTAAGAATACAATCACTGTACAGAGTGTGTGTTTGGTGTTTTAAACAGCAAGCTTACAATGTAAACAAAGCAGAATGACGTTGTATTTTTTTTTGAAAATTGTAACCTCACCATTATCAGTAATTTTTGAACATTGGACCTGTAAAAAAAGCACAATTTCTGCCAGACAACCACACATTATTTAATTTTAAATGAAGGTGTCTCTTGATCAAAAGTTACAGGAGAACTAAAGGCAAGTCTCCTGACGTAAAGCAGAATAGAATCAGGGGTATTGTTATTTTGGGGAGAGCTTTTGCAGCAGAATGCATAGTATGCATGTGTAATCGGGATCATCAGTGACAAATACACACGATACAATGAAAAAACAACAACATGCACGCTGAAAATTTCTGTACTCGCCTTCAGACTTCAAAGGGGGATTTGCCCAGAAAGTTAGAGCTGTGATATACGGTAGTTTACAATGTGCTTTATGGTAAAACTGGAAGTCATACAGCTCGTGCTGTGTAATACACGGGAGAGTCGTCTGAGAGTATATAGGGTAGTGGAGTGTGTGGATGCTGTACAGCTTGCTGTCTGCTCTGGTGTTCATTTAATTCAGTCAAAGTTATGGAAAGCCTCCATGGTCATTTCACTTTAGTGGAAGACGGGTAAAGCCGAGGCAACCCAAATGAAATGGTCCTTGACTTTGCATATGTATCTGCATTTTTTTTATGAATTTAAGGAGTATTAGAAATATTTTGGATAAGGTTAGCCTTGATGTTTATACATATTTTAATTCATGTGTTCAAATGTGATAACCCAGAAGGTTGTGTCAGGAAAGGCATTTGGCATAAAATCTTTGCCAAATCAAACATGCAAATCATTGAAAACAATACTGTCAGGTTCATGGATGTGGTTAAGGAGGACATGATGACAGGTGGTGTTACAGAAGAGGATGGAGGCAGATGATGATCCTCTGTGACAACCACTCAAGGGAAGAAGCTGAAAGAAGAATAATGGCCTGTTTCCACTGACTCGACTCAACTCGCCTCACCTCAGCACGATACAGTTATTTTGCGCTTCCACTAGCGATACTATAGCTGGTACCTGGTACTTTTTTTAGTTCCTGCTCTGGCGAGGTTCCAGGCAAGCTGAGCCTGAGTGCCGTCACAGAAGGAGGCATGAGCGTGACGTCCGACACAAGCGTCAAGCCGAACGATGCCAAACTGTAGACCAGTTACAAAACATGGGTTCATCTCCAGCAATTACCGGGGAAATGTCTAAAAAAAAGGAGTCTGATGTACTTAATGACAGCACTGCTGATAGCGAGCGGCATCACAGCCAGTGACTGTGTCAGGTGGAGTCTGTGCTCCGGTCATGGAGGAAGTTCTGAACAAATATTTTAATTAACTGATTCAGTTACACTGAAAACAACTGCTTTACTAGTCACTAGTCACTTGTTTGTGTGTGTGTCGCATGTAAAACAAAGTCCCGGCAGTTTCATGCAGCCGTGCAGTGATGACTCCGCCCACGTTGGGTACTGCTATGTTTGGAAAACCAACCTAAACCGTACTGTGCTGTGCCGAGGTGAGTCGAGCTGAGACCGTAGGTGGAAAAGAAGAAAAATGCAGAAATGCGGAGAGCAGACGCAGCCAGCCAGACAAACATATACAGTACACATATACGCAACACACATTTCTTTTATTGCTTGTTATCACACACACGCCTGTCTCACACACCACACTCTCTCTCGGGAGTTCAGGTGTAACAGCACATTTGCAAAACTCACATTTAATCCAAGTAAACAAATCACCATGGAGATCCCCCCCAATCCATGAGCCAAAAAGTATTTATCAGCACATAAACACAACCAGTGTGTGCACATTGCCATAGTAATATTACAGAGAGTCTCTCAGAGCCCGTCCAGACTGTCAGGGGAATATGCTTATTTGTGATTTTATTGGAGAAAAAGGTGTCCTCCATTTTCATTATTGGCACCATCTCACAACCCCCTGCGGTTACAGGGATAGATATACTTTTGTATGTATGTATGTGTGTGTGTGTGTGTGTGTCCATGTAAGGTAGGTATTGGAAATTTTGTATCTCCTTCCAATTTATGGAGATTGATTTCCCTGACAAATTGACATGGCTCGGTAATACTTAGGTTATTCCCATGTTCTTTGTGTAACCAAGCATTATCCTAACCATTTTCTGCATTTGTGTGTGTTCTGCTTATTTGTGTGTAATGTGGAAGTCGACATACCCCAAAAAATTGAAGTTTTCTGACAAGCTAAGCCGACTTATAATGCTTACCAGGAGCCATATTGAATAAAGATGATGGGTTTAGCAAGGTGGGGGTGGGGGTGGTTGAACTCGAGGCTGTGTGGAGAAAGAGTTACACCGGGGACAAAAGGAAAAGTGGGGTGTATACAAATTGCTGTGCTGCAGGCATTCTTGAAGGCAGTTAAGCAATGTAAAATCATTTATTTTCGTGCATATTAGAAACAAGTAGACCCCATGATACTTCATTTAAAAGTTTGTTTAGACTGCAGGAGACGACGTTGCCTGAAAGTGGATCATCTCAGATGGGCTGCATCTTTCATTCCGATTCAGAAAATTAATTTAAATCAGCTTTTTAATTCATCCATTTATTACTGATTCTCAGCACAGAAATACAGTAATGAGAGAGATAGAGGGAAATAGGAGAAAGACAAACTTCAGGCCGACTGCAATGATGCTAATAATTTCTGACCTGTATACTGGACAAACAGTCAAATTTTCAATTCTGTGGTCCTCTCCTCCAGCTCCTCGCCTGCTGTTGTCTCGAGGGTATAGCTTTGCACCATTATTTGGGTGGAATTAGCTTTTTACCACTGTCCTCCCTCCATTTGCCTCTTCTCGCTTCTTCGGTTTCTTACTCCTGATTTTTTTTCTCCTCTCTGACCTGGTTTCCTCCTTTCATTTTCTTTTTCTCATTTCCTTTCTTCCCTTCACTCCCCTCCATCTTATTTAATTGCTCTCTCCAGCTACTTTTTCTCCCCTTTCTTGTTCCTCCTTTAATATTTTTTTTTTTTACATTTTACACCCACCTTGTTTATTCGTCTCTTTCCACCTCATTCGCTTTTCTCCCTTTCTTTTGATCTTTCTTAACCTATCATTTGAAACTAATTTCCTTGTCTTTCCATTCTTCAGTCTCTTCTTTCTTTTCCTCCTTTTCCTATCTTGTTTTGTTCCTGCTTCTCATCACCTCCCTCTCTCCTCTCTCTCTCTTCCATTTAGCCCTCCAGGCTTCGAATGCAAAGGGAGATGGTACAGCACAGCCATGCCCTCTCTCTCTCTAGACACCACTCCACCCCCCACCCCCAACTCCTCTCCTCCTTCTTCCCTATGTGTCCAGAGGGTGTCAGCCGCAAGCAGTTACTCCAATCCCGTCCTGCTGACCACCAGGCCATGCTGCGACACAGACACTGATCTGATGTGACAGCTCTCTCATTATTTAAAGTCAGAACCACTCTGTGAGTGCAAGTGTGAGTGTGTACGGATCTGGGGGTTGAGTGTATGCATGTGTGTGCGCGCGTGCGTCTGCCCTTCTTTTCCAAGGGCCAGTGAGGAAAAAGGAGAAGAGGCCTAATGAATTGAGCATTTGATTGGGAACCAGAGAACCATATCAGTGTTGGAGGAGAAAAAGAGAGAGGGAGACACTGAAGGTCTTGTTTGGGCAGAAGAGACTGTTCAAAAGGGTGAACTGGAAAGTCAAGAAAGGGGAAACAAGCAAAGAAAAAAACTTAAATTATTTGCAGTTTGCTTTCCTCGCACGTCCACTGCAATTCTCTGCTGTCACACTTACTATCTGGTAAAGTCTCAAACCATGTACTTTGTTAATGTGATTACTTTGTTGCCAGGTATGGGATAAAACATGCACCTCAACTGCCAGTTGTCAAGGTCCACTGGCGGCAAGGCCATTAACCAACGCCTTAATGCTGTAACCTAGCAACACCAATGGTTCATGTAAACACTGTTGTTTAGCAACTGTTAGAAAGTTGCCTAAATGGAGAAAATGAAATATGCAACTTTATTTAAAGTTCGAGTGGACATTTAAAGGTGCAGTTTGGTCTTGACACATGCTTAGGTAGTTTCAAGCAGTACTAGTCAATCTGTTTGCAGGTTGACTAGCACAATACTGCCATTACCTCCATTTGTAATGACCTAAAACAAATTGCATCCTGTGCAGGAATGACAGGAACGTTGCCGGGCAACAGGATATCGAAATACCGATATACTGAGAAACACAAAGTCGTGTGGAGCTGATAGGCTCATTTAGCATAGTGTTAACTGACAGTCGTTTGAATGTCGCAGTCTTAAAAGTGGTGAGAGGCAGCCAAGTTAGACTGAGAGACACACATACACAAACGCCCTCACTTTCTGTCCATCGACTCCATTTCACTCATATATTCTCACTCACAACTCCAAAAAAAGAGCATTTGACTTTTGACTTCTATTTGCCACCGACCACCGAGTGCAATATAACCTCATAAATATCTGCCACACACAGGCACACATACACACACGGACAGTTATATGGAGGTAGGAGCATTGGCTCGATTTACCTTAGCACTGTAGCTTTCAGATGCTCAGGGCCAAAAAGCTAAATTGAAGTGACCCTGAGTCAGCTTAAGCAAACCTGAGAGAAGAGGAGGAAAGTGGAGAAGAGAGGCAGCAATGAACGACGGAATCCAAAAGCTGATGCCAAAGTGTAGCTGTCAGAGACCATATTTCAGCAGGGTGCACAGATGGGTTGGTTATGTTATGTGTTTTACACATCATGGTGGCATACACTGCACATTAAGCATGTGGCAGATAAGCACCTCTGTGTGAAGAGACTCTATATCCAGCTGTGGCCTGTGGATGTAATGAGGTCAGGGGGATCACAGACTTCTCTTAAGGGTGTAATATTTGTGCCTGTCTTTGTTGGTGATTGTATGTGTTAGTTTCAATCCTGAGTTTCATTGTCCAAGTGTGTGTGTATGCGTACCCCTCTCCAGGTTGTAATACACAGTGGAGTATTTCAGTCCATGCCCCTGTATCTGTCTCCATTCATATTGGCTGTTCACTACCGGAGGGCTGCTAGGGCCCTTTGACAGATATTAAAGGAGGGAAGACTGCCAGAAGCCAACTCTATATGAGGAAACACAATTGGAACAATGACTTTAGTGTCTTAAAGGTGCAGTTCAAACAAAAGTAAAGGTGAGACGCTGGACAGTAACACGATTAGATGGATAAATAAAAAGGGGTACCAGCCTGTATTGCAGATTTGTGGCATGGTCTTTTTTTCAAATCAAGTCAAAAAAAGAGAAAGTGATACTAAGATTAAAAAAAAGAAAGAAAAAAAAAAGGAGGAGGACAATTTTTTATTTTTGCACAGGGACCAGGAAAGCTATAAATGTCAGGAGGCAGGCTGCAAGTAGGGCAGGCTACAATGGGAAGTAAGATTGATAGGAAAAAGTCATTACTTTACAGTGGGTTGTTCTTTGCTCTAAATCAAAGTACAATGAAGGCGGGAAACACTTGTGGGTGTACTTGTGTAATGAAGACACAGTGCAAACAATGACCACATTTTCTCACAGTGTAGATAAAGAGAGATGGACATGAGCACCTCTTACCTGATGAATGAAAACACATGACACAAAATTAAAGTGTCGGCAAGTTAAGAAAGAGTACTTAATTTTAATATTAACACACTTAACCTTAACTTTGCACGTTTGTTCAATAATATATCATGTAAATCAAGACAGTCCTTTATAAAACTATGACACCAGGTTGTTAGATCAAGAAGCGTTTACAAGCCATAGTCATAATTTATTATTAGATGACCTGTGGCAGATGAAATGATAAAGAGGTTGTCAGGTGACATAAAGGGTATCCAGTAAATTTCAGCGAGGTCCAGCATATAAATGTCCTCAGGCTTATTTCCAGTACATCATAATGTTTAACTATTGTTATGATTCAGTGCAGCATTTTAGTATTTTCCTCAGCATCTGTAGAAATCTAATAAAGAACTGTTTAATTTTAAATGCAAAAAACAATAGGCCAACATAGCAATACAATTTACGAATACGGAGCAGTGCATGTGAAATTCCTGGTTCAGTGATGTTGAGAGACATCATGTGAAATACTTTACAATGCATGCAACTGGTCTGAACTTTTGCTAAACTGTGCTGTAAAGGGTAGAAAAAACAGTTAAAATAGACATGGTCTGGATCTGGACTGCACCTCTCAAAAACATCTGGATAAGAGGAAAGGTTTAGATTGCAGTACCCATTTTGGCCACAACTGTTTTCATGTTTTACATTCAACAACCCTATTTACGCGCAAAACAAAGGTTTCTGTGTCAAAACCAATCCACCAAGTTCTTGCCGATACAACTATTGGTCACAAATTGTTTTTTTTTTATATATATTCTTATATGGGCCATTTACAAGTGTTTTAATCCAATATTTTCAGTAGAAGAGAACAGGACGTTCATTCCCGAAGAGGATAAAATGTCACAGAGTCTGTTTACATGGTGATTTTAAACACTAGCTCCATCTTACAAACGTAATGTCATTTGTACCAACAGCAGAAGCCACTGAGGACACTGAGAACTCACTTCTAGTTAAGAGGCACAGGCAAAATGTGTTTTCTTTTTTTATTTTACCCTGCAGATTTGTGGAAAGAACATTTAGAATCACAGAATATCATAAAATGTGTTCAGGTCACACATCTAAGGTCTATGCTGTAAGCAAACAGGAGTGATGAGCAGAAAGCACAGTTCATTTTATGTGTGCTGTGTTGTTTTGAAATTGTTTGCATCTCTTGGCTCTATTTATGAACTTCTCTCTGGTCCTGATGGTGCAGCTTAAAGCAGTGGATGCTTTCAAGTGAAGTTGTGCTCTGCTTGTCAAGCCCTGTTACCTGACATTGACTCAACCTGCCAACCTGCAAACCCTCTTTGACAGGCTGCCGGGTTACCACAGTGGTTATGTCCAGTGTAATTTTCTCTCTGTGTTGAGATATGAAGAGCTCAAATGTGGATGTCATGTCATGGATTTTAGAGGCAAAGCCCTTTGATCCAGGATCATTCTGATTGCATACTATACTGAGAACTGACAGTTAGCTTTGCTGAAGAGATGGTAACTCACGATCATCATTTTACATATCTGTGGCTTTCTGCCTCTTTGGGAATGGATTGAGCATTTGCATCATGACGGCTTTGGGAGACTCTCCTCTTCACATCCCTGACTTCAGTAAATGAACCACATACCCTCAGCAGCAGGTGCAATATTGATCATAGCCTCCCATAAGAGAATGTTAAAATGTTTTTTTTTATCTAGGTCCTAGGAAAGAAAAGAAGAAAAAAAGAAGATGACCTGAACCTGACATACCACACACTTGACTCATCAGTATCAGATAGCATTTATCCCCTGTGTACGGCCTTTCACAATGAACCCAGAGGCAGCAGAGGCAGCAGTCTAAATAAAATCAGTCAATAAATGCCAAACTGACCTATGACATCAACTTTGTACACAAAATCAATGCTGATGTTTTGCCACACATCTTGGATTCGACAGTGTAAGGAGAGAAAATAGGAAAGCAGTCGTTCAATTTCATGGACTGAAACAAAGATAATAATTACATGGTCTTTTTAGTAATCTTCGGATCTTACAAAGGTCATTTTAAATTTAGGGAATTATCTACAACTACACTAATGCACTGCTTTTTTATGCATTTGTATGTAAACTAAGGATGTTTCTGTCTTCAGCCATATCTCTTAATAGTTTTCCCAAATGATGAATAACAGTCAAATGTGTAACATTGATGAGTGTTTACTGGAAAATATTGAATATTCTACACATGAATATGTTTATATTTTGTAAAAAACATTTTTACAATATTACATTTTATACGTAACTTTACAGAGGGAGACTGGAAGAGTGGAGAGAGTTGTGGGGAAAGTGTTTTCATCCTTTTCTGGTACATGCAGGCCACCATGTAGTTCTCTAATGCATGTAGGGTAGGCATTGGAATCTCGCTTCCTGGGCTGAACTCAGCAGAGTCACAGAGGAAGTGGATGAAAGATGAACACCCCCTCACAGAAATCATATACTGTACACACACGTAAACACACACAAACCATTCGGGTGATAAACTGTGGGGCTGTGAAAATTACTAGTGAGATCCATCCTCAGCCCAGCAGCCAGCACTGGAGATCAATAATAATTTATTGGTAACTTTCTTCCGTCCTTTTATATATTCTGTGCTTTCAAGTCTGGAGGAGAGAGAGAAGGAAGCAGGAAGACGGGATGAAGTAAGTGTGTGTGTGGCCTTGGAAGTTGATTAAAAACAGGTGCAGTGACAATGGCATCAAAGTGATGGAAGTCTTATGTGTGTGTGTGTGTGTGTGTGTGTGTGAGAGAGAGAGACCAGCTGACCACCCAAAGGAGGTGTGCATCAATGGGTATCGATTGTTTATCATAATTCTTTTGGTGTAGTTCGGGCCTCTCCATCACAATTCACTGGAGACCACATTGACTTATGGGTTGCAAACCTCTGTCAGTACTAACATGCTCTAAATAACAGAACAGAGAGAATTGATAGATGGATATCGGGAGAGACGACGAAAGAGGAGGGAGGAATAGGAAATCCATTCTACAGAAGTTCATTTCAATCTCCAGTAGATTCTGGCAGTAAGCCAGTGCGTGAGAGCCGTCAGAGATCCATAGGTTGCTTTGGTGCCACCACCACTGGCACGCACCCCCTGCTTTTCCTTGCATTCTAGCGCCCTCCATTGACCATTCCTGGAACTTAAAGAATGAAACAGCAGAAATTACAGGCACCACACTGACAGCGGTTCCTTTTTTTCCCCCTGCAGCGAATCAAACCACGAATGTAGCGAGGCGTCTCCACGGTGTTGCTAAGGAAACGCGAAGGCATTATTGCACACATTATCAGCCCGCCAACAAGAACCCCCACAGACATTATGGCAGTTTGTTACTCGGACTATTGGGAGGAGAAAAGAGGAGGCACGGGAGGGAGGGAGGGAGGGAGGGAGAGAGGCGTGTGTCTGAGAATATGAGTGACTATAACAGATGAAGAAGACAGACAGCAAAGACAAACAGTCAATAATCACTGACAACTGAGGGACTCAATGTTAGACAGATATTAAGATGGAAATTATAAATATAAAAACACATGTGGCAAAAAAACAAAAGCCAGATAGGGGGAAGACAGTTGAATAGAGAGCAATGAACACAAAGAGACAGACAGACAGATGACTAGTAAAGCTGACAAACAGAAAGACGAACAGACAAATAGACTTAGAGGGCAAAATGAATCCAGAACCCATACCGTATTGCTCCATGGTCAACATACATGCAATCCCCTGGAAACTTGATGGGATCACACACACACACACACAGAGGTTTGCACAGCTATTCTTAAGATTGCGTAGACATTCTTTCATTTGGACAGCCTAAACATGGTGGAGGAACATTAGAAATACTCTTCTGATGTATATACTAGGGTATGGGATTGGGGTGGAGCTGAAGAGTTTTGAGTGTGTAGAAAATGAAACAAATAACAAATGAATGTTTTAAAAAATAATAATTAGAGTCACCTTATCTCTCGCTCCATCTTAATCTAATTTCACTATACCAGTGTGTGCTGTATATGTGAGGAAGAGGAGGATGATAGAGAGAGCAAATGATCTTATTGGGAATAAATCTGCCTCCTCCGTAGCTGACTTTGCTCGGCATATTTACGCCGCTGTATTTTAAGGTTGGCGATGATTGTGTTACCTTGGGAGCTCAGTATTTTCTCAGGTGGTACTTGGTCTAAAACTTTGGAGAACTACTGGCCTAAACCATGTGTTAACCCTAACCATAACCAGTACATTACATTGACTTACATTTATTTCCTGGAGACTTATTCTGCTACTACTGGTCTAACCCTATAACCCTAAACTTAACCTATAGCCCTGACCTCATCCTAACCATGCAACATATCTTCACTTTAAAATGTAATAATTTAAATTAAGGGGGCTTGCTTTTTGTCCCCATATAGTGACTGTGTAAAAAAGACTTAGGTCCCCACAACATGAGTAATACCTGGAACACACACAGAGATTTGCACAGCTATTCCTCTTAGGACACTGCATTGACTTCCATTCATCTGCACAGCCTTAACAAAGCATTATCTTTAACCTTAACAATAAGCACTTAATGCCTCACAGTAACTGTAACCTAATTTACATCTTAACTCTTACCTTAATGAGTGTCTCATTTCCAAGGTGCTGCCTCATTGGGACCATAGTTGAGTTCCAATGAGGACTCACTGTCATGACATAGTGCCCTAAAGAGGTAACAAACTAAACTATTACACACACACACACACATGTGTCACCCATCACAAGTTGTCTTCCGTTCCGTTTGTGTTCACTCTTTCAAGTGTGTGTGCATATACAGTATGTGTGCGATGAATACAGTATTTAGGGCTGTGTGATTGCACGGATATATAACAAAAGGTCAAACTGTCAAAATAACAGCCAGGCTCCTAGAGCCCACAACGCTGCAGAATACCAAAGATCCTCTGCTGCCATAGGGGCTGCTGTGCATGTGTTTGCACGCCCGCGTGTGTGTGGATACCCACGGGTTTGAACACCTCTTTTACTCTACAGTGTATGCACTTCAGTATGTGCGCAGGAAAAACACAAACAAATAGCCCACATTCTTTGCAATATCATGCAAAAACGACACACGGCCACTCTGCTGCGTCGCTGCATGAGTCACTCGACGCCCGTGTCTGTGCCGAGTGTGTTTACTCTAACTGTGAGCAAATCGATTAACATGCTCCACATGTAAACGGATGGATAGTGAGGGCGACAGGAGATGAAAGCGGAGGGGAGCCGCTAACACTGCAACTGCTGATAAATGCATAGACCCTTCATTATTCTCCAAATGAAAAAGGATGATTCCTCTCGTTCCCCCCTGTCCACTTTCCTCACTTTTCCTCCTCTCCTCTGCCCTCACTGACTCCCTGACCTGATGAAAGTTTCAGGGCCTCTCGTCACCCCTTCCTCTATGGTTTATCCCACTCTTTTCGAATCAGCCTTATTTCGCACCGCCTGCCCTCTCGTCTCTCTCACCTTTACCCCCCTTCCTTTGTCAGTTCTGCTGCCCTCTCCTTCTCCTGTCCTCGCCTTTTCCTCCATTTTGCTGCCATCCTTTCCCCCTCTCTCAGCTCCCCCTCCTCCTCCCACCCACCATGTCACAGGGTATCACGGTTAATTAGTCAGTAGTGGATTTGGACTCTCATTAGCGTTTCAACAGGAGCGAGGGTTGCCTTCGTTCTTATTCTGCCAGTGTAAGCAACCCCCTACCTTCCCGTCCGCCAATTTTCTCCTTCTTTTTCCTCACACTCCCTCCCTCCCTTTTTTTCTTCCTCCTGCCTCTCACAAGACAGGATAAGCTGGCCCTCTATTGGTTGTCCTGAACTTTAACTTGTTTCTCTGTTTGCTTTGAGGAGAAAGTTAGCTTTTATTTCTTACCAAGGAGGACAGAACGTGTGCCAGTTTGTGCCTGTGCTTGATAAACTGCCAGGAATAACAAGAAAAGGAAGTGAATAGTGTCAGTTTGAAGTAGAAGCTACATTGTCATCTTGGATTGCTTCATGTATTTCACTAACATGGTGGTTTCATTAATCAATTGTTCCTGTGTGGCACTTGTGTGTGTTGTGAAAAGTAGTACTTTCAATGTTACTTCCCATGGTCACAGTGTAATTCTAAGGCGGCAAGTGAAGCACCTTTTAAGTTCTCTTCTTTGTGTAGTTCTGGAAGCATTTGTGCTTTATCCTCCCCCATTTTGTCTCTAGGTTGTATTTTTGGGCTGCTGTGCTTGTAAATGGCCTCTCCCAGTGAGACTGCACCTGCATTAGTCAACCTGATAATTGTGATTAATTATAGTAACAGACACAAGAGTGCAAGAACACAGGCACATCTACGGCACACACACACACACACACACACAAACACACATGGACAGGGATAAAGCAGCGACTATACCTCTGTGCTATAGGGTAACTTTGTCTTGTGGCGTTATAGTTCAAGCCACACATTTGCCAGCATGTACACACTAGAATTCAATAGCACAGCTCGATTTGTTTTCTAATGCAAGTCATTTCTTTCATGCAGTGTGCTATTGTACAGGACGAGCATTGTTGTTTATTATATACCTGACTGGCTCCCTATGAGGTCTTTTATCTTAATGTTGGCATTACACTGTAAAGTATTATTTAAAGTACAGTCTCCCTGACATTATGTTATAAATGGCTATAGTGTGCTGGACTATTCTACAGCGGAGAAGTATTTGCATTTGTGGAACAGATAAGAGTGAATGGGGGGGGTTTACACACATTCGGTGGCTGCCTTGTCACCACTGAATGCAAGAGAACAAACAGAAAATGGCTCGATCCATGCTGATCGTCATGTATTGAGGATTAAATTACACATTCACAGTTTTTGGGAGAGATGAAACGGTCTCACAGGCTGCTTGTTTTCTTTGATCCAAAGCTTTGTGGGGGGAGTTTGTTGGATTTCTGTGCTTGGTTTGATAGGAATCACAGGTGGCAACAGGATATATACTGCCAGAGTGCAGATACATTGTAAACTTAAGAAGAACACCACAGATTTGAATCTGTAGAATTGCTTCAGACACTGGCCTTCCAAGAGTTTAGTTTGCTCAAGCAACTGTTAGGTGTCTGATGCCAAAAGTATTCTCTCTACCAGAGAAACAAAATGAAGTCTATCGTTGTTGATCCAGATCATTATTATTAAAACAGAAAGAAATATGTAAAAGACCATTCAACATTATTATTATTATTCATCATTTACATTTTTACAGCAATCAATACAATGTTTACGATTATGTTTATGATGTAGAAAAACATGCACCATGTTCACATTTTATATATAAATGGTTTTCTTAAGTCATTAAATCACTTTATGTTAATAGTTATGTGTGTGGATACAAATAAGTGTATGTTTGTTTCAAATATTGAATAGAAAAAAACTACTAGTCCAATAATGCAAAATAAGTGTTTCCCCCCCAATTTCAAGATTTTTTTTCTTTTTGAGTGCAACATATATCTCCTAAGAGACGTATCCTAATGTTGTGTGTATGATTTCTCTCAACCTCTACAATTGTAACCTCTACAATGGGACTCTGGCTGTTCGCCAGGTGCGAGCTCCTGCTCTGCAGTGTTAACTTCAGTGTAGAGCAGCAAGACCTTGGCAAAGTGTAAGCATCCCTGTGCACATGCCTGTGTCTCTGTGCGGTTCCAGTGTCACTAATGTTGTGGGGGGCTTCATATGTGAACACGAGCATGTTATGGGAGAAGGAAAAAAAAAATGCATAACATAAATCACAACATACTGTATTTAGATGTGTTTATGGGTAGAATCACTTTAGTTTTATGTCAACATTGGCATATGGGTTATAGGCAAGTAGTAGCCAAGTAAGTAGGTGTCCATAAAATGGAAGTAAGTCAATTTTGTGTGTGTGTGTGTGTGTGTAGGATAGTGGCTACAGGCCAATGACCATGTGCACATCACAGGCAGAATTTCATTGTCAGGGTTGTAAAGGTGATCAATGGCAGATCTGCACTCTCCTGTGTTCTGTCTTCACTCAGCTGTAACATCCCTGCACCAAACCTCCATCTTTAACTTGTGGTTTGCTCCTGTTATTAACATTTTAAAATAATTCTCTTAGAAGGGCTCACAGAAAGAAACTTACTTTATTTTTGGAATCCACAGAAAGAATATATACTGTAGTACATTTCCTTGTGACCCACTCCTAAATTAAATGTGTAACACTGTGCCCGGAAAGATGTGAAAAAAATAATCATTCCACTGTTTCCAAATTGGTTAACCAAGTAATCTTGATTTCCATTTCCATCTATGTCGCACTTCCTTTTTCATTATTTTCTTTCCTCATTTCCCCTTACTTGAACCTAATTTTCCTTCATTAGCCTTATTCTTCCACTCTACCCACCCATGGTCACTTTACTGTACCTCAGATCGGTGTTTTCTTCACTCTCCTACATTCTGTCTTGCCTCCCTGGTGTGCCTGCATCATTACAGACCTTACACACACCACATGCTCTCCATCCCAAATCCACCATTTTCTCCCTAAGCTATTAGTATTATCCAAATTCTTTGCCGAGCTTAGCTGAGAGAGCGTTTGCCATTGTGTGTGCAGTGTGAGGCAGCGAGCTCATTTTTTCTCCGCATGTCAGGTGGTTTCTGGTACATACAGGTCAGGTCACAGTGCCAATGAACCAGCTCACATTAGCTGCTGGCAATGTGGACACACATACACAAACCGGGACAAAAAAAAACACACACCGATAAATCTTTATATAAATCTCTGTAAATAAATCCCCTTGTCTTTTACAAATTGGTTTTTAACGAGGATAAAGGAACAGCCAAAAATAATAATCCGCAGGTAAATTGTGGAATGAAAAACAAAATGTTTTATTTTGCCTTTCACCCAGTCACTCATGCTTTCATACAGCACATCCTCTCATCTTTCACCCCTTCATAACACGCATAACTTGCACAGCCATCAAGAGCAATGTGGGGTTAAGGGTCCTGCCCAATGGCACATGAATTTGTATTGTTGCTAAAGCGATGGTGATGTGATGTCCGCGATTGTTAGGTTGCACTTTGTCCGGCACAAAACGTTAGTAATGGGGAGAGTAACCTTGTCCGTGCGCTCCGTTTGGGCTTATGTGATGTGTTAGCTGAACATGATTTGATTAGCCAGCACCATTTGGTACATTTGCATAATGTTTTGACTGGCTGACTCTCACATTGCCGCTCCGAAAGTTACTGAACTTCTCACTCGATGCGAGCACAGCCGAGAGAAAGAATTACAATGGAGTTCGGCAGCATCAGAGCTACCTGCTATAATCGCCAATACGCTACCTATAGTGGAACATCGAGTACACAAGTGCAAGTCAAACATAACAGCCACCTGAGGTTATTTCTATTGTCTCTCCTGGTTTGTTGTTCTTGCCAATAAGTATCATCTCACTCAATAGATGGTTTCTAGGTAAAGAGTGAGAATAGAGTCGATGCCTGCTAACTGTCTGCTTACTGCTGTACCAAAGTTCACTTAAGTTTTGTGAAATGTCAGGCAAGCTTGTTCGCGCAGTTGCTGACAGGATAATAATTTGAATAATTCACACAATGTATTGAAATTTATTCAAGGAGTTTTTTACTTTCACAAAAGTATAGACTTTCAAGTAAGTAAAAGTTGAATTATGTGACAGCTTACAGCAAAGCGAACGAGCTAATAAACTCCTTTTTCGGTTGCTGTTAAGATAGTTGATTACGAATGTGTAGAAAATGCTTTAACATTGATGCCAAATGTGGTGGATCACTTGCTAGTGGTAACTAACGGAACAAGAACGTCCATCTACACATTAGTAATGTATCAGTCCATGTTATGTGCATGTGTGTGTGTGTGTGTTGGGGGAAACCCTGATTGACTGCATCTTTGTGAATATACAATGTGTGCACAACTTTTTTCTTCTTTTTTTTTGGATGACTTTCAAAAGATTGTGCCAGTTGATAGGAGTTTGGCACAGCCTTCTATGGGCAACAGAAGCAGAGAAATATCACAAATCATAGTGGAGGAGAGACTGCTTGGCTCAGCTGTAATAAAGTATTTCCATTCACTGTGTATTATGTCGTGCTTTTACCATCATTCACAGCCTCCGTCTTGGAAACTAACTCCCCCATTCTTTGGCTAAAAATAAAACGGAATAAAAGATAATAACTAATGAAATAAGTGTTGCTGCCATTTGCTTAAATGCTGTATTCCCTCTCTGTACAATGCTGAACATAAACAGAGACGATGCCTAACATGTTGGACTCCATTTTATGTGTCATGATGTGTTCACATTATCTAAAGCTGCAGTTGCTTCATGCTTAATGTATACATTTTCTTGTTTAACCTGCTGCCCCCTTTTGTGGTTTGTAACGGCCTGACTTATCAAAGAAGTCAGAGGACACAAGAAAGGCATACTAAACAGAATGAACTTCCCCTGACTCTCTGCAGCCAACGTAAAAGGTAAAAAAAAAAAAAACAACAGAAAAAAACGATTGATATTAATCTGCCCCGCCGATCGATGAGGCAGCGGCACTGAGCTCCTCTTGGAATATCACAGGCTCGTTTACAACACAGAGAGAGAGAGGGGGAGGAAGAGGAGGGAGAGGGTGCATGGGACAAATGGTCTGGCATGTGTCCAAGGATGTTTATGTTAATTCAGAGTGGCCTGGCAGCAGCATGCTGCCAATGACTGTATCGTTAATGAAATGGAACTGAATGAAAGCCTTATTAATGATCTGTAATCTTCTAAGGGTGGTTTCTTTATAAATGAGAGTAATGAAAGAAGTTCTTCCATTAGTGGGACTAATATAAAAGCAATACAGTACAGTTTTGAGGGGGAAAAAAAATGAAATACAAAGAAAAAGTGGTAAAAAAAGAATGAGAAGAACAGAAGAAGAGGCATGTTGCCCTGCAGGCGGTGAGCTCCAATTCAACACCAATGCCTCATGCATTTAATGTCAGCATCACTGCAAATACCATTGGAGATCAACGTTTCCCAGAAACATCAAAACATCAAAAAACAAATCTTCCGGCTACAGTTGGAAACCCGCCTGATCACCCAGGGACTGACTTTAATCTTTGCAGTGCCTGTTTATAACAAGGATGACTTGAACGACAAAAAAATCCTTCCAATATTTTGTTCTTTGAGACGACCTGAAGCTTGTAAGCAGTTTGGTGCACCAATCCTTAAAATCATACATTATTTTACAGGCTTACTTTTGGTCATACATCAAAGATAGAATCTTGTGCTCTCAGAACAAAACACTCACACATCAATGGGCAGGTTGATGTATGAGCACACACACACACACACACACATTGGTTCCTTTGACCGCAGGATGGCCATGAAAACGAGATATTGATTGCAAGAGAGCAAAGTGGAGATTTTTGAAATGAAGCTAAATTGTGCTTCTCATAATGGGATCTCTTCAAGTTTCACTCCAGTGGAATGGCATCCAGCTGTGCCCTTACACTACATTCTAACTTTCCCTCTCCAAAATGAGCTGGTTGGCCTCCAGTAAAGCGGTCAGCACTCTCAAGTGGATGTATTTGTATTGAAGATGTTCAAATGCATAGGTCAGTCAGTGTCCTTTACAGATTGAAAGAGTGGGAGCATATACAAAGTACAATCGATCAATATCTATTTCCATTACTTCATTCGATGTGGGCGGAGTCATCATACCTCGGCTGAATGAAACTGCTGTGACGTTGTTTTACACTCGACACACACTAACTAGTGACTCAAGTAGAGCAGCGGTGTTTGTTGTACTGAATCAGTAGACTCGGTTAATTAAAAAGATGGGATTCACTGAATCTTTCAGTACTCCCTGCAGGACAAGAGCGCAGACTCCAACTGACACAGTTACTGAACTTGAAATAAAGCGGAAGGGGTTGTGATGTGGTTCACTACTCCCGATCGCTGGCTTTTGGCAGTACTATCGCTAAATACACCATGACTCCTCTGTTTAAGTATTAAGGTTTCAGAAATGGCCTTGCTATATGCTATAGATTAGCGCATATTTTCAGGGTTTTGAAGTCTTGTCATACGATGTACAGGTCGGCATTGTTCAATATGATTCCAGCGTTTGACATCGACACCATCAAGCCGTGCCGAGTTGCTCTGACCTGTGTATTAATTACATTTTCCTCGGATTATTTCTATAATTTATCCGTATGTAGAAAGCTAAATTACTGCAGTTCATACACTTATAACATCACCGACATCAACCCTGTTATAAACTATTATATTAGGTAATGTGCGATATAGCTGTCCTCTCATTGAGAAACCATCTGGTTGCAGTTATACGGTTTACAAGGTAATACAGCAACTATAATTAATATTTTTATGCTTACATCACATCAAAAGAGGGGGTCACTAGGTTTTGACCTTGCAGAGACTATTAACCAAATCTGCAGCTTTCTACTGCTTCATGGAGCTTTATATCACGATTCAGCTCATTGCTCAGTGATCTGACCCACAAGTTTATAACTTGAATTCACTTCCACTGCACCCTTTGCCGTTTTTAGCGATAGAAGACCGCTATTTTATTTAAAAAAAACACTCCGAGCACGAGAGAACAGTTGGAAAACATAGTACACATGTTAAAGAGTATAATGATAAGACTACCAGATGGAAGAGTAAATATAAGAAACTGTCTAATAATTAGGACGGAGAGTAAAAAAGGAGGTTGCTGGTCTGATCTCCAGTTCCTTCAATCCAAGTGTCCTTGTGCACAATCACCACTGATTGCTGTGCATGAATGTATATCACAGAAGCACTGCATACATGTGTACGTTTGAATGGGTGACTCATATTATGGAAAGCCCTTCAAGTGGCCACACGTATCACCAGGGTGATACAACAACCATTTCCAAGGTTAAGTTATCAGGTGTCTGTGGAAGCTGAGCTAATGTAACATTAGCCGACATTACATTTTGACAGACTGACAGGAGAAGCTCCGGCAAAGCCACTGATCACTAAAATATTAATGTGATGAACTAAAAGTAGAACTGTTTACTATCTTTTAGAGGCGTTTGCCACTTTTCATCTGCTCTGGGTCCAACGCAGGAAAATGACAACATAAATGTTTGCATTTAAGGAAGTTCTTTGACTGTTTTTTTTTTTGTTTGTTTCACAGTGAAACGAAAGTAAGTAAACTAAACACTTAGTCCAAGCCAAATGGTTTGCAGAGCATGTTTTATTCAGATCATTCGCATGATGAAGGGCTTTTCTATGGCTGATGCCAATTTGTCATGCCAATGGCTGATCATTTATGCCATTTTTTTTAACCCATATACTGTATTTAGCCGACTTTCTTCTCCCCTCCATCTGTTAAAATCTAACTGTTTAATTATAACAAATAATACAAAAAATGCTTCTTCTTCATAACTTCAGGCACTAGTGACTGTGTTAATACCAAGGATCTCTACAATCTACAATCTACAATCTATGTTTGCACTGTGGTCTATCTATCTATCTATCTATCTATCTATCTATCTATCTAAGAGTGAAGCAAAATCCAGCATCAAAAAAGCTGTCAGTATTCACTGACAGAGATGAGAATTAATATTGATGGTTCAATCCAAGGCCACTGTTGTTTTGAGCTGCAAAGTTGTTTGCTTGTTCGCTGTCACTCCCCCTCACTTGTGACCTTTCGTGTTTCTCTCTGCGGGCTCTTTCCACAGGTTTGTTTTTTGGATGTTTTTTTTCTGATAAGACGCTGCTTTTCGCTCCCACTGGTTTACAACTTCACAAAGACACTGAGGAATCTAAGGAGTGGTTTTTACCAATTAGCACTTACAAGAGTGTGTGACAACGCCCCCAGCTGTGCTGTTGTGACAGTACTCGACATCACAATTCTTGGTTGGGACAGAGCGTGTGCACGTGTGATGGCACACTTTTGTCCTCATACAAATAAAAGTAGTTTAAAAGGTGAGTTTAAAAAAACTAAGCTATGTTTCCATGTGCACTTTATGAATATTTCCAACAATTGGCAGCATAAATTCCACTCCAGCTCTGCCTCTCCAATTAGCATTATCAAGTAATGAGTGGAGTGGAGATGGACGCTGAGACATCACAGCTCGGTTTGTTTAAAGGATATCACTTAGGGATTTTTCCTGAGTGATTTTCGCCTTTTTTCTTTTCAGTTCCTCACGTTCCCTTTTATAAATGTACGTATATTGCACATTATTTACCACTCTCAACATGCAGACATCCATCAAGACGTGTTTATTCACTCAACATAATTTCCCTAGACACCACAGAGGTGGGGTACAAAGTTAATTGAATCTTAATCTGTTGCCTTTCCCTTATTTTATTCCTCCCCCGTTCCCACAGTCTCTAGACAGTTCCGTGCTGAGGCACCCCAGTGGGGAGCTGTAAGTTTAAGTGGAGTTAAATATTTACAGAGGAGAAGGTATTAATTCATATTTTACTAAGAAAAGTCTCTGATTCCACTGTGCTCTGTGTCAGGGCTGCAGTGTATCTGAAGAGCAGTGAAAAACGGCTCAGAGAGAAGGCAGCGTGAATGAAAACAGGCATTTGTTTAAAAAAAAAAAATCAAAATCAAAAATCAAATCAGGAGATAATGCATTAGTTTTGATGTTTGATTGTGAATGTGTAGCTTACCTTTATTACAAAGTTATTACATTTGGTGATTCTGCTTTTATTTTGTTAATGGTGCCACCTGCAGGTTGGAATGTGTCCAGTTCAACCTGCGCTATCTATACAACAGATGGATTGTAAACATTTGTATGCCAACATTTAACTTTTCATCAGACAATGAATTCAACTGAATCCGAAGACTCTTTGATTTTATCTAGCAACAACTAAGATGGATTCATTTATATTAATTTCCATTTTCTGTACTTTTATATAGGTTATAGTTATAAAACAAGATGAAGATGGGATAGAAAAAGATGGAGGCAGATTATCTGCTATTGCAAGATTGATTAAAAAAACAAAACACATTTATTAAGTGACCTGTGACTACACAAACAAATTCACATTTCATACAATATTTAAGATCTGCTAGCTGGTGGTCTGATGGTTCCTGTGCTTTCGGAGATACTCTTAATCATTTGTATAAAATGTTTAAATAATATTTCCAACACTTTTCAAAGTAAAACCAAACGACAATTTGTAAAAGCCCTCTTAGTCAGATGACTTCAAATCCAAATGTTCAGTGGTCCTAGAGCCAGCAATTTCCAGCAACTGCCTTATGGTTGTGTACATAACGTAAAAAAAATATGGCTGTGAATTGTTTTTAACATTACAACCCATGTACTAGCGATACAGTAATAAATAGTTTTTTTTTTTACAGTGAGTCAAAGGATTTTTCTTCGCATGTGTTTTGACTCTTGATTCCATAGTTTTGTGTCAAAGCCAGATTTGTTACCATCGCATGGAACAAATAAGGAGATGCTTCCGAAAACGACCATTAACAGAACGAAGATGCTCTCAACAAGCTTCAGGAATATCAGCCCAAATATACTGTAACCCTGATGGGGTTATATAATGCAAGCTTGTATTGTGTAATGCAACAAAAAAACAGACATTTTCTGTCTAACTCACTTTAGTTTGTTTCAATACTACAGTATGAAGGACAGCACCACACTCACACACACACACACACACTCATTCAGCTGTACTCACCATTTCACTGTACAAGGACCACCTTTATTTGCTGTCGGGTGTGGAGCTAAACTATGTCAAAGTTTTGAGACATTTCAGCACCATATTACTGTATGATAAAGCAGGTGCTGGAGGTTATGCACAATCGTTGGTATTGTGAGTTAAATGTCTCAGTGCTTTTGGGAGGAAGTTGATTGATTATTCTGCAGGGTGTCGTGACTCAAAAAGCTTGACAACCTCTGAGTTAGATGGATAACCACGTTGTTTGATGCACAATTTTGTAGTGTCTGAAAATGTTCCTGATCTCATAACTCTTCACCTATAGCACCATCGTCATTCAGTTTCTTGTGATAGACCACATACAGGACCTGAATACGTCCTCAGCACACTTTTGGAACCTCGCCTAGTTGCTAGTGGAAACGCTACTTAAACCGTGCGAGCCGAGTAGAGTCGGTGGAAATACGCCATATTCTCCTGGAAACATACTCTAACCTTAACCATAACTAACTCTGACCTTAACATAACACTAAACAATATATCCTCACCTTACAATGTAAGCATTTATGTTTCTGGGGACTTGCTTCTTGCCCCTAGAAAGTCAAGTCCCCATAATGAGACAATACAACTTACTTGTCCCCATGGGGCAAGTTATTGCAGAGCAGCCCAACATTCACATACACAACATTCAATCATGTAAACATCAGCTTTATCATCGACATCAGACTCATCTGTACAGTCAGACACGTTATTAATATAATTATGTAAGCGTGTACATTGTCAGTACATGTCTGGTGTACATATACATGCCACCACTGGGGACAGTCTGAATGGGGCTGTAGGCTGTTTGGCGACCAAATCATTGCAAAATAAACATTCTCATCAGCCTTAATCATAGTCAGAGGTTAACATACTAACAAGCAGAAGTAAAATACTGAATTATTCATAAAAACCATTAAAAAACACATTTGGCTATTATTTAATAATGTCATTAATACCAATAAATCTGAAAACCCTTATGTTTAACATGTATTTGTACAAATTAATGAGCTAATAAAGATGAACAATGATAATAATAAAAACAAACCGTTGTCTTGTCCCTCGAGTGTGTTTGCGTGCACTAATTGTCTCACTTATTAGTACAGTATTTCCTTTACTGTGATCTCAACAGGAAAAACTCCCAAGCAATTTTTGCATTTACTTAAAAAAACAATATTAGCTTACACAACTAAAGCAACTTGCTTACACGTAATAACATCATAAATACTTTTTACCATAAGAATGTCAGAAGTGCTCATGATTATTCAGGGTCACTGTATATCATGACAGATGTCATTTTTATTTCACAGTCGTGCTTCTGGGGAAAAAAATAAAGTTACTGTCTCCTCGTGAGATATTCTCCTGCCAATGATTCCCCTGCTTCACTGTAGTAGTATACATGTCACTGGCATGTGCTCACAAGTGGCATGTTGCCTTGGCATGAACTCATACACTGGCTTCAAGCAGGTGGCGTCAAATAAGCAGCAGCACTATGCAAATTCTCTCAGTAGCTCTAAGACACAGATCTGAAAGAGACACCAAGTGATGAGCAGGCGCAGTGAGGCAGTCACGACTCAAGCAACATGTTTGGTTAGATTAGCTAGTAAAGGATATCTTTTTTTTATTATGACAGATGGAAATAAATGATAGTGACTAAAATCTGCACCCCTATGAAAAATTAGTTTTCCATTATGAGTCCCAACAGACACCATGGCAACCAACTCAAAATACTCCACCAATAATGTTTGCCAATCGTTCCAATAGGCTGCCACAACATGAAATGTTCCCAATACCAAATGGCTCGATTATACCATGCACAGATCAGCCTGATAGAACAATAATTTAACTGTTTATCATACAGTCGCAAAATATAAGATGGCTGTTGGTAAGGTACATCCAAAAATGTCAACATGGCAACAATGATCCAGAGTTCTGACCAACAACAGAGACACATGAAAAGTAATGCCCCGTTTACATCACAGAAATCTATACCATCACCGTGTGTAACTAAATAACCTTTTTTTCTTGATGAAAACAATTCTGCTGGTTCCCAATGTCCACTCACATTATGATGTGCTTTATATCGTCTATTTACCTCTGAATCGGGAACATCATTTACAAAATTGACATCATGTTCGATAGAAGAAAACCTGACACTCATGATTGAGACCATGGACTCTATCCAAGGGCATACGTTTAGTCCTGGTGTCAGTTCCAAGCCAGCACAAGTGGCGAGAGTTGTGTCAGTAAGGGCCACATCTGAAATCTGCTGTGGCAACATCATGAATCAGGAGCAACGGGAAAAAAAACAACTTTTCTATAATGAAAATAATTTTTCTTTTGTCCTATTTAATCACCCCCTTGGCTCTCCATAAACTTGACATCAATTGTGCCTTTCTCATACACACACACACCACTAAACCTCAAAGTGTATAAGACACAGTCCTCCTGGTGATGCAATTAATATTTTAAACTCTTCTGCTTTGATCGGGGTCTGTATTTTTTATTCGGCAGGGTCCAGGCACCCAGGCACCTGCCTGATGCAGGACCTATTTTCACAAAGACTGTCCTTCAATAATTTAGCATAAAACATGACACACAGATTTAACTTTTCCAATGAAAATGAGCACCAGTTATCATCGCTGCCTTTTCTGCTGAGAAGCCCCTCTGCTGTGCCAGCTTCCTCTCATTTTCCCTCTTCTGCTCAATGATAGATAACAAAAGACAACTGTGATTAGGTTACATCTCTGGCCTAAGCTGCTTCATCTGTAAACGTTCTATCTTATCTAATGGAGAAAAAAAGAAAAAAACATCACAGACAGTGATGTTTTTTTCCCCCATTTATATTAAAAAGATGTGGAATATGATTAAAGTATGCAAAGCTTGTTAGAGTAATGGAATCCGTTTTCTCGCTCTGTCTCGTGTGTGTACGATTGAACGCGCGTGTGTGTGTGGAGTTGGTTCTTTGATTATACTTCATGGTTTGTGCATGTGGGTAAGTTTGTGTGTCTGTTATGCGTGATGGTCCCCTGATTGAACAGCTGTCACTGCTGGCGCCGCGTGTACTAACCAGATGGGGAACACAGGGGTCAATGGCACTGACACGATGCCACCAGATGAGCCTGTTATAAGATCCATGGCACATAAACAGACACACACACACACACACACACATACAGTGATGACACACTGTGGTATGTAAACAGATGGAGATGACGTGCGGAACAAATTCCGAAACAGGAAGTGAGTTGGTGTCGCGACATAAAATACCCGTTGTTAGGAGATAAATCTGTCAGAGGAAGAGTGAAGTATAATGAAACAATATCAGCAGACTCAATCAAGCAGAACATGGTTCTCAAATTGAATCTACAATCAAATCAAATGGAAATGAGGAATGAAAAGTAATAAACTTGTGGATTATGGTGCAGGTGATGCAGACAAGTTTTTTCTAAAAAAGTGATGCATTATTACCACTTCAATGTCAAAGCAGAATCTAAAAAAAACACTCACTCAAACATTGAACTTGAAGCAATTGGTTGTACACATTCTCATACATTGTGGCTACACTTAAGTTGAGTGGAGACAGATGTGCTTGAATGTCCTTCTGTGTGTGCTCATGTTAGACGATCGCGTGTACGTTGCTGTCAGATGGTGCTTTGCAGTCTGTTACCTACATATGTCTCCTGCCTGTCCTGCCAGATGCTGCTGACATGTTCTTAAAGTGTGTGGATACATGTGATGGACTGTTACAGAGAATGTGAACAAGCATATGAAGCATGTTTCTTCGTTGAGGGATTTTGCTCTGTGGGCATATGTTTTTGTTCGTGTGCATATGTACATATGTAACAGTGTGTGTTCTGTTTGTATATGTGCATTCAGCAACCTATGGCGGATCAAATGTGTGAAGGCAGTTGCTGTATTAGCTTGCAGAGGATTAGCATTAAAATCAACACACATCAAAGGTGGCAAATAAAAAACATAATTAAAATAAAAAAACGTTCCACAAGTTGCAGGAAAACTAACCATGGTCCTGATTAAGAAAACAATAGATACACTGATTTACTTTGCTCTAAATTAGAACTCAAAAACAAAACAAATTAAATATGAACATAAGATTAAAATGTAACTGTCCATGGTCCTGAAAGATGGTCAAAAAAGACACATTACAGATACTTTAAAATGAAACTCCCCAATGTTCTAAATTAGAAATCAACACAATGTTAATGTTCCTAAAGAGTACTTAAATGATGCCATTCAGGTCTGAATTAATTTCATAAAAACTCTGTGCAAGGAGTAAACTTCAGGTATAATATCTTCACCTGATACTTCTTCCTGACTTGTCATGTCCTTAGTGAGTGCCAGGCAGTTGAGGGAAAAAGCCCAGCCAGGAACGTTTTAGCTTTAAAAGTAATATCATACATTTACTTAAAAAGCCTCACACACACAACCCTCCAGGTTTTGTGTAGAGGAATAGAAATTGCATTGTTAAAACAAAAGTTCTGCCCTTATTTCCCCTGAGGCTATGCAAAGTTATATTCACATCACAGCTTTTTAGCTGGAAGCAGGTGAATGCATAATGTATAAATGAAAGGTGTTGATTTGGCAAAGAGTGAGGATTTTGGAAGCTATCGTTTTGGATGTGTTCAAAAGAAAATATTTTAAAAGACTGATGGCCAGAATAAAGTGGCTCATTAAGACGGAGATGTCTTCGCATTGTGCAGCATGTGTGTACATTTCATGTCAAGTCAAGTCAGCCAGCTTTTTATACGATTTCACAGCAGCTTTGCACCACGCTGAGGTAATCATATATGAACATGAAGCCGTGTTTGTCTCTCAGATGAACTCTGTATCCCAGTGTGACAGATGCAAAGAAATATATTATGTTCATATCAATGTTTTCATGATGCTGTAGGAGACGGTGGAGAAAAGAGAAGCCTTTGAGGGACTGAGACAGAGAATACATATTCAAATCCCTCCTCACTCAGTGAGGAAAAGTATTCCAACTCTGGTCTCCAGATTGGATACAGGTATTCTGAGAAATTCCACTCAGACCTTAACTTAACCTTTTCCTCAGAAATTAAGTTTTGTCTTATTTGGACAAGCTTTTGGTCTCCATGATGACAATTGGTCTGGACACACACACACACTCATCATAGAAGGTGTATAAAAATCTAACTATGAACTAAGAATTTACTGAATAGCCACCAGGGGGCGATACCACTGCTTGCAAAAATCCGTAAATGAGAAAAACATTTCCCTGAGCTAAAGGTCTCAATCGTTAGTTTCATGTCTTCTTCAATAGAATATGACAGTAATTTTATAAATTGTGTTCCCATTTAACTGGCGAACTGTCCAGGGTGTGATCCCGCCTATCCCTCTATGTCAGCTGAGATCGACACAGCACCCCCTGTGACCCTTGTGTGGAGGATAAAGTGGCAGAAAATGGATGGATGGATGTTCCCATTTAGAGGCAAATAGACAATTAAGCATGGCACATATGAGTAAACACCAAGGGACTGACAGCTTATTCCGTCCAATAGATGCCTGGTTGAAGGGGACAACTGGGAACCACTTTTTTCAAAAACTGACTTGCCGCTGGTCAAATTGAAAAATATTGACATTTGTTGTCCATTCAGAGGAGTATGTCCACTTTTATAGACGGTCTTAAACACACAGACACGCAGACACACACAATTTTCCCAGGTGCTTTCTTGTGCGCTGCGATTTTCCACGAGTACCACCTTGATCTTGGCAGTATCAGGAAACGTCTCACTTCTGAAATCAGGCAAACACGTTTACACACTTACACACACACACACACACACATGCACACACTAGCCTGTAGATATAATGAAAGGTTCAGGCATGCTTTTGCCGTAGCCTTGGCCCAAAGTTGCCCCTTCGGCATGGCATGAATAATGGATAAGTGCACACTGGGTGCCATCAAATAATAACAGAGTGCTCAGACTTACCCTAGCACACAACCCCCTGCAAACTCATGCACACAAGAGCCCCCAGCAGTGAACTCCTGCCATGTGGGAGGGGAAAACCATGAGTGCAAATGCCAGAGTTGAATAATTCTGCTTCTGTAGGATTATTCAATCACAGAGTAAGTGGGTGGGGTGATGTGGAAAACCACATGAAGGTCTGTGAAGAAAAAAAACAACTTTCTCTAAATGTGGAGTGGAATCACAGGCTGGTAATATTTATGAGCAAATAAAGACGGACAGGGCAAACAGTTGCCTGCAAACTTTCTTACCAATGCTCTCGAACGGAGGCAAAGAGAAAAATAAAGACACCGTGAGACACCGTGTGGGATGCAATTAACTTTTGTTGTCTTGTTATATTAAGACATGCAATGATTTCAAATGCTGCTTCCATTCCTCTAAGTGCTTCATGCAAAAAGTATAACCCCTTGCATATGCTGTTTATAATGGGGATTTCCCCATGGTATTTATATTATCTAAGGAAGATGAGAGATTTGCTTGATTAGCTCACAACTGCATCTTGTTTTTGTCCTGATTTCATGATCCTGAGGAAATGTTTCATTATTTACCCTCATGTTTGCCCATGTGACGTCACGCCGTGGTTTGGAAATAGCAAATTCTTTTGCCCTGCATGAGCAATTATACATCTCAACACTATTATCACTATTAGTAAAAGGTAGTTACAATTCCAGGTAGGGTCCAAAGTCCAGTCTCAAAACAGGGCGTGTGGAGAATTTGCTCATTGTGTAATACATTTGGAAAAAAAAAAAACGCTGCAGTGTTTGTGGTGATTTAAGGAGAAACCACTAATGGAGGGAACAACACTCAGAAGACTGATGGTGTAACTTCATCAGTCAGTCAGTCAATCACTAAGTTAAGGACAGACATGTGGGTTTAATGGAGAAGTTGGGGTCCAGCCAAAACAAAAGAACAATAAGGAGAGTGAGCCTCATCACTAAAGAGAACAGAGAGACAGAATGCAGTGCAGACCTCCATAGTGCTTCATATTGTTTGATTTACCTTTGCATGTATCCAAGTCTAATGTACTTATATGTCCATATATACATTTTGGAAAACTTAAATAAGGCAGCAACTCAATGCATTTAGGCAGGGAGACATGATCAAGACGACCCGCTGAAGTTCAAATCCCGCATCAAAATATGGGAAAAGATGTGTTTTAAGTGTGGATGTGACGTGGTTGTTGGTGAGTATTTCAAAAACTATTGATATATGAGGATTTTCACACACAATCATCCTTTGACAGAGAATGGTCCAAAAAAGAGAAAAATATCCAGTGAATGGCAGTTATCTACGCAAAAATGCCTTGCTGATGGCAAAAGTCAGAGGAGAATGATCAGCAGATGGGCTTAAGCAGCAGAAGTCCATTATTAGGTGTCCTGTGTACCTAATAAAATGACCTCTGAGTGTATATGCAGAAGATGAAATAAAACAAATCAACAAAGTGACACCAACGGTCACCACAACTGTTACCAGAACAATTAACATTTGAGGTGTTACTACACAATAAATAATCATGTATAGGTGGCATATGTACACAATAATCAACAATCTTTTACTGTTGTAAAGCTTTCAGATGTTTTTCTGGACTGCCAAATATGTTGGCATGTATCAAGTGGATGGCAGAGGGTACCACAGGAGGCTTTGGAGTTTTGTGCAGCTGCTCAACCGAAAGAGGTTAAAGGGGGGAGATGATTAAAGTTGAAGCCAGAATGAAGCGGAAATATTAAGTGATACAGACGGAAAGATCCAAGGCTAGCAGAAGCAAATGAACAAGGGAGAGAAGGAGGAGTACAATAGTACAAACAAGCGGGTCATTTGGGTTATTGGTCAGACGGGGTTATCTATGGATGGATGAGCAGATGAAGTGATGGAAAGCAGCCCGGTTCTAGCAGCCGCAGAACCAGCTGCCGAGCCAAGGGTGGGAGTGTGCCAAACCCAGGAGCAGCAGCCCAGCCCCAGGTCAGTCTGCTCCAAACTCCCCCCACTGATCTCCACCCAATTAGCATGGCGTTCCATCTGGCACATGGAGTGACACACCACTCATTCGCGCGCGCGCACACACACACCCAAAAAAACACACAGATGTGTGAAGTTTGGCTCACGCGCTTACTCCTGCGCGCCACATCCATTCCCCATAACAATTGCTCAGTGACAAGATAAGTGATAGCCTCGTCCAGCCCCCTGCCAATTATAGTCAAATGTGAAAGAGACTAATTCACTATGGCTCTCACACTGTTTGGAGGCTGCAGCCATTTGTGTGTATGTGTGTGCGTGCATACGTGCACACGCATGAGTGTGTGAGACTTGTGGAGAGGTTTCTCTGTTTGCAACAGGGCTCTGTTGAAAGCATCTGTGGCTGGGACCCAGACAGAAGACTGCTCCTTTCTAGGTTGGCTGCAGGCTAGTGGTGTCTTTCTCTCTCTCGCTCTCTCTCTCTCTGTGTCCCTCTCTCCCTGTACGCCCCGATCTCTCCACCAATCAATATTTTACAATACACCCCTAACTGAGAGACAGAGATGGAACGTTATAGTGGAGGCAGACAAGAGGAGAAGTCAAGAAAGTTTGAGGGAGGAGAGAACAACACTTACATTTGTTTCTGTTTTCCTTCTGCTGCTGGCTCTAATTTATAATATTGGACTTTGACGATAACATCCAGACAATCTGACAAAAATGGTGCAGAAGGTATTCATCATCATGTTTAATTGGATTTTCTTCCGTGACGGCCTCAGTCTGTTTGTAGAAAATGGGTAGCAAGCTGGTATAAACATCCAACTTCCTCCAAAAAGCTGTTTGCTGAACAACTCCATCATTGAGCTGAATCAATTCTCACTGTGTGCCTAACATGGTCAGGGACTGCCCTTCACCATATAAAGTAGCAAGAGTGTCACCCGCTGGGGTGTTTTGCTGCTTCAAGGTTCAAAGTGTTGCGTGCCGACAGATGGTCATCTGCTTACCATGGTTGTAATGAGTTATTCTTGTAAGCTACTGATGCATTTCTATCACTTGGAAACAGCTTCTTGTCGTCCCTCTTTTGTGGCCTCAATAAGACATTTTGGCCCAGGGACCTGCCATGGTGAAATGTTATGTAATTAATATCGTTTTTTTTCTCCTCAATGAATGTTAAAGAAACCACACACTTGCGTTTTTAAACTTCTTAATATACGACAAAGTTGTTAAACAGACAAACTGTGCAAATCTGCAATTTCATATCAAGAAAATGTGTTTGCACTTATGCATTTACAGTCACTTACAGTCATCATCATCTTCCCATGCTGCTGCTCTGGTACAGGTGTACCTAATAAAGTGGTTCGTAAATGTACGGTTATGCTATTCTCAACATCACTGTAGTCAACAAAAACAATTCAATTGTGAGGCATTTAAAAAAAAGGTAAAATCAAAGAAAAAAAAATAATAATAATAAGCCTTACAGTTTCAAGAGGGTTCTACGCACCTTGTGCTCAAACCCTACATATTAATTTGGTCCAGAGCATAATCTCATAGAAACTGATGGGGAAATTTCTGACCTAATGCATTTTTAATAACTTAAATATTATGCATTAAAGGCAAGGAAAGATAGTTAGACCCTGGGAGACTGCATTCATCCTCACTTGACCTTCATTTATGAATATCCAAGGGTAAAAACTTGATTTTGGCATCAAGAATCTCTGACTAGATGATTTAGCTTATACTGTTTGACAGTGTACCAGAATGACAAAATGCCTCTTGTTAAATACATATTCAGCATGTTTTACTCAGAATTAGGATACAAAAGACTCTCACACGCATTATTTTCTGGTTTATTGCTTTCTGCAAAATGTGCAATAGAACTTTATACACCTAATTCATAGCTTTCACAGAGAAATCCATCTAGATATCAACACATTGCTGTTATGAGTTTGGCAGAAACTCACAGCAGTAACTCAGCTAACTGGAACGTAAACAAGCAGGCGTTCATCCTGGCTTTGAACCAGGAAACGCTGTATATCACCACAACAAGCACTCCAGGTTTTCTCATCATTCCATTTTGTGATCGCTCTTTATCTTGTTGAGTGTCACTTTGCAAATTGTTGAGTGCAAAGCCAAAAGACTTTTTTCCCTCCTGATGAATTGTATTTAATTTATTATATTTTTCCATGTTGCAAATCTATTGCGGAATAATCTGGTTTGTAGACGACATGATGGGCCTTTCTGTGTGCATTATGTGACCCAAAGTCCCACTAAAAACTACTGAGATGTGGTTTCAGTTCAAAAAGAGTGTTTTGTACTTAGATCTTAGATCAAATGCTGAAAATGCAACAAAAGTTAGACATTTCTTCTTTTATTATCCTGTATTTACAAGGATAAGGACAAGTGTATCAAATACCCTTTTGTATACTGGTTTTATTTTCACGTACATTTTTCATGTGACTAAAATATGGGCTTGTGTGACTGATGATGATGATGTTTCTTGTTGCCTAAGTGTTTCAGATTGATTTTTAAAACATCAAATGGTTTCAAAAGTCTGATCTTGTTTGACCAGTGAATACTTCATTTGTTGTTAAAAGGGATAAGGCAAAATGACGACGAGAAACCTTCTGCATGGACAATAAGGCACTTTGAAACGGTGAGGGAAAGAGGGAAAAATCCATCAGAACCATTACTACAAACATTATGACAAACACACAGCATAGACTATTCAACAGCATTGACGACATCATCAGTGGATGTCAGGAACATTGTGTATTGCTGCCTGTTCCTAGCCACAATAACGCCTCCTGGTCATTAATAAGATATGACCTTGTGCAGCATCTCACAGTATGTACCTGCGGGCTTTGAAGTTGAATTCCCACCTTGTTTTATTAAGGTCAACTGCTGACATTTTTAATTCAGGTTTGTAAAGCTGAGCTCATGACAGAATCATGACATGTTGAGGAAACACAGGGGTTGAAAATGGATGCCTTAATAATTCACGCGGGTTGACAATTAATTGAAAATGCGTGCTCTCTTTGCAGGAAATAAATGGATGGATGGAATTCCCCCTAACAATGCTTTTCCATGGAAATTGCCCACTGGAAAATGTGTAATTGTTTATGTTTTATTGCTGTGTATATGTCAGTGTCAGTGAAATACATTTTTGGGGAGATGTTTGGTAAAATTTGCTGGCTCTCTGCTGGCTTCACATCAAATCCTTCTGCAGCTCTGTTTGCTGCCTCGCTCCACCTCCCAACTCCTCGGCATAATGAAGTGTTGAAATGTCTCATTTCGTAAGAATCTAAATCCTTAACTCTCTGTGCCGAGCAATGTAATACAACATAGAAAATTGCCCTTTCTCGTTTTCGACTCAGATACAAATCTGTAGTGTTGCTGTGCGTGCAGCATCCAGCCTTCGAGCCGCTGCTCTTCCTCGCTGCTTGTCCTCCTTTCGCCCACTTATGCCTGGTGTACATTACAGAGATAAACACACACTGCCACTGGTTGCAAAAGCAGTATGACCCTAATTCAGTGTTGCAGTCTCGCTGCATACTACATAAAGTCCTGTGAACATCAGTGAGTGTCAGTAGTGTAGTTTAGTTTCACCATTTACCCTCAAGGCTTCTGTAAAAATAAAGATAAAGTGCTCTAGAAACATTCTGATCTGGTGTACTGACACAAAGCGCTTTTTACTGACACAGGTCGCATTCACACGTTCACAGCACTTCACCACATGTAGCGCCTCACTCACACACGTATCACTAATGGCAATTTGGGGTTCAGTAGCTTGCCCAGGGACACTTAAACATGGAGAAGCTGTTGATAGAAGCAGTGACTTTCCGTCAAGTGCACGAACCACGACTGCCCCATCTCTGCGAATGCGAGTTTGGGAGTGATAGCCTGAGCTCCCACGCAGCAGCTCTGCCCAACCCCCGCCTGTCCTTCTCAGCAGTACTTGAAAAAAAGTGGATAGCGTGGCGGTGCAGGCTGACACCAGCAAAACCAACACCAGCCTTCATTTAATGAAGAGATGTGGAGGTGTATACCAGGGTCAAGGATTCAGCAGAAATTGCACAGATCAGCTTAAGCCTTTACGGTGGACATGTCTAACCTGGGCTGACTCCAAAGAATGTCATGAATGCTAAATATGCCAAGTCATATCAAACATTGTAGTGGTTGGCACAAAGTTTCCAATAAGGAGCCGCACTTATAACTGGTGTTACGTTGTGTTCATGTACATTCCCTTAAAGGAATATTTCACTGATTTGCATTTAGCTTTGTATTACTAGAATAGGGGTAGTGTTTTTGAAAAATTGTGCTTCTCAACCCTGAGTCGAGAAATAGCTTCATTCTTTTTTTTTGTTACGTGCCCACGAGTGACATGTTTAATCTCTGATCTCCATCTTTTGACGTAATCTGCACATAACTGACTGATACTTGTCTATTTACAGTATATCTACTCTAGGTGACATAAGACGCCACAAACACATGGAAACATGATCACAACAAAAGACCACAGTTACACTATTTAAAAATGGAAAACATTTGTTTGGCAAAGAAACTACTAAGACTTTCAGATGCCTTCAGTTCTGCACCTGTCCTTGGGGGCCAATTAGCAAACCTAACAAACTGTACATGTTTGTAGGAAAATGAGAACTTGCTGTCCTAAAACATTCTTCTATTAATAATTTGAGAAATTATACTGTAGTCGCTGCATATGTGGGAACTAATGAAGCTGTTTAAAATTGATTTGTTTGACATCAATTGAAATTATTCAACTGAACCACAAAATAAGTGAAATTATATGTCGTTCACACTGAGCTAAACACGGCACCCTGTGTTGTGGATGGTATTTATTAAAGGACAGTCGAGGATCATGCCCTGATCCACTTTTCCAAGTCAGGCGCCTGATCTTCTTTTCTCGCAGCTTTTCTATCCGTGGCCGTTTTGACAACAAACTGAAGGAGTTGGTCAAGTGGAACTTCTGTGCGTGAACTTACTGGCTTTCCTTTTCTCAGACACTGAGAGCATTTGTTGACAGTGTTTAATTCTCATGTACACAATTCACACTGGTGTTGTCGTCAAGAGCACGCATTTAGTCTAACCCAGTGCACTCTAATGTCAGCCATGCGCAATTTCTCAGAACTTAACTTTTATTTCAAAAAAAATAATAAGCAGTGAATTGAAACTGCAAACTCATAATTGAAGAATATCAAGCATTTATTTGTATTACTTTTTTTTTATATCCAAAACTTTTTCACATCAGCTGATTGCGGACAACATTCATCAATAAATCTTTGACAGGCCAATACTGCATCTAATAGACTCATTTCATTTGTTGCATTTTACTTATTTATGTATTTATTTATAACCTATATATACACAACATAAAATCCTCTTTCTTGGTCAAAAGAGACAGCAGCAGATTCAACAGGGTTACAGACAGACAGAATAATAAATTATAGTGAAATTTTGGAGACACGAGATATGATAATAAAATATTCATCTAAAAGAAGAAGAATGAAATACTGAATCATCAAATTAAACAGCATTTCCAGCACTCAGCGATAAAACCATATTAATGTTTTACTTTTTTTGTTATTATGCAGATTCTTGGTGGTTTAGGAAACCAAACTGTATAAGAGGCAACTATATAACACTTCCTTTCCCAGACAAAGTCATCATATTATCATCTCAATTATCCTACATTTACTTAGTATAGGGGGAGAGATAGCAGTTATAATATATATAATATTCCACCAACGTCTGTTTCTGGCTGCATTTGAAGATTTTCATCTAATTCCAATGATACTCATTCAACTACATCAGTTTTGGTTGGTCTCCATTTAAAATCCAGACTCCTCGGTGTCCAAGAACGAGACAAGACTGAGTGAGAATGTGTCACAGTCTGAGACGAGTCTTGAGCACAACAACAACAACACACTTCAGCAGCGCTGTCCAGCAAAGTTTTGTTGGGACAAGTTACTTTGCGACACTTCTCCTTGCATTGAGATTTTAGGCTGAGATTCTCCACAGAAAAGCTGAGTCACAGCAGTGCTTTTCACTCTCTTTGTGATGGATCTCCTCTTCCTGGCCATGAATTCAGATTACCTGGCACATCTACAGTCAATACATCACTTCCACTTATGGCTCCCACAATATACTGAACAATGGACTGTTAGTGTATGCGATCAAACTCAGACAGACTATTAAATTAGACAAGAAGGGGGGGGGACTCTTTGACTTCATTAAGTAAAAGTCATTACTTTCGGACAAAAAAAAGTGTCTTTGTATTAATATAAATTAAGGAAAATTGCTCCAAAAATAAATCGCTTGTCACAATTAGTTATTGTAAAAGTGAAAAAAAAAGAAGAATGTTAATTGTTTTCAGAAGCCAATCAAAGTCAGAAACAGTGGCACAGCTCAGGTAGAAAGTGATTGTGCCACCATCGTATCTCACATAGTGAGTGAGCGTGGGGTTTGAAGACTAATCAGGTGTTTCTGCTGACCAAAGGCTAATGGTTCTCCTGACAACAGCCTGGCAGGGGTCAGTTCAGTCGTTCAACCTGACCTTTACAGAAACTCAACTCAGCTCAACAGTTGATATGTTAAAACCTTTTAAGGTCTTATATAATGTAATTACACACACTCCAGAGGTGTCAATGTGTCGCTAGGGTTTTTGACAAATAATAAGATTCATTTTTTTTCACTTTCTTAAGTGATTCTCTTGACACTTCTCAAAAGTAAAAGTGCTTAAATCACAGTCAGAAATAGTTTGCATGTTATTCTCATGTTTGTGTCAAGTTTCTCTGGCTTCTTCCTTCCACAGTCCAAAAACATGCAGATTGGGGTTTGGTTAACTGGAGACTGGAGCTCAGTCACTTTCTATTAAGGATGTAGGAAAACCCACTCCCATGTAATGTGGATATGACAGTTACACACATTGGCTGGATTTTTTAGATGTAAATCATTGAACTCAAAAACACTCTGGCAATCATGCCTCTATCCAAATCACTCCATTTTTGTTGGATGGAACTGCTGTCAACATTACCCTGTTCTTAAGCTCTACTGAAGTTACCTCACATTTTGTTTGAAAACTCTACAACTGCAAAGGAGAGAATCAGCTTCCTGTTTACACCAGCACATGGGTGTACATTTTGCCTGATAGATCACATACTTCTGATATGGAGCTGAAAGGCTGCAGATTGTTTGGTTTTTCTATAAAAAATATTTGATGTTATATTTGAATAAAAGAAACACAGTAGTAAGGATGTAGCCTAACTCCTGCAGTTTCCCCATGTCCATTTTATACACAGCTGTCTGCAGGAATGTGTAAAATGTGGTATCTTTAGACAGATTTTACACAAAATATACTTGGAAAAGTTCATGAAATGCCCAGAGGGAGCAGCCTGTCTGGCAGAAGATGAGATACTTACCCATATTGATGTAGAAGCTAATGCAGATGCTCTTCTGGTGCCAGACAGCAGAAGGTGTACAGCTGCTGACCCTGCCGGTTGTGGAAATGCTCCTCCAAATTGCAGCATGACTACAGCTAAAATCAGAAAACAGAACCTTAGAAACAAGAATAATGTGCAGCCACAAAGGAAACTACAGGAATGATTATGCAAAAATCTTCCCACCGGCAAGTGCAAGATGAGGATGTCAGTGGAGTCTAGACTTTGAAGTTGTTCAAGTTTTATCAACCTTTATTTCCTTCACCAAGCTGTTTCTTTCTTTTGTTGTCTGACTCTGAATAACTCCTAAAGTAAATGACACATTTTTATTAAATGTTTTGAGAGATATAGTTTATGGCCCGAGAAAGACATTATTACATTTTGCTGACGATCCTGATTTTGATTCCGAATTTTAGAGGTGTAGGGGAAAAGGAGAATATACTGACACTGCGGAAAACTGAGCGGCCCTGGCAGAGATTTGTGCTCTCTGAGTGCTTTCACTGGTAGACACATTTCTGTCCCACTTGTGGTAATTATGAAAGATGTTGGTAAAAACAGGCAGGCAATAGGCTGACGACAAAGAGTCATTAGAAAATAAACAAGAATGTTTTAGATCTGAATGTGAACATGGCAAATCGTATAAAACAGAGGTCTCAAACTTGTGATCTAATTTTAAGCTCATATCACTCACCATCCTGACCAGATGTACTAGATGTACTCATTCACTCACTCACTCACTTGATTGTTTAACATTTAGGAGGATTTATTGGCAGAAATGGAATCTACTGCCCACAATGTTTGTAATATTACCTGCGCAAGCGGACTATGCAAAGAAGCAAAGAAGGAATATGTCTGCCTACATAACTCTGATGCATAAACAAATGAAGAACAAGGATGGATGGAAGGATGGAGTGTGTGATTATGGAAGGTGTGGAAGGCCACAGTTGTTCCCTGATGTTTAAAGAGAGGGGTGACTGAAGGAGTCCACCATTTGTTGCAATCTAAAGTCTCACAGTTAAATGTCAAATAAATGATTGAATCCACCTTGAGTCTTCACAAAGAATACTTTACTTTTACTACAGGCAATGCTTTCATTTCCTCTCATTTCAAGCCATTAACAAGTTCAAGCATGGCATACCAATCCTTTTGTGTACAGAAATCATGGGAAGACTTTTACCTTGCTCTTTAAAAAAGCCTCTGATGGTGATGCTGTATGGGTTCCCACGTCTTCTTGTCATATTGATTTTGTGTCTGTGTTTTCGATTTCCTCAGCATATCCTTGGGTCCTGCCAAATGTGAAGACTGGGTAAGTGGATGTCAAGAAAATCAAAGGACAGATCAGCACAAAGTAGTAGCTAGTCTGAACCAGTGTTGAATCAACTTGCATGGACTTCATATCATCTTTTTTTTATTGCTGCAATACCCAGATGTAGATTTAACCCTTCAGTGCTACCACGTATTTGTTGAATTCTACTATTTTACTAGGGTTAGGGTTAGGGTTCTACTATCGCCACTGCAAATTGGCTTTTTGGCTTTATAAAACATAGACAGTATTCTATATTATGGGTAGGAATCATAGGGTAACTGTAACTGATACAATATGTGATACATATCCTATGATGGTAATATCACTATACAGTGATTCTGCTACAATAAATAAGCCAGACATCACACCATATTTCTTATATGTGTCTTATAAGTGGAGGAGGAACCTTTAGCTCTGTCCATAAGTATCCTGCTGTCAGTCTCTACAAGTAAACGCCACATCAATATTATGTCCCATGCCTATGTTATCCCTATGTTAGATATTTTTAATGGGAGGCAATCACGGTCGTAACATGGCGGTGTCACATTTGGGACAGCTCACGGTTAAGATGCATAAACCATTCCAGAAGTGCACAGTACATCTGTAAGTATGTGGACTGAAGTATCCATGTGACCAAAACTTGAAAATGAGAATCGTATAAAAATCAGGCAAAGGGCAAATCAAGTGTGCCTGTATTGTGAGCATGTGGGTCATTGTCAAGCTGTAATGGAAATCAGACTTGGCAGCTGAGCGTATAAAAGCAGAGGATTGTTGAAGGCCTCAAATCCCATGGAGAGAAACCAACTCTTTAATACTTAATACAACGTAAAAACATGGTTACCAGCCTTCACTTCAATTCCATCAAATGATGCAGCCGAACATGTGTGTCATGTGTACAGTACTGCATATTTTTGCTTGTCTGTGTTTTTATATGCATGTGTGGGTTTGCTTGCCACACATTTTGCCTCTAAACTTGCATAACCTACAGAGAGCGGGACAGGGGTGATTACATTTGTGTAAAAAACAAAAACTGATGATGCAGCCTATAATGCAGTGGTAACATATGAGTCTTTCCTCCCAGCCAGTGTTTGACAAGCCAACATGCTCGCTTCGATCTCCAGGGTGATAGAGTGCATCAGTGTGTGTATAACCCACTGCTTTGTAGCGGAGAGCCATGCACCTCTAAGTCTGCCTTGAATAGGGAATGACTGCTGAATATTTCACATCCCACTTCTGACATTCCCCCGCTCATCTCATAAATCATAGTTTATGGATCATTTAGCTTGCTCCTGATGTATGCGTCTGTTTGCGTGTGTGACACAAAACAGCATTTTGTTTGGGAGGAGTTTGTGTTGTTCGCACAATGCAATCAGACACACAGAAGTCACACGAGAATGCAAGCCCGATCGAGGACAAACGAACACACACAGAGTGATATCATTCATAGCACTTCTGTCCTTTAGAAATAATGGTTGAATCAATAATCGGCCAAGTGTCACAGCTTTGGAGAACTATACTCGGGAAGTCAAAAGCACCTAATCACAGAAAACACACGCCACCAAAGGACCAAAATGCCTACAGTACACACACTGTTATTCTGGTTGCCTTATTTAGCATCTGCATTTGTGTGTGTATATTTATCGCCATGCAGATCACGAGGCCATTCTGTTTAGTGAGCTGTCAGACATTTGGTTGGGGTCAGAACCCGAGGGACTGGAATCGGGAGAGTGTGGGAGGGTGATGGGGTAGCACGGAAGGAGGATAGAGCAGGAGAGAGGGGTGAGATGGTCCAGAGGGACATTGGTGAACTGTGCTGACAGACACTGTGAGAAGACTTACAATGGCCTTCGGCAGAAAGAAAGACAGACACATAGACAGACAGACAGAGAGGGAGAGAGCAACAAAGATAGAGGCTTTAAAGCAATCCAAACCCTGGAAGCAGAGTATTGAAGAGGCAGGTAGAGCTAAGTCTCCATGCTCCTATCATGTTGTTGTTAGGGTCTTGCTTCACCATGTGAAATGCCTCTACCACCAGCTCTTTTAGAACTACTTCCCAAAAAATGTTTTTATTTCACCCAAACTTTCACTTCATGGATTCTGTGTATACCCAACTTTCTGTCCCTTATTTGCCCTCCAAGATGAGGAGGAAAGAAATCAGTGGCGGAGACTAGGTGGGTGTGGGTGTGGAATGAGCATGTTAAAATCACACCGGCCTCAGGATGGGAGGGGAGTTCAGGTGTTTGTGCCAAGTTTTTTTTTTTATTCCTAGCCATTGCAGAGTTCATGTGAGCATGAGAAATGGATATTGGAAAAACAATAGGTAAATGCTATCTAGTGCCAGGATGCACATTCAGGTACTGGAGGAAGCGAGAGAGATGTTGGTGGGGGGAGGTGGTGGGCGCTTAGGAAATGGAAGGTAAATGACTGTAGGTGCCAGAGGGTCAAAAGAGTTTGGCAAGAAATACAAAATAATGGAGTAAATTGCAAAATAAATACGTAATAACCTCATTCCTTCAGGCAGAGACAAATACATTTACCTGAAGCAAAAGGAATTAGGCACCCCCTCTCTGATGTTGTTAAACAACAGAAATATCCCACTGTTGCATATCTTTCGAGCTGCACTTGTGTCAAAGGAAACTGCAGAGACCAGGTGATTTCCTGCTTTCCATCAATAAAACATTAGCAGCTCAAAACTTCTCCTGGGACACAGCGCCAAGTGAGCTAAACAAATGGAAATTCATATTGCATGAGGGGAACCATGCATGAGGTTGTACGGTGCCGTTATGTGTGTGTAAGGAAGTGTGTTAGCATTGTTTGGCAATTGTTTACCATTTGACATTTCCATTTAATTTCTTGTTTGTGCCAGGGTGAAATGACAATCAGAGCCAGACATTGTTTTTGCGGGGTGAATAATTTGAAAACCAGCAGCAGGCAGTGGTTGAGACAGACTTTACTGCTGTACACTAGGAGTCTGTGGACGTGTGGGTCGGGGCGGAAGGCTGTTAAACACGAGCCAAAAAATGCTGGTTTAGTTGTTTTCTTGTGCTTTTGCAGGTTTTGTACCTTGCAAAAATGCAGTTTTTTTTATTACAGTTGGACGGAGGATGAATGACTGTGCCTTAGTCTTGCCTATACTCAAAACAGTACATTTCATTATTCTTGTTTACATCAGCATAAATGGTCCGATTGGGCTTCAGTGTAAGCTATCATCTATCAGCTACCCCCTTTCCTTCCTCACACTGTTTTGCTTCTCATTTTCAGGCTCTGCAGCCTTATACATTTTGGAGGAAGGGAGCTGCATTGAAGTGAAACGCGGAACTCATGTTTGATTGTTGTGGTTGCTAAACCTTTGCTCCAAGCTTCCTGGAGTTTAACAGTAAACAACATTTAGTTTACAGATGACTTCCTTTTCACTAGCAGGGACGCTACAATGTCACAGCCTCTTGATGTACATGCCACAACCTTAGCATTATTGATAATGTGTTATGACCACAAAAACAACACAAAAAAGTTCTCATACCATACAGCATGGAAGTATAAGTGCCCCCCTAAGACTCAACCTTGGACTAAGCAGCATGAATGGACTACTCACTCTGCAGCCACTTCTGGTTGCTATAATTTAATGTAATGAATGTAGAGGAATATGTCAGTAAGATTTGGAACCAAATGTCATCAGTCTCCACCCACCACCAACTTCAGCAGCACTCGATTAATCAAGCCTTTTATCATAGAGAGGTAGGATGGAAGCCACTTTGAGTGAAATGTCTGTGGCAGGCCACTTGCTGTTTGACAGACGGCATTTAAAAGGACTCCTAAAAGCATGAAGAAAATTATTTCTGTAATATGATTATAGGTTTAAAGAGGCAATTCTTAAGGAAGACCTCCAAACATCACGTCTAGTGAACACAAGCCACTGCTCACCATCTTAGCTTCCTGGCATCAAGGACCCTTTCAAATTTCATTGACCTGAAGCATAAAACCAAGACACCACGGCAGTGGCTTTAGGACAAGTCCCCGACCATCTGAAACCCTGCAGACCATCTGTGCAGACACTTGAAGATGACAGTTCACAAATGCTCCCCATCCAGTTTGATGGAGCTTGATAGGATCTGGCAGAAAGAATGAGATAAACTGCCCAAATCCAGGCATGAAAAGCTTGAGGAGACTTACCAAAGATGGCATAAGGGTTGCAATGTTCTGCCAAAGAAGCCGCAGCAGTGGAGGGAATTATGGGTCTACTTATTTCTGTTGTGGTTATTTATAAAGTGCAAAAATGTCTGGAACTTATCATCATCTCCAATTTGTTGGACAAAAATGTGGCTGCTTATTTATTTTTTTAATTTAAAATACTCAGAATGAAACAAATCCTGATAAAATGCAAATAGTAAAAATTCTTTGATGACAAAATTACCATTTGGAGGAGAAGGTAGTAAGTACAGTGTAGTGTCTGTGTCTTTTAGCTTAGTTTTTGTTCTCTACCATCTCCTGCAGAAAAAACCCCCGTGTATTTTACCTGCTAAATACTCCATGATAAGCTGTGACTGTCTGCTGTTTGGTCCTGAGCAGGTGGTATTCTCACTGAAAGCAGTTGGCTGCTGCAGCCTGATACCTGCTCCACACACTCCGCATGTGCAGGCTGCATCGCTGATCTACTACAGCTCACACACTTATGTTACTCAAACTGCTTGGGAGCGTCTGCCACAAGTTTTGTTGTAAAACACACTTGTAGAAGTGTTTCTGTTCTCAATTCAATGCCAGGACCTCTCAGAATTTAGCCATGCATCCATCAATCCTGCAGCATCACTTAATATAAAAGCTTTTAGGGTACAGATCCTATATTGTGTTGTGACAGACATACATATGAAGACATTGAAACTGTGTTCAAAGATAATTTTCACTGTACAAACAGGTGAGACATCTTATTTTGACAAGAGCAGTGCAACTTAAGTGGGCCTAGCTGCTCTGATCCTGATAACTTGGATGTCTACATGAAAAGCAAGTTGTTCTGCCATGTTGTCTCGTTACTCACGCTCAAAGATTGAAATTGTGTGAATGGATTAAATTGTATTTTAATTCAAACAATAGAAGAAATAAGGGATACTGCCATAAAACTAAACAAATACAAATGAAATTTCCATCCAGTGACCTCAATTATTTTTTATTTTTATATAAATTGAAAGAATAGTTACACTTGCAAGTCACATCGGGGTGGGGGTGTGAATCCCAGCTATGTTACTCTTAACCAATCTTTAAATGGTAACAGTGTGGAACATCAGTGTGCTGTATTACACGGGTGAAAATTGTATCCATGTTGACTTCGAATGCCTCATTATCCAGTCAAAGCATCTCCTTGATCTGACAAGCTCTCTTCCCTCCTTTTATCCCTTCATCCTTTAATCACTTCATCTCCCAAATTTCTCTGCTGTTTTGGAAGATGAACAGCCATCTGCACGCTGCAGTTTTCTCTTCAAACTTCTTTCAGACTTAGTATTCAGTAACTTGCTTACCTGTCACCCTTCTCCCCTCTTTCCTTTCACTCTATCCACACACACACAAAGAAATAAAAATAAAGTGGAAAACACAAACATGCTTTCGTTGCTGTTGCCCCTGGTGTCTGACAGGCGATGATTAAGACTTTTTTTTAACGTGAAAGAAATCAAAATCTACTGTCATCACTAGGGTGATAAGGTAGGAGAGTGGGCTGTTGTCATGGTGAGGACTTTGAACTTTGATTGGCTGGAGGCATGGCCTGAGGCGTTTGGAAGGCCACCACTGGACCATGAAGAGTGACAGCCAAAAGTGACAGGAAGCTGACCACACACACATGCATGCACAGGAAAAGTTATTTTCAAATGTAGTAGTGTCACTCTGCTCATGTTAATGGTATGCAAATGTATACATGTACATTAGCATATTCTATGTACAATGCAACCTCCAGCCACTTTATTAAGAACATAGGATGCCTAATACAGTGGCAGGAGTAGCCCCTTCGAGATTCAAAATGTTCTGCATTCAATTCAACTCAATTTTATTTGTGTAGCGCCAAATCATAACATACATTATCTCAAGGCACTTTACATAGACAAATTCAAGGAGAGCAGAGAACCCAGACATTCACACAATCAGCAAACACTAGGCATCGATGGAGATAAAAAGTCTCCCTTTTAAAAGAAGAAGAAATCTCTGACAGAACCAGACTCAAAGATGAGCAGCCATCTGCCTCGACCGGTTGGGGTGAAAGGAAACATGTGGGACAGAGGAGAGGTGGGGGACAGAAAGGGGGGGGAGAAAGAACAAGAGGGAAAACAGGTAGAGACAGAAGAAAGAGACCAGGATCAGATATACAACAATTGTATCAAGTTATACATTTAGACAGGACATTTCTGAGTCAATGATGGCATGTTTATAGAACTATGATGTCATTTATATAAGCTGCAGCAGAGATTGTTGATAAAAATTATACTGATATTGACTTTTAATAATAGCCTAATAATGGAGATTATATGTGTAATAATAATAATAATAGTCTCGAAACTGGATCTGGATCCTGCAACCTGCAAGATGAGGACACAAACTAGGGAGAGAAAGAACAAGGTTGAAGACATTTGAAGTCATATTAATACCTTGAGTGTGCGTGCACCACAGGAATTCCCCCAGAATTCTAGTTCTATAGCAGCTTAACTAAGAGATGGTCCAGATCCCTGTGCCAGCTCTAACTATAAGCTTTATCAAAAAGGAAGGTGTTAAGTTTAACTTTAAATACAGAGAGTGTGTCCGCCTCCCTCTCTGTCACTGAGAGCTAGTTCCACAGGAGAGGAGCCTGGTACCTGAAGGCTCTGCCTCCCATTCTGCTCTTACAGACCCTGGGAACCACAAGTAAGCAGTGTTGTTTTTGTCAACGATGACAAAATTATTTAACTGACGCCCCTTTTTTTCCATGACGATAATGAGACGGTTAAATTGACATAATCTGTCAAATAAAACCTAAAAATTCCTTGGTCCCTGTTTCAAGAGGGGCCAAGTGGGTTACAACATCGCCGCCAAGCCCTGGCTCCCGATCTACGCAGGTAGAATGAGCCTACGCGTTAATGTGTGCGATTGCTCCACGTTTGTATAAAAATAACTCATTTGATAGTGACCCTAATTTTGCTTTACATAATTAACTGACTTGTAAACTTAAGAACTTTGAAGATATTTGTGAATATTTGTGAATTTGTGAATGAATCTCTGACGGCTGGTTTGTTGATGAGTATGTGTGAATTGAATGCAGCGGCCACCGAAGCTTGTACATGTGATTGTGCATGTATGTGACTGGATGAATGCAGAGATATGACAGCCAAGCACACAGCAGAACAGTTATGGATTTTAGCTTGAGGGCTGCTCTAGGGTTCCATGAATCAGTGTGTTTCTCTTATCCCTCTCTTTTCCTCTTCCTCTCATCCACCTCACCTCTTCTCTCAGGGACTTCAGTCACTTTTCTTTCTTTTAACCAAATGAAAACTCCCCTTTAAGCATGCTGGTGACAGCTATTAATAACTTCTGACTACCTTCATTGAGTGTTTGCTTGTGAAAGTTCATCAAGGTTATGTGCAATTTGGAGAGAAATGTTGAAACTGTGGAAAGTTTCTCCCAGGGTAGTTGATGTAATAACTTGTAAAACTATCTTCAGTTTTGTTGGGGTTTTTTTTGCTTTTAGATGAAGGAAGACACATTTAATATGAAAGGGAGGGGAAAAGGAAACATTTCAAAATGCATATTGTGAAAATAAAAGAAGAGGAAGAAAAGGTTACATTCAAACTTTGCTTCCCCTCTTTATTTTGCACGTGCCTTTTTGCCAATCTATTGCAACAAGGTGAGCGAGACTTGACATGACCCACCGTGTAAAACACACTGGCTAAAAAAAAAATCCCTCTGAAATACGTGTGTTCCCGCCTGTCAGCAGTGATGGTTATGGAAAATAAAAATGCACATATTCAGGCGCTGTGCTTTGGGGAGCTCTTACCGCTTCCATCCGTGGAGCAATTTCAGCATCGAGGAGAGAACAAAAAAGGTAAACACATGTCACTCAGTTTCAGCAAGCTCCTGTGAACGCAGTAAGTTGACTTGTTTGTTGCCTCGCTTTTTGTGTCTCCCTTGACTGCCTTTCTTTGTGAACATACATATGGTGTAGGTGCCTTTGTAATTTCATTGCCCTTAAATATGTTTCATTGTGCCTGTGAGCTTATAAATATGGTCATTCCGTCTGAATTTCAGTCATTTATGTGATCTATTATTACAGATTTCTATGATAGGCTCAATACAACCTAAAATAAATGTAAAACAAGGACAGGAATGATAAAAAACACCTTTCTAAATGCAAAAAACCCAAACATTTTATAGTAACCTATCGCCACACAATGTGTCATTCACATTTAATTTGCACCTATTCATGTGCTTCAGTGCATATAGTCTACTGCATGAACAGTTATTTTGTGACACAGCACACAAATAGGTTATCTGCAAAGCCGCCTGCATGTGTTCTCCGTGCAGGTAATCGTGTGAAGCATGGAACAAATGCCTTTGAGTCTTGACAGGCTAATAGGATGGAGTGACAGTACCTCTGATACACACTGTCACTCAGATGACCTGAAATCTAATGACTGTTCGAGAGGCAAAGCATTAAACCCTCAGCTTAGTGGGGCCAAATTTTGTAATTTGCTGGATATTGGATTGTGCTGAAGTCATTGTGTTTGCATTACATGGGTTTGGGTTGGGGCAGGAATAGCTTTGTCACTAAACATGCAGGGGAAGCGCAACAGTTATACTGCCTTATATTTTCACCAAGTCATTTTAGCAGTTTAAATATAAACACAGTGAATGCTGGGACATTTAGTTTACATTTAATGTATTGGTTTGCGGATATAGATATATTTGAATCCAGGCCAGACAGGCCATGTGAGTGTTACTGATGTGATATGCAGATGCACTGTACAGCATAGGAAATTGTACACTTACCAGAGCTTAATGGGCTCCTTCTCTCTGTGTGAATGTCAAGAAATAAAACAAATAAATAAAACCACTTAATCATAAACAAACCAACCAACATTTAGCAGACATGGACATTTGTTGAATAACAAATACACTAAATATTGTAGGACAAAAGATAAGAAGAGTGGCTTCATGTTTACCTCAAAACCTCTTCACCTTGTGTATTTGATTACATATTATGCAGTTACCATAATATGCAGCTCCGACAGAAGCTTGTTTTTGAAAGTTTAGTACATACTCAAGTCCTACTTGCCCTTGGGCTCCAAATATAATCATTTGGCATTGAGTCAGGATCCAAAATCAACTTGAAAGCAATGAAAACCAATGCAAATGAAATGCATTATCTTTTAATTATCTATCATTATAACCATCTTTTGTATTATTTGTTTTTCACTGATTTACTGTAGTAGAATTAGGAACCTTCCACTTTTTATTTGCTTTGCACACATAATACTTTTTAATCACGCATTTAGTTTATTTCATTCATAGAAAAAAACAAAACACTTGAACATGAACATGAATACTATTTTCTAAATTAAATGGAGCAGAAAATAATCTCATATTCCCCTCTTTCACAAAACTCATCAATGTCTGTAACTGCCGTCAGGCCAATATGTCTGCACACACATACACACACCCAGAAAGAAATTGTAAAATTCTATTTAAAAAAGTGAAAACCTGTACTCATGTCACACTTGTTGCACATTTTCCACCAAAATTGGAGCAAACAATTTGTGATTACATCGTAAGTATATCAACAATTAAAGGTTTAGACTTCCCTACAGTATTTGAAGAGATGGGTCTAGTATTGTCATCTACTGTGTTTACGGATTCAGTGTACAATAGCAAAAATATCATGTGAGGAGTCTACAATGGGCATGTCATGACTTTTTACCGCTGACTGTCTGCTACAAGTGATTTTACTCAGTGTGAAGACTCTCCTGAGTCTCCTGCAGTTGATTAAATCCCTGCAGTGTACTGTGTGTGCGTTCCATCTGCAGTCTCTAATTTGAAAGCACCATGCCATTACACACAACGACCCATTGTGGATACTGTGACTAAGTCATTCACATCCAACACCAGGCTGCTGTAAAACAACCCACCCACCCCCACACACACACACACTATTTGCATTGAGCACTTTATGAACTACAGTTTAATTAATGTGCTTTAAATTGCAATGTGATGTTATGCAGCAGTAATTGAATGAAAGTATCATGTAAGAATTTCATTTAGTGGCATGTTATCTTTTGAAAAAGTAATAGCACTCGCTCATCCATAAATGGCAGTATCCACATCGTACAGTGCATTTAAAGGGGCTACATATGAGAAATGTATTGTATTGAGTCATAAAATGACCATGATGTGTCATTAGAGAGCAGAGAAAAATGTTAAAATGAAATACTGCATTCACTGATAACAATGGTGCAGTCGATTAATTTGGATCTAAGATTTTTCATTTGTGGGCAGCAAACTCTAGTGGCCACCCACCTCATAATGCAGCCCATGGCACAAATTATTTCACTTTTTTTTATCTAAAAAGCCTCACTATCCCTCTCAAAAATGTCTTGACCAGGGGTGATACATTTATTTTTGTTTTGTTTGTTATTATCATTTATCCCTCCTCTCATAATGTGATATTCTCCGATGCTATGACTCACCACTCTTTCACATCCGCCTGTTGCTGACACTTTAACCCTATATTGTAGGTTTGAAATTTATAAGAGAACACATACAGTGAACACAGTGTAAGTGCAGCACCTTGTTTATGTGTTTAAAGGGGAATTCCGGTATTTTTTTGGGTGTGTATGGATTAAAGGGGATGTTGTGTAAAATATGTACAGCAGTGACCACCAGTGTTTCAAACAGGTATTGCAATCCCAAATCAAAATGAGGAGAATGTGGTAGCCTAAGGCAATTCAAAGGGTAATTCCAGTGTTTTTCGACCTGGGCCCTATGTTTATAAATGTGGGTGTGAATGTGAATAGTGATTACAAAAAGTTTCATAATTGGTCCAGTAGATCGCCGCTGGCGGAAGTAATGACAGGCGGCACTGGCTGCAGTGAAATCTTACGGGGGCAACCACCCTTCTGAGTTATCTCCATAAAAAGTGCTTGTTTTCGCCAATAAATGGCAATGGATTGTTATGGCAAGAGTCTGTAAACATTACCAAGGGTGTTCACTGATGCTCGTAAAATCCGCTTACTTTCATTCTCACGCTTCTCTCACGGTATTCGCACACACACAAGGGCGTAGGTGTGCGATTTATTGGACTAATTGTGAAACTTTTTGTAAGTATTATTCACATACAGACCCACGGTTATAAACAAAGGGCCCAGGTCGAAAAATACCAGAATTTTCTTTGTCTACCACTTTCTCCACAGTTTAATTTGGGATTGCAATACCTGTTTGAAACACTAGTGGTTGCTGCTGTGCATATTTTACAAATGATGCCCATAAATCCAGAGTCTCCCACTTTTTTTCTAATCCATTGACGCAGAGTGATTATTTTGGACATGCACTTGTGTATTTCCCTTATGAATACTGACTTTGAATTTTGATAAAGAAAATGATAAGTTGTGATTAGAAAGTAATATATGCATTACCTCTGATTGCAAAATGAAACTTAATTAATTTACTATTCATTGTACTTTGAAGCGCTGACAGTTTGCCACATGCTGTTGATGTTTGTGGGATAAAATTATGGATTCTCCCTACAAGCTTGGCAGCAATCATACCGTATTTTGTCTGCAGGTGAATTGTGCATCCTGCTGTGTTACAGGAAGTGGTGTATAAATTCACAGAACGCTGGTAACAAGACAGAACCAGGCAAGTGATTTTTGCCACCATGCCTGTGTGAGTCAATTTAGCTCCCTGTGACTAAAGCCGAAAACCGTCTGCTTTAAATTACCTTCAACTAAAAATCCAGAGAAATGCCAAGACACAGTGAATCCACAAATTATGATGAGTTACTGGACATGGATACAATGAAAGAGAAGGGCCTTTCAAAGTCAAATGTAAATGCATGTTCTCTCCCTCTCAGCTGATTCTGCTTATGTTTTCATACTGTGTCATGCTTTGTTTGTCTGGACTGAGCTATAGATTAGTTCTACACACAGATACAATAAGGACAGTGGACAGAGTGGTTCCAGGGTTTGAATACATTTGGAATTGGGCAAAAGATGCATTAGTCTGTAGTCAGGTCAGCTGGTCAGCAGTGAGTCATGCCTGATTGCTTGTAGCCTGGAGCGGAACGTTGACTTTATATGTGGTTGGATGTTGTTTATCCTTCCCACTTTCTGCTTGAGTACATACTGCATAATACATGTATCTTCAGATACTATGAGAAAGTCTAAGTGATGTAAGCTACTTGAAACAATAAGACATTTTAATGTGAGTATAACTAAGGTAGCCCTTTAAAGCTCCAATGTGTGACTTCTATCATCCGTATTGAAAAAAACAGAACATTTAAAAAGAAAAAAGGGAGGAGCCTTGGACAACGAGCCTCACACTGTGTCTGAGTGAGAAAAGTGTGCACCACTGACACAGGCATGGAGTTAAATGGCCAATGCCAAAGTTTTAATGCAGTAGTTGGTGTCTGACCAGGGAGAAGCTGAAGGTAAGCTGATTATTATCACATCATGTATAATTTCAACACTGTGAAGATTTGCACCTGGACCAGCAAACAACATTATCACTGCACTGGTGCACCTAGAAAAAGGGTTTAGTTTAGTTTAGTTGCAATCAGACACAACCACAATTAAAAGGGGTTACATTAAAGATTAGAAATATTAGAAAAACCCTAATCCTAAAAAAAATATTGTTTCCGTCAGGACTAAAAGGTTAATTAATACTTCACACTATGCAAAATATTTTTATTTCATTGTTTATCTGTGGTCATTTTTCTCTCTTTTGGAGGTAAAGAGGTTTCAGTATCACTATGTAGCCAGAGGCAATATGTCCCAGCCTCCACCACCCTCTGCACTGAGTCTCTGGTTGATGTTCAGAAAATTTGATATCCCCTCCAAAATAGATTTCTGTTCAGGCTAATGGATTAGCAGGTGCAGACTGTGTGTGTGTGAGAGAGAGAGTAAGTGTGTGTAAAACTTGATTCTTTTTATATTTTTGGATGTTTTCGTGTTGGTGCATATCACTGGCAGGTTTCTCTCTGCAGACATTTCCCATAAATATTCAAACACACAGGACATAATGACAGAGCTGCTAAAATGATTTCTGCCTCAACTTCTTCCTCCTTGGTGATTTTTTTTTTTTTTCAACTAGCATTCCTTTTTTTAGTTGAATATATGTGTGCATGTTTTCTTCCATATGTAAAATGACTTTCTTGTGGAAGGAAATGGATTTGCGTATGTGTGTGTGTGCACACGCGTACCGGCTTCTTGCTGTCTGGGTGCCACATCAACACACCAATCAATGCTACATCTCCCATGAGTCTCCATCCAGTCACGCTGTCACCAGGAGGCAGGTGGGACGTCGGCAGCTGAAGGACATCTTCATAATGCACCTATTCTTTGACCTTGAAGGCCAAAAGTCAACCATGGATAAGCCCATGCCAGTTAATCAAGAACTCTACTGATACTGATCGATTAGTGGGCTGTGACGGAGCTGGGAATACACAGTTGTCAGTTTTAAATAGACTTTTCCTACTCAATGACACATACGCATACCACTCACACCTAATGCATGATGCCATCAGACACATGTGCCCACTGGTGGAAGTTGCGCCGTACCTTCCTGTGCACCGCTACCTGCTTGGCTGAGTCTTGAGTGGGATTCTTTAATGAGAGAGCGGTGCGGGCGCCCATGAAATCATTTAAATTTCAAATGCATGAGGTGATTATACCAGTGAATTAGCCTAGTGACTTATTGTGGAATAATTTAGCTCACTCAGGCAGAATGGAGACAGCTACTGTCTATGGAGATTTCACAGCAGACACTGGGGTAGAGTGGGGTTTGGTGGAATCACAGGTGGATGGGTTGATAAAAGGTTAAAAGAAAGAAGGATGGGAGAATGGAAAAGGGGAATAAAAGGAAGAAGAAGAAATAACAAAGTAGAGGTGGTAGTTGTGTATACAGACTCCCTCAAAAGACAAAGACAAGTGGTGGAATGTAAAATCCAGAGAAAGTGAGGCAAAAAGGGGGAGAAGCATGGAAGGATGTGTGAGTGGGAGGGGACGGAGGAGGAAGAAGATGAACAGAGAGAGAAAGAGAGAGGGGAGTAGAACAATCAATGGAGAGGAGTATTGGAGGTGGTAATTGTCTGACGGACACAAATGGATAGAAGAAAGAAGGAGGGCAATGATGCAGGTGCAGAAAGGGGGTAGGGGGAGAAATCGGGGAAGAGACAACAGGGATGGCGATTGTTCGTTTTTTCTTTGAGCTAGGTAACTGCAGTGAGGGTAAAGGAAGAAGAGGCAGGGAAGTGGGTGGGATCAAGGGATGAATTCCATCAGTTGCTACCTCACTAGTAGCCTTCGTTCTCACTCAGTCTATGTTCGCACAGTTTAGTCAAGCTAAGGCTGTAGTCCGACTAAGACAGACAATTGGACAACTCGCCAAGTCTGAGTACATGCAGAGGAGAAAATCAAATTATTGGCCGTGTACGTCTGATTCAGCCTCTGTAGGTGGCACTGTATGTCTCCATAAGCAAGTGCATATTGAATCAGTTTCTTGTGGACCTTTACGTCACAGAAAAACAAACATCGAACGGTGAGATGGATCGTGCTGTGGTTCTGTATGCTTCGTACCTGTTAATCGTACAAATCGATGCATGTTGATTGTGAAATTAGATGGAGCATGACTCTTGACTGAAGAAAAATGCCACCACTGTATGTTTATATACGTCAACTCCCTCTCTTTCCAGGTCAAAGTCCGGGGAGGAAATTGCATGTGCATTCTGCACATGCACCACATCAACTGCAGTCCGACTAAGCGTATACATGCAGGAATAATTGGACTATGACTCGCATTACCCCCTCCACATGTGATTTTATGTGATCACACCAGTACTTTTTGCAGTCTGTATGTGATCGGCTCACTCAGGACAGAATACAAAGTCTGAATGGCGTCCGTGCGAAGAAAGAAGGTGCTTCAGTTGCATTTACACATGTATGGCCATTACAGGACAGAGAACCATCAAAAGAAACTAAGGAATGCACAACATCACCATATCCCTGACTAATGACTTATAACCGATAGACTGCCACTGCTCCAAACAGAGTCACATTAACATTCACTTGTTGTGTTTCTGGAGATAATGTCCCTTTAGCTCAATTTTGTTCAACTCTTGACCCATTTAGCATTCAGTTTAATCCCTATGTTGTCTCTAAATAAATGCTACGTGCTCTAATTGGTCACTGTTTGAGCAGTGGACAGTCACGGATGGATTACCAATCAGGCACAAGCTCTGGGGACCTAACAGGCAAAATTTCACAGTACAAAACACAGTAGTACAAAGAGACACAGCATGACCGTAACAATAGGCACATGGTGATGCACACAACAGCCACAGAAATAAGCAAAGTGGCAATTAAACAAGGTGCTAGAATCAAGAACATATCAATGAACTACAGAGAGAAGCAAAATAACTGTGGAATGAAGCAAATTGACCATAAAGAGACATAACATGCACACAAAATGAAGCAATAGGATGATAAAATAGCAATCAAACTAAAAGGAGAGGCAACAACAACCACAAAAATAGCACAAATAGATGTAAAATATGCAAAGATAACAACACAAAACAACCACAACTACAAACTAGACAAACTTAAACTTAACTCCAAATTGTTTTGCTTGTAATTGTGTCACTACCTTGCTCATGTGTTTAAAAAGGGGCATATTCATTGAGCTGTGGAACCAAAACATGGACCTGAAACATGCTTAAATACTCTGAGCTAAAGCAACACAAGGTTTGTCAAAACAAAAGAGATCCCTTTTTTTTTTTACATCAGATACAGCCATTCAACCCAATTTTACTACAAAAAACATTTGTTAGTGGAGCAACTGCATAATTGGCTGTATTGAAAACTCCACAAGACACTCTTTCACATCAAATTTTGATTTTTGAACACAAAAATAATGTCCCATTGCTGTAGAGGACATTATCCCGTCCCCCCAAAGCACTTTACTAAAGCCTGATTTTGTCACTCAACATTTTCAGCATATGCACTGGTGAAAGTTTTCAGTCGTCCACTTGTAATCTGAATTTATTTGGAAGTCATTTGACCCAGGACTAAATGCTGACGTTATCTATTTTCACTGCAGACAAAAGCCAGTTGTTGGTGGGTTTTAGCAAATTGTACTTGACCAGTTGAAAAGAGGCTTCAGTGATAGTCGCTATTAATGATTCTGAGAGTCAAGAGTGAACTACAGTAGCACTGACCTGCTTCCTTCGTTTTTTCTGCAACCCCACAAAACAACCTCCCGACACAAACTGTATTACAGTATATTATGTTCAGCTGTCGGAGCAATTATTTGTGATTTTCTGTTTGATTGATGTGGCAAACATGTTTCTGCTTACGACCTAATAATGGATCAATCAGGGACAGGAGGGAGATCATTTAGAAACACAGAGAAGCCATAAATTATCTCTGATTGCCTTACACATGATTAATGCTACTGCGTACGTTTTTTTCTAATGTGATTCATCAGTGTTTTAGACGTAATTGGTGCATATCGGGGGTTAAATTATATGGGTGCAGCTGACTACGAAGTATTTGATATTTATATAAATATTGGGTATGTTGTTTTCTTTAATCAATGCTCTTCAAGTGGACAGTGTGTAGCACATACGGTTCAGGAAATGATTTGAGAAGTAAAAAACTCTCATAGTGATCTCAGTGTTCTAATAATAAATAAATAATAAAGCAGTCGCAGGGAATCAGCAGTTCCTGAAATACTCCATGTCATGTTCACAGGTGTTTAAATCACCTTTCTTGTTCATTGTGATGCTCGATTTCGGTTTCACAGAAATCCCTGCGTGCATTAGTATATATACCATATTGTGTAAACTGTAAACCACATAATGGCTCTCCACACATCAATACACAGTCAATATAAAATGTTATTTCACTAAAGACCAAGCTGCCCCCCACAGCTGGAGTGGAGTGGGTTAGTGGGTTTAGCCATTGTGCAACTTCAGTCATTAATCTACAAACTACAGCACGCAACTTTTTGTCTGGAGTCAGCAAAATCCTTGTCCTGCCCTTCTCGCGCATTCAAGTTTGTAGCCCCGCTATTGTTTTTTTATGTTGATGCGGTGTTGTTCTGTAAACACCATTTAGCCCTTGGCTAAATCAGTTGGGTCAAATGGAGTTTTGACACCGACACTGATGCTAAACAGACAGTATCAGACATAGGAGGAGGAGGACTTTGGCTTCCACAAAGTCATGCTGATCACGGAAGCATGCAGATGTTCACTATTTCATCTTCCTCTTAGCAGGTGGAATGTGAATTTCTTTAATTTGTTGCAAATTCATGTAGATGAGGCATATTTAAATGGTTTCATTTGTTGGTGTTATCATTGCAAGACACATTTATTGGGGTGTAAATACATTAAAGGTGTCTTGTGTAACTATTGGTGATGTTTTTCTGATTGTTGATGTTGTCATTGTTTGTTCACCAGGAACAGAAAAGACATAACATGATTTGCAAGCTGCCTCCTTCAACTGAACACTGGCTCTGTCAAGCAATACTATCAGACTGACTAAGGGGGCACTTCATTACGTTGTCAGTCATATGACAGAGTCTTATATTATTGTATTATAACAATCATTTTTAGTGACTTTAAACTCAAATGGAGTTTTGACATCAACACTGATGCTACACTGATTACACATACAGGAGGATTTTGGCTTCCAAGGAGTCACACTGATCATTGAAGCATGTAGATTTTCACTATTTCATCTTCCTCTTAGCAGTAAACATGTCAAGATTAAAATTTTTGAGAATAAAGTTGGAATATCGCTTTGTCTCGACATGTCCATCAGAGAGAGCAACAGCGCCAGAGGTCTCAGACATGGTTGGAATGTGAAAATGAGTTCACTCTTTTTTTGACTGGATGCAGTGAATCAATAATGTAAAGTCTCTCTGTTTAGTGACATACAGATTCAGTGGCAACCTGTTGACTGTTGTCTCCCTTAGATTTTTGCACAGTACTGCATGTGTGCGTCTCAGAGAGGCTGAAAAGCGTTTTTCTTTATTGGTTATACATAACTTTTCTTTTGCAGTGTATTTAGTGCACATGTTTTCCTGTCTGGATAAAAATGAAAATAGCATGGATATTTTCCAACTAATAAATGAAGTTACCTTCTCCATTCAACTGCTCTGTGGCTATTTAGAAATACTCTGGCCAGGACTGGGTTTGAGCTGCAAACTCCTGCTGCTTATGTGAGTTACTGTAGAGGCTGCGTGACACTGAACAAGAGCATCTTCCTTCACTGAACTTTCCATAGATAAGTACTTACTAAAAAAAGGCAAAAGTTTAATTTGAACTTTTTTTCTTGAAATCTTGCTCACCGATCACGAATGTGATATGTATTAATGGAGGATCATTATCGTCATTTTCAATCTCTTTGTAAATGAGACATAGAAAAATGACAGCTAATTGCAAGGTAGTGCTTCTGCCGAATCTGCCATAAAAGGATGCTTTAGTACAAGCTCTTATTAGAGACTTGGCATTTTGAAAGCTGGTAGTCATGGTTATGTGCTCCACTTATGTTACATCACTATAGGTTTCAGCATCCCTTTTACTGTAAAATAGGCACCCAGACTCAGGCATGAAAATGAGGGTTTGTAGAATGTCTGATGTCTCCACATCCCTGCTTTTTATGTGTGTGTCTCTGGATTGTCAGAGCCACCCACACAAGAATACCCCATTCCTGCAGGTTTCATCCCACCTCTATTTTCCTGTCTCCTTCACCTCTGTGCTTTTCTTGTCCCTCTCACACACCGTCCTCTAATTCCCTGCCCCTTTATTAAAACCACACGAAATAAGTAAAGAATTCAGAGAAAATTGCTTATTGTCTGACTCCAAATCCCACAGTGCCACCAAGTGGTCTACAACAACACAACAGCCTTTGAAGCATCACATACTGTAAACACTTATCCCATATACACTCAGAGCCACAGAGCTGGAGTGGTGATGGATCGGAAAAGCCAGAGAGTGAAGGTTAGCAGTTACAGGGAGTGAAAGCAGTGCGTGTGAAACAGACTCTCAGATAAATGAGGAGACGGACAAAGGTAGCGGAGTGTCGCATCAGAGGATCAAGAAAAATGACTGGATACAAAAGAAAATTAAGCTCAGCATAATGAAATACATTCTTCCTCTAACTCAACTCTGAGTGAAAAGTAGCCACGCTAAAGTTATGAAACACCACATCGTCACCATGCAGCCACCAAGGCCGGGTGCAAAAAAACATTCACAGGTGGTTAAATCACTTTTGACTTCAGTGATTCATTCCCATGGAGAGCAATATTACAGTTTTGAAATTTCCTCACTCTTCTCTCTCCCCATCCATCACCAGCTGCCTCAAAGTGAGATATCACCATGAAATTGCCAGTAACTTAAAGACATGTAGAAGACAATGTTGGAAGCAGGAAATGAAAAGCACTCAAGATGTGAGACGGTCATTTCCTCTGAATTATGTCCTTCAATTGTTTGTTTGGTTTCTGCACCAACAAATTGTTTTCATATACTTCTTGCATTTTCTATATTTTAATATGTCATAAAGGTTTTAATTGGATATTTAGGGTGATTCAATATAGGAAGCAAGACATAACCCTAATTAAACATGAGTTAGATAACCCATTAAATGTCCTTTTCTTTTCTTTTTTCAAAAAGCTTGCTCTCTAAAAGCTTTTTCAATATCCGAAGCAGACAGACTTCACAGACGTGAAACAAAAATCAGTCGAAAGCTTAGACCTTTAAAAGTTATTTTTGGGTTATTAAAGTTATTTCCGTCAAAGGTAATTCAGAGTGACATTTTACCTTTAAACAAACACAAATCCCAGTGTGGGTTTCAGTTGAAAGAACTTGGACGCAATCTCAGTCATGGGTCAAACATTTTTCATTTTAATGATTGGTTAAATGCTTGGATTTCATGTTCTGACTCACTGTGAATCACCTTGTTCTCCATTATCTGAAACAAAGACACTCAACAAATTGTGGAGGTCTGACTGTCTGTGCAGTGCATCATTACCACATCATTAACACGAGGCCAGGTGCGGAAAGACAGAAGAAAAGCTAACGAGAAGATGAGAAGGAAATGAGGGAAGGGGAGAAAAATAAATACAGGACCTGTCTTATTCTTGATTTTGTCTGCACTGTCAATTTTTTCCTGTCTCTCTCTCTCTCTTCACTTCCTTATTGTATCTCTCCATCATTCCCACACAGGGATCCCACTGCTGGCTGATTGGTCATACAATAAATGAGCATGATTGTTCAAAACTGGAAAAGAGAAAACATTTCCACTGATGAGGGGAAGGCTACCTCTTTTTCTCTGAGTTTCTTTTCTCACTTCTTTTTTTTCCTCCCTCCTCCGTCTGTTTGTTGTGCTCCACCTCCCTGGGCTCTTCGAGTGCATTAATCAGTCAAGCCACAGTGCCACTGCTATTACTCATCTGGTCAGAATAAGAGAGAGAACGAGAGGGAGGGAAGGAGGGGGAGAGAGAGGGAGAGTGAATGGGGAAGAGGGAGGGAGTGAGGGATGGAGGGAGAGCATAACAAAGACACTGAAACAGTGACAGAGTAAGACAGACCAAAAGCAGGACAGAGACATGAGAGGTAGAGCTTGAGGAAAGAAGAGAAAATGTTCAGCGAAGAAACTGCACCGCTCATTCATCTTTTAACATCCCTCCTTATACCTCAAGAGTTTTCATCTCTTAACCATCTAATCCATACCTCTACCCACCCATCCATTCATCCACTTATTCAGCCGGCAACCAGCCATGCATCCATTCATTCCCTATGATGCCACCTCCCCCACCCTCCCACCTAATCATGCATCTATCCTTCTATCTGTCTTCCTATTTCCCCTTTCACCTCACTACCCATCTTCAATCCATCTCTCCATCTCTCTGTCTGCACCTGTCTCTATCTTTATTTATTTCCTCATTCATCCAAATCAGATGTTTTCCCTACCTCACCGACAACATGGTGGACCCATTAAGATAATAGGTGTGAGAAACACTGAGCAATGTAGAGCTTTCACTCACTCATTGTTTACCACTTCATCTTCCACATGAGGGTCACAGCGGGCTGGAACCAATCCCAGCTGACAATAGGGCGAAAGGCAGGATACACCATGGACCAGTCACCTGTCCAATGCAGGTCCAACATACACAAACAGCCATTTACTCTCACAGCCAATTGAGAGTGTCCAATTAATCGAATCATTGTCAAACTGCAAACAGTGGGAGGAAGTCACATAGGAGAACATGCAAAACCACACAGAAAGACCCTTGGTCAAACTGGATTAAGTTTGAGAGTAAAGTAGCAGTGTTTGCATTTGATTCAGAGCAAATAAATACATAATAAAAAATCAAAACAGACAAAAAAAGTGAGATACTACGTACATAATTGTTATTAGTAGGATGGGCAAGGGTTACTGCCTAAGTGGCACAAATGATTTAATTTTGGTCTGACATGCATGCTCAATTGCAAAGATTAGTGATTCATTGTGACACAACTGTTATTTTTATGCACATCCTTGTCATACATCCACCCATGCTGTGCCAATCTCAGCTGACATAGGGCAATAGGCAGGGTCACACAATGGACAGTTTGACAGTCCATCGCAGGGCCACATAGACACAAACAATCATTCACTCTTATACCACGGTCAATTTAGAGAGTCCAATTTACCTAATCCCCATATTGCATGTTTTTGGGCTATGGAAGGAAGCCGGAGAACCCTGAGAAAACCCAAACACACGGGGAGAACATGCAAACTCCATGCAGAAAGGCCCTTGTTCCAACAGGGTCTCGAACCCAGGTCTTCTTGCCACAAAGGCAAGAGTGCTAACCACTACACCGACCATGTGGCCCTCGTTGTCATATCAAGATGAAATAAATGTCAACCTTTTCGAACACTGCAAGCCCTTTTAGTGTTTCTTTTGATTCTGATTCAAAATAAATCAGACAGTCTGGTCTTTGTCCTTCTCCAAAATTAGCTTTGAACAGCCGCTAAAGCTGACTTAAGAAGACTAAATGTGGTGCTATCTTTGGTTGTGCCTCCAAAATGGTGGCCTTACATCATACTGTAAAACTGCAAGTCGGAAATTTAGGATGAACATCGCACAGTGTGACTACTACCACGACCCACCTCTACTAAAGGATCAATAGAAATGGACCATGAAATGACACATTGGTCAACGCGGCACAGGCATAAAACCAAAACAAAGAGACGCTTTGTCCTTCGCTTCATTGTTTATCTCTAGTATGGCACTGTAGCACTGTAGAGGGATGACGCACGCTGATGAGGTGCTTGCTGATGTTTTACTCTTGCGTCTTGACGATGGATGGTCTTGACTTACATTGCAGCTTGCGATTCAGTCGTCACACAGTCTGTATACATCAAATTTGATGTCCTACCAAAGTTTATTAGTTCCATGTGTGGCTTGCAATGAACATAAAAGATTGCTCAAATTTCACAGTTTATAGGAGGCCTAAGAGGGGTCAGAAGTTTAGCAGAATAATATAGAGTTATTCTCAGGAATCATGATAGTCAACAGACAACCTTTCATGATAAGTCATTTTTTTTATCGTTGTCATGTTTCTGTCTGCAAAAGGGGTGGTCCAACAATAAAAACACTTGCAATAAAGAAACCATGCTGCTAGAATGGCTAAAACGTTACATCTTGACATATGCATGCCAATTTTAATTGCATACTGTAACTGGTAAAAAAATAACAGGAGAACATCAAATGAAAACTAATATGATAACAGGGAAAGCCGGTGAATGCAAGGAACCTCACGTCTTGTGGGAGAAATTGCAAATGGAATAGATGGCTCTATGAAATATACAGTTCCCTGCCAACACCATCTCAAGGTCATTGTGCAGGCAGTAAGCAATCAAGCTGTAGCTTTCCCAAGTTTTATGGTCACCTTATAGCACCCCAACCCATGCCTTACTGTGAGTGTCCAATCCACACTCAGGCACAGATTTCACATACCTAACTAGTCTTTAGTCTGGCTCCCCACGCCTGCAGTTCACAGGGTTAATGTGACCGACTTAAAACTGCACATGCACCCAGGGACACATGTACAACACATTCAGGGCAGGTAGGATACAATAACCAGCATGATGGCTCAGTGAGCCCATATAACACATCATTTTTATATTCAAATATACTTTTCACACCACCACAACATAATCATACATTCATGAACAAGGGTGGAGATAATGAATAACACCAACAAGCAGAAAAATTGACATTCACATTTCATTACGATGACTGACACTTTCATTCTCAGCAATTTAATTGGGGTGCAACAGTAGAATTTGCAAAAGTCCTGCCAATGAAACAGAATTACAATCAATAGCTATGCAATAAAGACAGACAGGATGGAAGGATGGGATGGCAGACATGAGTGAAAGCCTGTGGGAGCTGGAACCACAGCCAGGCCTGGGAATATGAATCACCAATGGTGGCAGGAAAGAAGAGCAGGTCAGTGTGTGTGTGTGTGTGTATGGACCCCAGACAGTGGCCTTGTGGTGTGCATGTGAGGGTCTTTGTGTTGACTAGTTTGCCAGTAGCAGGGTTTTATATTCCTTACAAGCAGCCAGTGGAGGGACTGTATGAGGAGGGTAACATGGGAGGGTCTGGGAAGGTGGAGGACGAGGCATGCTGTGGCGTTCTGGATGAGTTGTAGGGGCTGAAAGGAGTGTGGTCGCCGAGGGAGTCGCAGCAGCCCTGACAGCAGATGACTAAACTTGAGCAAGGAGCTGAACACAGTCTCCAGTGTGGGGGTGAGGGGGTGAGGGGGGTGAGGGGGCTGATGTTGTACTTGTAGTAGCACAATGATGCTGCATTGTGGGTTTGGAGTTGTACTGAATTTTTGACATTTGGGGTTGCAGTCACTGCAGTCAGGAAAAAGAAATCTAAATATATATGTACATATATGTATATATATGTACACCTACATATATGTGTGTGTAAACATGTTTACTGTATTCAATTTACCTGTCAACCCTAATAAAGTATATAGGCTGTCAACAACACTTTTTCACATTCGACTTTGCGTCTAGGCTAACTCTTCATGCCTCTCTCCAGCTAATTACTTTTCTTTTTTTTTCAGTTCCACCTCAGTATCATCTCTCCAGCTGTTCCTGGGCCATCCCCTCTTCCTTTTCCCCTGCGGGTTCCAGGTCAGAGTCTGACAGCAGATGCTGGATGCTGGTTTCCTCAGTGTGTTTCCAATATAGCCCCATTTCCTACTTGGGATCTGCACGTCAACTTTCTCTTGTCCAGCCCTTTGCCACAGCTCATCGTTACAGATTCTGTCACGCCACCTGATGTTTAATATGCACCCCAGACAGGTGTTAATAAAGGTCTGAATTTTCTCTTGCATTATTGTGGTTTTCCTCCAGGTCTCTGAACCATAAATTAGGACTGACTTGACACTAGAGTTGAAGATACGCATTTTCATGGCTGTACCGATCTCTCTGGAAGCCCAAGTGTTCTTAAGCTTGACAAAGTCAGCAGTGGCAAACACTACCCAGGTACATAGGACTCAGCCTCCCTAATTGGCTCTCCAGCTACTGTGACTAGAATGTCGGAGAAGGTGTTGATTTTTGGAATTTCAGTTTTCCTCTTGTTGATTTCAAGCCCTGCCTTAGCTGATGTTGTAGCACGTTAATGAGCATTAAATCGCTCAAAGTCAGATTTATCACAGTCAAAGTAACACACCCAGATAACATGATTTTCGCATGCTTTTTTTCTGGAAATAATAGAAGAAGCTGGTTAAAAGAAAAAGAAGACAGATGGATATTAGTGCATTTTCTGTCAGCTTAAAGCATTAAATATTGGTGCTGAACATTGAGCCATCAAATAAGAATGTTTTGATATATCATTTGTCCACTGGAAAACACCAAATACTAACAAGCTAAAGTGGGGGCATATCGCCACCTATCTAAGTGGAGGTCAAAATGCTTCATGTCTTGTCAGCCGTGATGAATTCAGGTATTTTCCTGTGAGTTCTTTTTGGGATTTGCAATATTAGGCTGATATTCAGCTGGTGGTGTCATGGAAACAGTATGGATATATGGATGCATGTACGAAGCACCGATGATGAGGGTACATCTTAATGTTGGGGTGCAGCGTGGGATGATGAGCTTTGGCTCGCTTTGTGATAAAGTGACTGATCCTCTAGGTTTTTTTCCTGAAGTTGCTTTTGTTGTTTTTTCAGCCAATCAACTGTGTGTCCCAGTGGAAACACATGGTTACTTTATATGCAGCCACTGCTACGTGGACAAGTTACAGTTACTGCAACTGTGTTTTCATCAATGAATGAAGATAGACAAGGAGAAATTAGATGAGATGCTTCTGGTCATGCCCACGCCAATCTCAGTTCTGCTATGCTAAGGAAATGCTTACAGAAGAAGAAAGTGTGAACGTGAAGCTGCAAACTTTCTCCAAAGCTCATTTATAACAAACGGGATACTTTAGCGGCCAAAAGAGAGTGGCAGGGTACCATGGGAATAATTGGACACAATGAATCCAGTTACTTTTACTTTTTCAACGTAAAAGCATTTCTGTTGCCTGATTTCATTAATATTTTTCTCCTCAAAAAGGCTTTTATTGTGAATTGTTTGCAGTACCAGCAGATCCCTGGCTTCATATCAGAATCAGAATCAGAATACTTTATTAATCCCTGGGGGGAAATTGTTTTTGTTCCAGATGCTCCGTGCAAGAAATAGAAATACGGTAGTGGAAACAAGGCATAAGATATGGATATACAAAAAAACCAACAGTAAAATAGGCAATAAGGTGGAATGAAATATTAGATAAAAAATAATAATACAATAATAAAGTAGAATCTGGTAATATATACAATATACTAAAGAGTCCTGGCATTATATTGACTACAGAGCATTTAAAGGTTTATTATTTATGGAAATGTTTCAAAGGCAAACCTAATGTATAACATAGCAGCAGTAGCCTATAATATTTCATTAGAAAGCAAAGAATGAAATGGTCCATTACAATTAATATAAATACAGATTTCTATAGATGTAAAGAGTTTTTGAAATATATTTTGATGTACATGTTGTGATGAAATTCCTTTTAGCCATCAATAAATAAAAATGTTTAGCAAAAGATTGGGGAAAAAAAAGTCTTTTAATAAATTATTATTAAAAGTGGAAAAGTAATAATCTGCAATCATCTAGTCGCCCCTCTAAAAACACATAAACATGCAGTGCTTCACCACTGCTACAAGCTGAGTTGAGGAGAATTGTTTACATCTACTACATCACGTTTAAATTACAAAACATTATTCTAAAAGTGATATTGAGGATTATTTACTCTTTTCCCCCAGCCAATTAACTATAATTATTAATATTTTTGTTTCTATTATTTTTATTATTATTATCACATATAGTGAAATTTGACCACATGGACCGTCAGGGTAAACCATTACCTACAGTGAGGACATTTTGATCCTTTATTTCATAGAGCTCTATTTTTAGGAGACTAATTAATGACACATGGCTCCAAATAAAAGTTAAACTTGCCCTGCAACTCCTTAATGTGTGATATGCAAATATTTGCTCAAACGCTCTTCATATTGGCCTAAAAGGTAACCACTTCTGCATTGTTGTGTTCGCTGTGTCACGGATGCTAAATGACCAAGCATAAAAATAACAATAAAGTGTAGACTTTATTGTTATTGCTGAAATAAAACGTTTCCCCTCTCTCCTCACCACTCTTCACGCCTTCACAGTGCTGGAAGATAACAGCAGGATATTCTCTATCTTTTTGTATTTCTTCTTAAACTGATTATTTGTGTTAATATTAATAAGAATAGATAAACAACAAAAACAAATGTTCCATACATAATTTTGTATTACTCAAACCCTCATACCGACATAAAATCATCTCTATTTTTTAAATGTAGGTCCTTTTTTTCTTTACCCTGGAGTTCAGTGAGTAAAACACACTCAGTGACTATGAGGACAAATTGACATATTTGGCCCGACAGCACACCAGTACTCAGTTGTCTTCTCTGTATCATTGTCCATGTTTTAAAAAGAGCTATACTTCCTGCCATCATGCCCCAGTATGGATGGAAACAGCCTCACTAAAGATGTAAGTCAAAACTTTCACCTCACTCCCTCTTTCATTTTAAGTACAGTGTGTTGGAGCAAAGAGCCAAGATAATTAAGCATGTAACGCTGCATCCAAAAGCCTTGCCCTATTTATGGCAGAGTACACTACATTTACTGTCTGCCATTTAATTTGAGTGTCTGAGTTCTGGGGTGTAAAAGTGTCCTCTGCAGTGACCTGACCAATTCCACCACAAAATGAAAAAAAAAAAAAACTTCCAATAACAGTCCCATAGCGTAGAGATGAAAATTACAATAGTGCGCCTCTGCACTTTGTAACAAAATGACACGAAAATGATCATCATCATTGAGTGTTTAGAAATTCCCCAACAATTCTTCAAATATTCGTTGATGATTAATTTGAAGCTACAAACGTCAAAGTAGAACCCAAGTCATTAGAGGCACCTTCAGGAAACCAAAATGTCTGCAAAGCATTTTGTAGAAATCCATTAAAGCATTCATTTGTTCAAAACCTCTACACATCCTGATAGCAATTAATAAATGAAGTTGTCTGAGAAATGAAAAAGAAGTGCTTGTATCCATCGCAGTACTGTAATAAAAATAACCCGTGATTTAAATGCGATTTAAATATCAACAAATGTCATAGATAAACCATAGTCATATGACTATGGCAAATATGCTGATTAAGCCTCTCAACTCGACACAACTTTCTCTATGTTTCTCAGCAGTGTTTAAAATTCATTTCACCAACATCCCAGACTGCACACAGGAAGTAAACTATTTAATGTCAGGACAGATGGAGACAACAGCAACACTATAAAGCGAGACAACTGCAAATAGGTTGTTTGACTGAATACACATCACGTAAGTCAATGTGCTGCCACTGCATACACATAAACGTTCCCTCAGTCAGGTCTGATAGTATTGCTTGACATAGCCTGTTTAAGATGAAAGATGCAGCTTAGAAATAATATTCGGTCTTTTGTGTTTATTAGGACCAAACTAAGGCAAAATTGTGCCATCAACAAGCTTAACAGGCATACATCACTGAAGCAGAACCATAAGCTCCAGAGATACAGACAGAGAAAGTGCAACTAAATGTCCTGGATCCAGAATTGTTTTGAAGGTGGAGTTTAAACAAGAAGGCTAATGATAGGAGGTGGGATGTACAGCCTGTTAGTTTTTCGGACTCACCAACCCTAACTTTCAGGAGATGTTGAGGTAGTTCACTGTAGGAAAAAAACTTTGACTTCTTGTTACAGAAGACTCGGGGTATCACCAAAGTCATGAATGGGCACCATGAATGTCTCCATGCAATTTATGACAATCAATCCAAAGGCTGTCAAGCTTTTTCTCAAAAAGCCATAGAATGTCAGGCTGCACATGTGGGGAAAAGCCAAATCATTAACTTCTGTATAAAATTTAATGACGGTTCCTCCTGTATGGCATGATTTAATATATTTCAATCTGGACGGCTTAAGCTAGTGCGGCCAAAACTACGACTGAGTTTGTTCTGTTGATGACTGAAAAACTGTTTCTACCCCTGTGCCATCTCAACAAAACTCAACCAATTCCCCATCGTCGTCCCTCATCCGAGGATCATCAGGGTGAAATCAATCAGTAAATCATAACATGACATAACTCTTTTCAAGTGATATTCTTATTCTAGCTCAACATGCAATTTACTATGTTTTTTTTCAAGTGTAATGATTATAATTACCTTAATGCAATAATCCTGTTTCTTAGTAAACATTTCTGTTAATTCATTTTGATACCTAGAATGGACGCTTTAGAGTTCATATTTCTATATTTTATTCATCTTTATTTTTAGTGGTATATTTTTTGGCGTTTAACATTTTATTTTTTTTAATCTCTACTCTCTATTTTTGCACATGAACACTTTATTCCTATAACTCATTGTTTTAGATTAAATTAAGTGTGCGAATGGCTAAGCGATGTTTGAAAGACGTTCTATTTATTCTGGGCTGTATAGTTTTACCTCAAATTCAAACCAAATACATGCTTAATGACATATTTGCACGTTACTCCATGTACGCTTGCTCAATAATCCTCACAAGAATGATCAGTGATTAATCTTTGATGCTTAAACACCGACACCTCCTGCATTATGAATTATTGGCTCTTCACCTTTCACTGACCGTGCAGTGTTGTGGACTAAATATCATTATCAACACTTAGTGCTCCAACGCCCACAGAAACAGTACAAAGTTATTCAGCTTTTTACTTTCTGTCTGACATACATCAGCGTCTCTGCCAAGTCTCTCCTTTTTTTCCTCTTTCTCCCTCACTCGCTCACAAGCACATTTGTTGCTCATACCACCCACGCCTCCCCCTCCCTCACACACACAATATGTGACCTTGGTTCCCTAGGGAAGGACCATGTTTAATTGTTCATCAGCACTTTCCTCAGAGTTCCGTAGGCAGGGAATTAAAGTAGAGCTGGAGTGGGAGAGAAATGAGGAAGGACGGAGAGAAGGTGGCTCCAGGGGGAGATACCATGTAGGAGAGGAGAGGAGAGGAGAGGAGAGGAGAGGGAAAAAAGGCATGTGCTTAATTGTTTCGAAAGCAGATGGACAAACAATCACACAAACACATTCTCTAACTTAATCAACTCTAGCATGATGAGCATCCTGAGAATAAGCCCCACAGCACTGTGAGTAATTGTTCTGTATGTGTAGTTAGAATCCAATAAGAGTGGAGTAGCATTGATATATTGTTAACAATATGGGGAGTAACTGGGGAATGATGTGCTATTTAAACCTCTGTAAATCACTGTGAAACATTGAACCACTGCTTTAATGGTAAATATATCGGTCCCTCAGCTCTTTTGTACCATGTATGCTGACTAATCATCTGCTGACCAAATTGACTATGATGTGTGAAGTGATATGCACAGATTTATTTCCATCTCCCTTTTTCCTCTTCAGGACAAATCTGCTTTTTTATGCGCTCTCTCTCCCTCACTCTCTCTCTCGTGCTCTATCTCCAGGCTTGTGACTCGATGGGGTGGCAGATAGTGATGAGCCAGCAGTGGCCATGCTTGACTGCTTTAGCTAATGGAACTCTCCTGTCTCTACAAGGCCTCACAATGTAGCCCAGGACCAAGGCCTTAGCTCATCAACTGTGTGCATGTGCGTGTGTGCAGTGTTCAGCATGTTTTGCCTTAAATTGACCAAATAAAGCCTGGGCATGTTAAAACATAAATTTAAAAAAATAATAATCTTTGTGTGTGTGTGTGTGGAAAAACATTTGGAACTGTCTGGGATCATTTCCAACCCAGAAACCCCTGGGTTTATATCAGTCATAATAGCAATGTAGTCACCCGGTTTGCTTTAATTGTGGGATGGTCTCACGTGTTTCAAACAAACCTCTAAACCAGCCCAGAAAAAAAAAATGGAAGAATTGACCACCCACACTCTTTTTAACACAGCTCATTTTAGCACCACATCCTTTGTATTGAAATAGGCCAATTAACGTTGTTTTTAGCCACTCTGACGACACAGATGGGCCCATTTTGTGTTTGTGTGTTGGTGTGAGAGGAAGAGGGAGAGAATGGGGAGGGGGGCAGAGCCAGGAGGGGCAGAGTGAATCAATGCTCTTTACAATGAAATAAGATTTTACCCATTAAAAAAAGAAGAAATAGAAAATCGATGTGCAGCGGTCAATGTTGATATTGTAGTGGTGGCCACAAATAAATCATTGTATGGGACACAGAGGCATAAATATACTTTTGGTTTGGTGGATTGTGAAAGTGCAGCTGATCAGAAGATGTCAGCTGAGTAGGTGATCCTTCAATGTGACCCATTTGCAGTGGCTCATAAAAAAATTGCTATATTCAGACTAATCCAATTAAATGCTGAATCACTGCAAATCAGATTTGACGGTTCACATTAAGAAGTACAAGTGTCTTGCGTTTGACTTCCATGTAAACAGGAGTGCCCTCTCACACATCACACATGGACATGGTGATACGTTTGTACATATGTCATCCACAACAACTCAGTATTAAAGCAGGAGATAGACTGGGTGGGGGACATTGTGGTTTGTCTTTGCCGCGCTGCTGGTGCAGATCGATGGTGACATATGACTGTTCTCACTCATGGTTCATGGCCACATATCGAATATATATCTATTCTTGGCCCACATACTCCTGTGACACAAATTTGATTGGAAAAATGTAATTGATGATTGGATTTCTCTGTCCACACAGCTCTGAAAAAAGAGTCGCATCAACGAAAATAAAGTCGAGATTGTGACCACATGCAGCACAGACCCTGACTGTGGTCTGAATGAAACCATCTCTAATACATGAGTGAATTCACACATCTCATTAGAGCGGCATGGTCAAATGTGATCTGACTTTTCAGTACAGAGGTTAATCCAAGGCTAAACTGTTTTTATGTATGCCTGGATTTCAGTGTTTTACCAAGCTATGCTGTGGTTCAGAAACCATATTTGGAAGAGTTGTGGTGGAAACACATAAGAGCTCATCTACTGCATATCCAGCTGCAACCATGCACCTATTGGGACAGTGCTAGTTATCAATAACACGGTGTCCCATTTGCTTTGTGTTTATTTGACTCTAAATGGGACCATACTTTACAAAATGGACTTGCTGCATTGAAGAAGACCTGAAAACTATTTTCTACCACAGAAGAGTTGCAGAGGGTGCTGTGCCAATCTCAGCTGACAAACCCTGGACAGTTTGCCAGTCCATCACAGGGCCACATAGAGATAAAATATCATTCACTCTCACATCTATGGTCAACTTAAAGTGTCCAATTTTAGCAAATTCCCATATTGCATGTTTTTAGACAGTGGGAGGAAGCCAGAGAAAACCCACACATACACGGGGAGAACATGCAAACTCCATAAAGAAAGGCCCTTGCTCCAACCAGGGCTCAAACCCAGGTCTTCTCGCTGCAAAGGCAAGGGTGCTCACCACTACACCAACAGAGTGGCCATGATTGGAACCACAAACCCAGATTTGACAAGCTACATACATACTAAACTATTTTTATGTTAAATGTTACCCACATGTAAATGTTACCCACATTCACTTCCTGGTTAGTTCTTGTGGGCCAAAACTTGACTATTGGCTGTGAATGAAAAACTCTGACATCCAGTTAGGCATTTACCTGCATGGACATGTGACATGGATGGGGTATGTAAGTATGCACATAGATTACTTGCTGAAATGCTCATGTGGACGTGTAATGGTATGGCTGTGGCAATAGACTTGCATAGAAACTGATGGCCATTTAACTATGGTCACTTCCACGGACACAAAAACAGCCAATATTCTGTTATACAGTCCATGATCTGGACAGAGACTTTGACTTTGACCAGATATTTGTTGCAAGACGTGGAAGCACAGTGTTTGTTTTGAGTGATGAGGTCTGGCAGCTTGTGGGGCGGTGGGATATCTCTTGATTGACTTTTTGTTGACACCTCATGAAGCTCAGCGACCACAACTTTAAAACATACTTAGCCAGGGTCAGCACCACATCACTTTGTGACAGACAAGTGCTACAGAGGGTAAAGACCTGACAAAGAGCAAATTTTTTTTTTTTCATACTCATCATTTTCACACTGGAGGTGAATGTCCCAATGGCCCATATGCAGGGAAGGCAGTGTGCCTGTGTGTGCAATCATATGTGAAAGTGTGAACAAATGTAAATGTGTTTGAGTGGAGTGTTGTTTGGGAGAGATTTCTTTGTGTTAAATCATGTTCTGGCTTTGCTCAAGGCTATATGCAAAGGCACATTTGGAAAAGCAAATGATATGTGAGTGAAATCCATCTCATTCAGTACTGTATGTATTCATGGGTACAGCACCACAGATTGTTTGCACAAAACGCTGTCTTTTTATGTTTCATTGCCCCCTAACGGCAAATATTTATTGTGTTTTATGTTGCTATGCCTTGCTACTGTACTTTTTACCTTTTGAAGCATTCTGGTCAACCCTGGTTGTTTTTAAATGTGCTGTGAAAATAAAGTCTCATTCCACACTTGACCAGTAATCCTTATGGAGACCAGATCCTGGTCCTAATGAAGCAGAATCATATTTTTGCTAAAGTGGTTAAGGATGGTTGGTAATTGGTTACTTGGTTAAGAGATAAGATGTGATTTGTGGTTAGGTTAAGGTTAGGGCAAGATATTAATTGACTATAGATTCAGAAATAATATTTGGGATAAGCTTTCCAAATTAATGAAACCTAACAGTGTCCTAAACCTGTCTGTGTGTGTGTGTGTGTGTGAGAATATGAATGGGTTTGTCCTGTCACAACCAGAAAAGCATGTGATCTGAGAGGAGAAGTCATATCTCAACAGAACTTTCAGAGGAAGAAAGAAACTGATGGAGCTGAAAACACTTTTCACTGCAATCCTCTCAGCATGAAATACAAGCACATCAAAGTCACTATCTGGAATGATCAGAGCTTTTGACATCAACACTATATCATACTATATCACAAACACACACTGCAAAAATGAGGTCTAATTATTAATTAAAGCAAATGTCTGTTGAATCGGTTGAAGTACGTTGGCCCTCAATAACTCAAACAAAGGCCTTTTATTGCAGCCTCAGCCCTCTCAAGTATGAACACACACAACAGACATTGTTGTACAGCATTCTTAGTGAGGACACCTGGAGAGATCATGTCCTATATTATGGCTCCTTACCCTAACCATCACAACTAAATGATGTCCAAATATTTTCCTCAACCTAAACCTGACGTTAATCAAATTATAACCCTGTCTTTACCCTGAAACTGCCCTTTAAAATTGTTTTCACAAGATCAAAATGTCCTCCAGAGACATGCCAGAGAAGGTCCTAAAGGTAACAAAATACACAGACACACAAACACAGCGTGCAAAGCACAATACTTGTACAGGTCCCCATGGAAACTAGATTGTGATTCATAGTGGGAGTGGGGGGGATGATGTCCAGGCAATTGTTCCATGTTCTTTTGGTTCATGTTGCTTCATTTTCCATTTGGTTCAACAATGCAACCGGTGCTGACAAACCCATTTCTGACAGTGTTGCTCTCAGGCACTGACCAATTTTCAGAACTAACCACAAACTCTTTATAGGAATAGCTAAAAACCCAAGGAAAATAGTCCCAATGACCACTGACACATAAGTCATGTCATTTCCTTATTGCTCTTTCAAAAAAAACTGCCACAAAACTCAGTTCTTCTGTTGCTATAGACTTCATGCAAATATCATGTATATCTTTGCATTCAGAAGCTATTTCCTATCGTGATTGTATCACTCTTTAGCTTCACTTAATGCACACACAGATTGGTTTTACAGATCATCCATGATTTAAAAAAGTAGTGACAATGTTGGTTATGATGTGCTTTTGAGGTGGTGGCTTTGGCACACACAATTCATGTTCTTGTGACTACAAAGACTAAGAGAAAAAAGGGAGGACACATTCATTTTAGCCATGCTTTACCTCCTTAAGAAACACAATCAAAGAAAGGACATCATCTCAATATTTGAAATATGACACTGTTCTTTTGTAGCCAACAATACAGCATGTATTTAAACTTCTATATAGCACTGTGGTATGAATCACCAAGATAAACCAAGATGAGAAAAATATACCCTCTGTCCCTCAATCACCTAAAGTCTGATTTTCATCAACTGTATACACACACACACACACACAGAGATATGTATATATATCACTGATGCACTTGTATTAAACTTTTTTTTTATTTTCTCACATTGCCTGCAGCACTCCTCTTCCATCTAGTCCTACTTCTTCATGTCAGTGAGTAGGTAGTGTATTATTGTTGTTTTTTTTTCTGAGGCTGATTTGGTTATTTTTAAACAGAACTTAATTTTAGAGGGATCTCTCAACAGAGCTTGATGCACACTGTCGGAAATTTGCCCAAGAGTACAGGTACAAAAATATTTTAATTAGTTTTTTGTTTTGTTTTTTCTCATGTGTTTGATTGACATGGAGATAAATGCAGGGCTTAAGGCAAAAGAGGAGAAAGTGTGTTGCAGAGAGAAATTGGGCGAAAAGCAAAAATAAAATTGTCAGACGATGACATTGACTGAAGTTGTGTTGAAGTGTAGGCTATAAATAAAACATGCATTTGATGTGGAACTACAGTTATCAAATTTCCATAATTAATCATTTAGTCATTAACTTATCCAAAATCACCCATTGTAACTTAAATTCAAAACACTAATGATCAATTCCGTTTTAATGTATTGTACTGAAGAAAATTAGCTGTCAAATGAGTGTGAGCATTTATCAAATGTTTCAGTTATTATGATTCTAGTGGCATGACTTTAGTTTAAACTATATTCCAGCACAAAATTCATAAAACTTCACAGATTTTCACGTTCTCCTACGACATAATGGGAGTTTTATTCTTGTTCAAATTATTATTTTCAATGCTACCTGTTATTTTTATGCAAGAAAACATAACGTGAGATTCCATTAATGTGAGAAGCAATATTGGTGAAAAAAAATGATTCTTATTTGTTAGATTTCTGACACTGGAAAAAGTAAAAAAAACAAACGAATAAACACTTTGCATTAAAGTGGAACACATACAGTATATTGGCTGAACTTGGGTTTGTAATGCAATTCAATGGCAATAAATCTCTGACAGCTTCCATGGGAATATTTATTTTTCAATGTGGGTCAGATTGGATAATTAACACTTTTTTTTTGAACATGTAAGTTCCTTTTAAACGCTTGTGAAAATACACCCCATGACAGGTGTATTTCATCAGCATATAAAGAATGCCATGTCCACATTATGGACTTTAACATACGTTTGCTGCAAGACGTTTGCCGCAAGAAATGTTAAACATTTTGGATTCAATTGACTTTTTCAAATTTTGAATCAAAGATTCAAATTGGAACATTCATGGAATTTTCAGAACTAAGATCAGTACAGGGCCACATGGTTGGTGTAGTGGTTAGTACTCTTGCCTTTGCAGCAAAAATACCTTTCTGCATGGAGTTTGCATGTAGTAAGTAATTGGTCACTAAATTGACCATAGGTGTGAGAGTGTATGGTTGTTTGTCTCTATATGCGTCCCTGCAATGGACTGGCTGAACTGTCCAGTGTGTACCCTGCCTGCTGCTCCATGGCAGTTGAGACCCTCCGCGACCCTCCTGTGGAGGATAAAGCGGTGGATGTTCTCAGAAACTTCAGTCACAGAGACAGAATATAAGACTAAATGTATTTGCCAGCAATATTTTAATAACAGTAATAAGACTTTCAGTTGTAATCATTACTTTATTAAATGTATTACACTCATTTATACATTTGTTTAAGCTGTTTTCCATTTTTGTGCATCATAAATATGTATTTATTGGGAATCATTTTATATCAAAACAAGCACTTTTACTTTGCAATTCTGTCTTATATCTGTCCAATATCTTATATTGCCCACCGGCTACTAAATAGTTGTTTTTTTCACTTATTCTGTCGGCCCCTGCTTGACCAGACTAGATGCTCATTGGCCCCCAGGTCATTTGAGTTTGACACCCCTGATCTAGAATATATAACAGCATTGCAAGCCACGCGGCGTAGTAATGGCTAGCACTGCTGCCTAACAGCACAAAGACCCAAGGTCGCAACCCAGTCCGACTGAGGGTCTTTTTCCTGTGTGGAGTTTGCATGTTCACCCCGTGTTTGCGTGGGTTTTCCGCGGGTTCTAAAGCGGTAGAAAATGGATGGATGGAAGAACAGTACAATAACCAATTAATATTCTTAATGAACAAATTAAGTATATATATATAACTACATTAAATGTACTTGCATCTTTTATTCAGTGTGGTTTTAACAAAAAAACAACATTATTTAACAAACAATACCAGTGTGAACTGTAAAGTTTTTTTTTTTTGTTTGTTTTTCCAGAAATAAATATATAATTTATTTAAAACAACAAACAAACAAACAAAAAAAAAACATTAAATAATATACTATAGCAACATTTGCTGACAGTGCTGTTTTGCATTCATTTTGTTGGCTGCTCTTTACGTCACACAATTGCATCAGGGTTAGGTAGCATCTGGTGGTGCTAAATCCTGCATGGCAGCAAAGATGTAGAGTTGGCAATCAGTACATGTCAGATGATAATGCAGGGTGTCAGTCTGTTTTATCAGTTTAAAAAGGTCACGGTAACATTTGTTCCCTCAGTGGAAATTGGTCGACAGGAGGTAGGAAAACAGGGAGGTTTAATGGTAAGATGGTAAGCTTTAATTATGCTGATGGGGTGTTCATTCATGTTCACTCAGATGGTAAACAAGCCAATAAATTGAAGGAAAAAATCTATTTGCAAACACTGTCTGTTTCCTTGAGAGAGAGCAAAAGATGCAAGGGCACTTAAAGCATCACAGCAGTAAAAAGTGAAGTGGAAAGCATTTTAAATGGGAAGAAATATGAAGGCTCTAGAGCTGTAAAACACTGAACTACAAAAAATCTGTTAGCCTCTGATCTCGCACTTTATTCTCTTGACACAATGAAACTCACAACCATGTGTGCAGAATCCAACAGAGGAAACAAAATAGTCATCTCAAAGAAAGACCATCAAAGGGTCACATTCAAAGAACTCAGTAACCCATTGAAACGAAGCTAGTAAAAGGGACAAGCTTATTTTGACTAAATCTAACAGAGTAAAAACACCTCTCGCTCATAATGGCGTATCACACTTGAGCTCAGATAAAGGTTATGATGTGGACTTTAGTATTTCCTACCCCTTAAATTCATTTATTATTCAACACAAATCACATCTCCTGCTGAAAATGGTTGAGGTTATACACATCTAAAAAGAAACAATCAAGCTGTTTGTCCTTGGAAAAAAAAAAAAAGACCTTCTCAAATACAGGAAGATTGACTTAAATGTCAAGTAGCTTTTCAGATATTGTAATGGAAACACAGTCATAGAGTTTGGTGGATCTGTGAAGAAAAATTGGTTCGGGTTAAAATGAAGCTGATGAAACTAAAGTCAACTGCAGTATCCACATGGTGAGGAGATTTGAAATGTGCTTTCTTATACATGTTGATATTTTAAAAGGGGAGGATATTTACCCTTTCTGACTTTTTAGAGTAAGTTTGGTAATATTTTGGATTTCAATAGGAGGTGGTAAGAGTTCATCTTAACTTAACAGTGTACATTATCTCAAGAGACTGCTTAAAGCAGAATTCAAAATCACTATGAGGCAATAGTGCTACCCACTGTACCACCGTGTAGCCTTGCAACCACAATAGCTGTCACAACATTTTTTGATTATTATTTCATTCAGCCCGACTAGGAAGGAACCTAACAAGACACAGGCCAATCCCAAAGACAGGAAGTACTACAACACGAGGTACACAAGGGAAGACATTTACAAAATAAAACAGGAAACTGCCAAGCGACAGAGAAAACTAGGAATGACAACTAAATTGAGAGACTCTGAAGACCATGAAAACACTAATCAACAAAAAATTCATCATAGAGATTCAAAAAGGCCAAAACCAAACAATCACATATCATACAGGACCAGTACAAGGTAAGTAACTTCAAAGTAAAACAGGAAAGAAACAGAACCATATCAAAGTAAGTATAAAAGTTTGTAAACTGTATAATTAAACATAACATTTTTCACTGGTTTATTTCACACCCACAGACTGAATGAAAACATAAACAAGCTTTGAGCTGGTGCAGTGACCCGCTGGAGTCCCTGCTGGTTGCCTGCCAACCTCTGTACAAACACAGCAGTGGGCAAAGTCACTGCCACCAGCCACCACAACTATCTATGTAAAACCACAAAGTGTTATTTGTACACTTGATGTCTACATGAGACATGATGGGTTAATTACTCAAATTCAAGTGAAGGATTGTGTTTTCAGTCATAATGCCAAGCTAAACCCTGATGTTGGAACCCATTTTTGTCAGATTCTGAAAACAAACAAACAAAAAATGTTCATCATTACATAAAACAGAAGTTTCTTTCTTTTTTTTTTACCAGCACATCCAACTCATAACTTATAATTGTTTTTGGTTTTTTTCGTTTGAAGCAAATAATAAGGGGGAAACTAAGTCAGCAGCCACATCATTTCATCAAAATAATAGCTCACAGCAAATACACAAGTAGCCTTGGAAGGGAACAGGTCAAGTGCACTATTGAGATCATGGGCATTGTCTTTTAATGGTCCTGTTTCTATGGTAATATTATTTTTGGGCACTGCAGGAGGATGTGTATTCCCTTTTTCTGAAAAGAAAGGAAATGGCAACCTCACAAGTGTGGATGCTACTGAAAAGAACACAGCAGAACATTTTTCTATCAACCAGGAAAAACACAATGTTCTCACTTCAAATTATGTGCAAAATAATTCTTGGCACAAGCCCTTTTACCATGGTTGTGATACTTTTTTGATGCTGTTTTAATGTGACATTGTGAAACTGCATTTACAGATCATTTTGTAAGTGTGAGAACTTCAAATAAAATAACTGGATTGATGGAAACTTCACATCTCTGGCTCTTTTTTTTTTTTATCTTTTAATTAATGAACACTGTCCTTATATCAACACAGAAAAGTTCCAGCGACAAATAACATGTTAGCTAGTAACAATATGAACATTATTTAAACTAGTAACAGTAATGGCTCCAGTAGTAGTAATTAAGATGCTTCCTCTGTTTTGTAGGCCAGAGGAGGAATTTCTTTGGTTCTCTTGTCTCTGTGTTATTTCAGTTTAAACAGAACATACAAGTGGATAAGATTTCTCAAACTATTACTCAACCAAAGTATCCTACAGAGAAATGGAGTTCCTTTACATCTTAATTTTCATAAGTTGGGAGCATCAGCGAACAGGAGAACATGAGCACATAACATAAAATGAGACTTCAAACTGACCTGAACCAACGATCCAGTGGAGATGGAAGCGCAGAGAGAAAATACATGAGGGAGGCAGGAATAACGGGACACGGAAGGAGGCAAAGTTAACAAAAACTCACACACAAAGGGAAAACTACAAAATAAGAAACAAAATAAACCATTATAACTCAAAGTCCATGAAAACAGAAAGTGTTTTACAAAGACTCTAAACACTGACTGGAACCACTCAGACAGGCAATACTAAGCAAATACACTCTCTAAAATACTCTTAGACACAAAGTTGTACGCAACCAACAGTGGGGCAACCTGATCACTGGTTCACAGCCGCCATGGACATGAGGGCACACAAGCTATTTATATTGCAGCTGGGGTTGATCGAAGAGTCTTGATTGGTAGACTTGGTCGAAGCACAGCCACACCAATCACTGACGCCAGTGAACAGGAAGCAGGAAGTAGACTCTGCTTCAGAAGGACCAATCCTCAACAGGGAATCACACAGCTGGATTTGCATGCCTGGTAGAATCGCTCATGGAAACAACACAATGAATATACACTAAACGCCAGCCAGCAGCGGCCGTAACAATAAACATAGTGTTTTACCAATTTGTGCCACTTTTGGCAGAAATTAAGAAATCAGCTGAATGATAAACACCTTTGGATATAAATGTGGTTAGATTTACACAAAAGGCACAAAAGCAATGGCTAGCACTGTTGCCTGACTGCACAAAGACCCAAGGTCACAACCCAGTCCAACTGAGGGTGTGGAGTTTGCGTGTTCCCCCTGTGTTTGCGGTTTTCCACAGGTTCTCCACTTTCCTCACACAGTCGGAAAATTGAATGTGAGAGTAGATGGTTGTTCATCTAGGTATGTTGATCCTGCGATCGGTAACCGGTCCAGGCTTTACCCTGCCTTTCATCCTATGTCAGCTGGGATTGGCTCCAGCTTCCCATGACTATCTATCTATCTATCTATCTATCTATCTATCTATCTATCTATCTATCTGACTAGTTCATGTTGTGCAAACTCAAGTGACAACACAGAGGTGTCAACACACTGGGTCAAACCAAGAGTTTGCCCCATTATAAACACTGTGTGGATCATTTCAAACATTGTGGAGCTAAACATTATACAGCTGATATTTATGCATCCGATTATCAAAATTATTCTCACACAGCCAATACCAAACTCTTGTCAAGGTGCCTTGGCTGCCTCCTCAGATGAATGAGACAAAAAGGTGAGTAAAGACAGAAAACAGCCTCAAATTTATTCACAATTCTTTTCTTTTTTTTCTTTTTTTTCAGCTCAAAGCCAGAAATCCAAAGCATCTCAGAGGGTTTGATGGGCTTCATTATCTATTCAGCAGGGCTGGCTGGCTCCTCCATTTTGCATTAGCAAAAGGAACAATCCTCATTTACTGACAGGGTAACGGGGCATGCATTGGCTGAGACGGACAGTGCATTTTAGAAGAACAAGGCACAGGTTATTGCACTAATACACTGTGGGTTTAGAATGTGAACAGACTGAATATGTTTCCTAACTGTTAAAGAGCAGGTTTTTGAATGTATTTTTTTTCAAATATAATATGGATGTAATGGGAGGGGTGGCTTAATAGTTGTAACTGCCACTTCTGTGAAGCTGACACCAAAGAGAGACATCAGCATATATCACACAGATTTGAGATTTATGCCAACCAACTGTTTGAACAATCATACTTGTCATGCTTTTTTTATCCTTTATCATTTATCTCTTACTTTTCATACATGCAATTCAGGTAAAAGTGCTTAACAATACAAAACTGTGAAACTGTGAAAGTATAAAGTGCATGAAAACATAAATAATAATTATAATATAGTAAGGAAAGAACAATCAAACAGTTTTCACCATGCAAGTGTTTGTTTTGTTGTCTTTCCATGTAATTATAGATATTATTAGTATTTTATTAAGTTTATTTTTTTACACAACAAGCACCAGGCATTGGTTTTGCTTCCACAGCTGTCACTGCTCTCCTGTGTGTATCTAGTGTTGAAAGTAGTCTCTTAAAAATACATTTTACAGCAGTGGGCAACAGGCACTTCTTAATTTTTGCAACTGCCTTGTCCATAAATATGTTTAGCTTACAATGTAAGTCACATAGACTTAAGGCCTGACAAACAAACAGTCTAAAATGATAATACAAAGCAGAGTTGTCAATATAACTGATGCGCAGGAATGGTGAAATCTAATATTTGAACAAAAGACAAAGCAAAAAAAAACAAAAACTTAATTGAGTCTGGATAAGAGAAGAGTGAATCTCTAAAGCTCTTTATTTGCACAGTCTGAGCTCAGCATGAGATGCATGAATTAAATTTAACAAAAGGCTAGGGTGAGAATAGATCGAGTTTATACACCAATTTTTACGCCTGAGATCAAAACTAGGCTTGATCGGATTTATTCCGACTCTTAAGGGAAGCTAATTTGAGGGTTTCTGTTTTTGTTCTGTTAAAATAACCCTTATATTGGTTTTACCCTCAATAAAGGAAATCTTTGGGAGAGCTCTTTCCTAATTTTCCATTCCTGTGGTTGTTTCTGTTTCTTTAATTGCACAGGGCAACGAAATATGAAAATTGTCAACGTCATATGCTGTCCCACTTCCAAAGTGTAGTGACTGCCATCCAGCTATTATTGACAACATTAATGAAGAGAGAGAGAGAGGAGCATCCACTTTCCTCTCACCAGGGTGACACACGCACACACACACACACAGATGCCAACTAACACTACTGATCCAGATAGTAATTAGCTGTGTTCACGCCTCCCTAAAATTCTGCTGGCCCACCCGATGTGCCTTCCACTCGGGTGCCAGCAGACAGACAAACAGACACACACACGCGTACAAATACACACACATCCAGATACAGTCATGTCCTTATTTACTTCAGTGGACATTAATTACTTAGAGAATCACTTTAACCTTAAATATAACTACTGCTTGACTAATCCCGAACCTAACTTATACCATAAAACATAAGATCTTGCACTTATATGATTTCATCAAGGGGATTTGTCAACATTATAAACTATGCCTACACTATCCCTTTATACAAAGTTTTTCTGGGTGCAAATGGAGGATAATGAGATATTTAAAACATTAAATGTGGAAGACATTCTCTGACATGTCTCCAGGTCTTTTTGTTTGTTTTTGTCAGGAGACAGCCATGACTCATTGGTACAGTGGGTCACCTCCCAGCTGGAAGGTTGGCTGTTCTATCCCAGACTCCATGTCCCTGGGCAAGACACTTAACCCCAACAGTGTGTGAATGTGTATGATAGATGGCTAACAGAAAAAGGGGCATTCATTTGTTTGGTTTTTGACAACAGCATGTTGGATCCACTGCAAAACCACGGTTTGTCTGCTATCGGAAACTACTGATGACATAGCACATTATTGAAGGGTTGTGCCATTTCGTAAAAGGTCAATTTTAAACACCATCTAACTCAGCTCCAAGGGGCAATGGATAGGAAAAAAGGGCTGAAAGTGAAAAATAGGACTGACAATGTATATACTGGGTGTGTAGTGGGGTAAGGGGGTTTCTCAGGCTGTCATGTAAATCACAGCAGACTGCCAGTCACTGCCGTCCGCTGTGGAAATGACACCCTACCCGACTCCAATAAAACCAGAGCTGAGTGACATTTAGCACAAGTGCATGTGTGATTGTATGTGCATTGTTGTGTGTGTGTATTATTTTTATGTGTTATCATCTTTTCATTTCCGCTTCTTGCCTGCTTTGAAAGTCATAGAGATGCCACGCCGCAGCCTAAATCATTAAGGATGTGCATGAGTGTGTATATATATATATATATATATATGTGTGTGTGTGCGTGTCTACTGTGCCTAATTCTCACATTCTAAACACAGTCTATCTCTTCCTGCCATCATTCTCATCTCTATTTCCTGTTTTTCTCTATATATCAGCTATTTACAGAGTCAAAACCCCAGAGCTGCAGATATGGTCGGAGTTTTATTATTCTCCTCATATTCTGTTATTTCTTCCTCTATCTTCAAGCCATCCTGTTTTCCATCTACTGTCATTTTACTTTGCTCCAAGGTCTGTAGTACTTGTATATGTGTTAAAAAGAATGACAGCTCCAAGGAGGCATCATAAGTGATACCCTTACATTACCCTCCACATTGTTATTTCCTGTATTAGAATTAGAATTACCTTCTCAGTCTATAAATACATGATGAGGATTCAGCTGACAAAAAGCATCATATCTCAATGAAATTAGCAGAATCTATCCACCGCCCTCTATACCACTGTTTCCTTCAGTCCTGTCTGTCTCAGGTGGTGCATCATCAACAGCTTTGGAGCAAAGATGTGGATAATGAATTATATATTAATACACCTCTTCAGTGTGTGTAGGTGGTGGTTAGGGAGGGGCACACAGGATGTGTGATGGAAAACAGGAGGATGTGATTAAAGAGAGCACACATAATACACTGCACTGTGTGCCTTGTTAGAAGACTTGACTCTTGGAGGGCAAGGTGAGCCGGGGCAGACAGCGGGGAAAGGAATGGGGACGGATGTGGTGTTAACGAGGATTTCAAAAGAGATTGTGTGAGCAAAATCGGGGCATCACCGACGCTCCCTGCAATGAGAGGAACGTGGGTGAAAGAGCAGAAAGAGACAGAGGGTGGATTAATGTGAGGTATGAAGCAAGCGTGACCGTGCAAATGAGAAAACCCTGTTGCACCTCACATTATCACCCGTTTCATGTTCACACCATGAAGATGGATTAAATTTGCTTTGTTCAATGCAAAGACAGTGAAGTCTCTTTTCTTTATTTCTCACCGAGACATGGGTGACACACAAGTCACCTCTGCGAACACTCGAACGCTTCAATTGATCATTTTGCTCCCATTGTTTAAGTGATGACATTATCCTCACAAACTTCCTATATGTGAACCCACTTTTTAAATGTCATGACCCAAATCACAATATACATGATTACAAGAGCATATCTGTGCATAGTGACCCTTTTACAGCCAAATCTGTAACATCTAATATAATTTTGATAGCGATTGCTCTTAGAAAAGTTCAACAAGCATTAGTTAACACATTTTGTGTTGCTTGTATGATGTATAATCTAGATTTTAATCAGGGCAAATACATAAGGATAACGCTACATTTAAAACAATGTGTTTCTTTGTGATTCATTTTAAAGATGTAAATATCTAATCATTAGCATCTTGTGAATGTTTCAAACGTAATAACAACATTTGTGTTTTTCATTAGACGCAGCATTGTGCATCTTGACTCTGAGCCAGAGATGAAGTGAGTGTTGCTGCAGTCACAGCAACAAGTTTTCTAATTTCTAATTTAGATTTGTCTTCTTATCCCCCTGCCTGCAGCGTCTAAATCTCTCAATCTGAAACTCTGGGTCAAGTTGAGGTTTCAGTGAGGTTTTACATAGTTCTCCACAGAGCAAAATCAGATTAGATCATTACAAAAATCAGATTAGATCATTACAGAGCACATAACTGACCACATAGTGGTTTCAAGACAGACATTCAGAGGTTTTGGGTTCAGGTCCCACCAGAGTCATAGTTTTGGGAGCGACTGTATCTGTTATGAGACATCTATCGACTTGAAGGTTGTGGTTTCGATTCCTGGCTCTGCTCGTCTATGTGCCAATGTGGCAGGACACTTAATCCCACGTTGAATGGGTATGAAAACTGTAGGATAGAAAAATCGCAAAATAGCAAAACTGTCGAAAAGAAAGAGAGCCTGGTCCACCCAAAAAAAAAAAAACTCTAACCATGTGAGACACCTTGAGGTGAGTTGTCCTGCTTTACGTGTGATCTGTCCGTCCTCAATAGATTCTTCACATATTTCCTTTGTGTGCTGTTTTCGAGGGGAGACCAGAGGCTTCCTCGCTACTGAAGTTGAAATAAAAAGCAGAGCATTACCTTAGTGATCTCTTGCTTGGTTGGAGAAGAAGTTGTGAATATCGAAACTTAAGAGAATTGGTATCTCTCACTAAAAACAAAACAGGGGTTACAGTCATGGAAGATAAACTTTATGGGATTACAAGTACATGAATTAGTAATTTCATGGATGTTAGACTGTGCACAAAATTCTGTTCATTCTCATTATTTTTTTCTGTATCCTTTTGAAACTTTTGAAAATGTTAGTGTCTATTTTCAAAGTTCATCTGTACCCAGGCTGTGCCTCCTACATTCATTCTATTATTAAGACACCTATGTATTGGTATTACTGGCCTTTAATCTTCCACACCACCCTCGTGTTATCATCACGGGCTCTCATGGCTGACCCGGGCTCTCTCTGTACTCATGTGCCTGTAATTCTACATCACAGAAGTCTCCGTGGACGTCTTTACACATCAAAAAAGACAGCAAGAGGAAGAGAAACTTAATCTATGAGCCTTCTACCACCAACCCTTGGGAATGAACATGAGGTCACATGCAAGAGAATGAGTTCCTGAATACATCTAAAGACAAATGCACAACCGCCTCAGCACACGTTTGATCTCAGTCCGATGTGGATGTTCCACTCAGAGTATTTCAGGTCACTCTAACTCCCACTAATGACATGTTCTCTTTCATCACCTTTTTGAGCTTTCTAACGCCGCAAGCCGGAGACTCATGTCCTTCTTGACAGCTTTGTTCTATGATTCACACAAGTAATGTTTAAAATTCTTTTTTTTCTTGATTGTTTCATACATAGCTGTGAGTGATGCACCGGCACTTTGATGGCTTTACTTGACACAGAACACAAAAAGGCTCGCAAGTCTGGTAGGTTGATTACTCTCGCTGGCTCACATCATTTTTTTAGGCACAATAAATTGGTTTACTAATTAATTTTGGGCAGTATTTTCAGCACTTAAGAGTTGAAAAGCACTAAGTAGGTTGGTCGGTAGGTAGAGAGGGAGAGATGGATGAGTTGGTAGGTGGGTGGGTAGGTAAGTGGAAATAGTGTACTGTAATACTATCTTACAGAGATACAAAACTCTTAATTTCCTATATTCTGTCTGACAAAGTGATGACAAAAAGAAGATGTGTTGCTGTGATAGAGAGGAGGATGAGGGGAGGAGGAAATGAATAATGGAAAAGCATCCTGGTGTTTCTGCTGAATGATTAGGGCTCATGGTTTACTAACAAGTTTTCTTTTGTTTATTCCTCTCATCTCTTCTCGTCTCCACACACAGACACAATCTTACCTTCTGACCACAAATTGCTTGTTGTGTTATCAGGTAAGTAACGGTATCTTTGCCATATGTGTAAAACAGCTCCATTAGTAAGATAGTAAATCTAGGAGTATCCCACTCCAAAAATCTTATATTGGATCTTTTTAAATAACTTTCCTTGAATGTTTCCCTTTATCTAATTATCTACTGTATGTATGTGTTTTGTCATCTATCAAATAAATCCAAATGAGCACTTGGCTTTAGTCCATGTAGGTCATGTGGTCCAGCTGAAATCAGCTGACGGCCAGCTGACTGCAATCTATCAATTTCACTGCAATCATAGCCAACCTCCTCACTCATTTCTTCATGACTGCAGTATAATAATAATAATTATTATTATTATTACTGTTGTTGTCCTATCACAAGACACATCCTGTATCTTCATTGTATCATCGCACTATTTTTCTCACTGTATCCAGGTTCAGAGTCTAGTGGAAAAAAGAAGGAAGCGAGTTGCTTGAAGAGCTACAAAAAAAGCACAGGGTGCAATCTAAAAGAAATGTCTTCAGCTATTTTTCAAGCTATAGTTAAATGCATGATCAGAGACTTACGTAGATGACAAACAGTCTGTGAAGTTTTTTTTTTAAACTGTATTAAATGATATCTGACGTTTACAACAATAAAAATGTCTTTAAAGACTCAACTTGGGACACAACTCAAGTTGACGCAAGAATATTGCAATTTTCAAACGTGGGAGCAGTCCAATACATATTTAGGTCCACATCCATGTAGTTTTTTGGCGTCGTAGTACATACAGTAGTTTTATCTGCTTCTAACTGACTATGACTTGTTAACTTTAGTGGGACTACTGAGGGAAGCAGGCAAGGATCATTCTATGATCTCAGTTCACTGACTGTATTAAAATCCAACTGTGAACACTTGGTCTCACTGGCACAATGTGTGAACATCAGTCACAGGACGCTCTCTGTACCAGAGCTGCTCTGCTGGGTAATGTGATTAGTACAGCAGTAAAAACTGCTTAATTCCCAAGAGGTTTGGGCTTTTCTGTCATTGACTGACGCATGCGCGGGGGGGGTGTTATATCTACCACTCAGAAGTGCACTGGCTTAGTCACGGCACTGTTTTCATGTGATTCTGCCCTTTGAGACTCTGAGAAACTTGATTTTTTTCAGGAGGAAAAAGGTCAGATGAAAAGTTGTGAGAACGATGTGAGTGGTTGACAGACCCATTTATTTACTCTCACTGACCATCTGAAAAAAGGTTAATCCAAAGGTTTGATGAAAAGATCGGCTCACCTCGTATATCATCTGTTAAGAATCCTTGACTTTTTGCTGACATAAGCCACTTATCCACTGCCCCGGGAACTTTAAAAAAACAGGAACCCTTTTCAAGGAACTTGAATGTTTCTAGACCATTGCTGCCACAACTTCATCCAAGGTGGAAGGCCAGGGTAGACTGAGCAAATTAGTGTAGTGTACTTGGCTTGTAACCGGAAAGGCCCACCAGGTCGAAAGGGCTGGGGGTACCCCTGAGCACGGTACCCAAACCCCATTGCTCCCAAGGCACTACTCAGTGTGGCAGGCCACTGCTCCTAGTTCTAGGATGGGTCAAATGCAGAGAAATAAATTCCCTAAGGGGATTAATAAAGTATTCATTAAACAACCCACAGCGACCTGGGGTTGAACAATTCAACCCCAGTCCAGCAGGTGGCAATACAGTGAAAGTCTATACGGTTGACCACATTCCGCTCTAAATGAAATAAATGCTTAATTTACAAATGTCTGACAAAAAAATAACTAAACATTTTGCAGACATTTCTTCAATCAATTTATTTTCGACAAGCATACACCCAATGTCCCAGCATCTTGTTTCATTTTATGACTTCAATACAAATACTTAACTGGAAAGGGGCTCTTTGTTTAAAGTGGGCAGAACACAAAATAAGCTCTAAATTCAAGTAGCAGCATAATTCAAGTGGTTACAATTGCCAAAAATGAATGAATATTTTCTCAATGTTCTTATATTTTTATCATGGGACTTTATTATTATTGAAAGCTTTTTGTGGATTGTGTGGGACTCTGAAAGTCCAAATGAACAGCATATTATTGAAAAAAAATAAATAAATAGACACATATAAAGAAAGCCTTGAAAATGACCACAGCATTCAATCCAATCTTTGTGTAAAGTGCTGTACAGTAATAAAGCAAACATTTAAAAAAACATAAAACACAAAGAGCACAACACCGAGCAGGTGAGAGGCAAAAGCATTGAAACTGGTCATTTGTAGCCTACTAATATTTTTTTGGAAATAACTGAAACTACATTACTGATGTCCTTTGGAAAAAGCTATCAAAATACTTTGGTCTGCCACAATATTAGAACCAGCTGACTAGTGTATATCTTTAAAAAAAATAAATTTAAATAATATCAGATAAAGCCTGGATTAGTAGAGGAATTTGTCAACCCTATCATTTCAACCTTCAGTTAGAAATGAAAAGCAGTCTTGATCAACCCTTAGTGCTCACGTGGCACGGATATGTACACTTGAAATTGCGGTGGGAATAATACACAACTCCTTATATGGACATTGTGGGGTTGTGCGTGTATAGGTCACATCCTCAAGCTTTACAGAGTGCATTTTGTTTGTCTTCTTATGTGTTGTTGAGTCAAAGTCATGATTCCTTTTATACTGTATATTTAAAAAAAAACAAAAAAAAACATATATACCTTGTGAAATAAAAAAATTATTATCTACAATTTGTGTCAATGCACACACGAAACACATTAACAGGTGTGTTAAGTGACTCCAGTTAGATTTTTATGCTGGGCACATCCCATGGTTTTAGCAATTCAACATGCTTTTAAGAGCCAGTGTGAAGCTCTGGCATTTTTACCCACTCACTGCCACCATGGATCATGTCTACCTTTTGCAAACAGAGCTATATTTACAGCATCAACCTTTGCAGTGACATGTTTAATTTGTCGTGCTCTATAAAAAACATGTGATATTGTTTGGAAATGAATTGGGCTCCTGTGGAGAGACTGATGTCTGGAGTAATAATTGGTTTCAGGAAGGACAAGGTTTGCGCAAGAAAAATGAATGGTCTGAAGAAATATGACAAAAGAAAGGGGTGGCATAGGACTCAGAAATCATACCACCCCAGTTTCTGACAGCATGCAAGCTTGGAAAGGATGATGTAAATATTATCTGAAAGTATGTGGAACAAAAATATAATTATAGCCTTGTGTTGATCAATTTGTTTTTGTAAATCACGTCATTATTTAATTCCAGGAAAGATCACATCAAGACTACATCTGAGTACACGATACAGCAGCCCACTCCCTTACAGTGGAATCAAAGGATTTGTTCATATTTCTTTATTTATTGGGGAGGGGGTCACTTTTTTTTGAGCATATAAAAATGAGCTCACTGAGTGGCCTCATCTTGAACAGTGAAAACACTTCACTGTGTGCAAATATGCTGCTGTGAGTTGAGGTGAAATTTCCAAAACGGAGTTTTACTCAACATATAGTGTGACAGTTGAAATAATATATGTCAGTTAAGCACTAGCATGATCAGAAAACTGCAATTAACTGGATAGTTTCTCTTTTTCAGGCCTCAGTCTCAGTCCCTCTGGCATCAACAACCAAACAAAGTAACTTCGATCACCTTTCTTCTCCACGCTAGTGCTTGTTATGAACTTCAGAAGATCATCTTGACCATGTGTACACACCCTGTAATTGGTTGATAAGATATTTCTGTTAAGTAAATATACAGTATTAAAGTTAGTACCTTGATCATGAAAATAAAACTGTTAGTGAAAAATACATTCTGCCTTTTTCTACATCCATGTTTGTCACTGCTTCTTCTCCCATCACTGACCATGTGATTGAAGCCATAGAAAATAAAAACACACAGATGTTTGACCTATTGCTTTCTTTTCCCTGTTTTTCCTTTCTTTTCTTACTCTTGGCTCCCTTCAGTCCCCGGTGTGTCCACCGAGCTGTCACACAGTACTGGAGCGTGTCCTTAACTCTGTTTTGCCATTCTGTCATCCTGTATTCTCTCCTACCATCCATCCGTCATCCATCCATCAATCCACCTATCCATCTGCACCACCTGGAGCTCCCCCTTCTCTGTTTCCCCTGTGGGATTTCTGAATGACCAAAGCATAGACCTTTACCTCTCTCCGTGTGTGTGTGTTTCTCTGTCGTTCTGAGTTTTGATGCTGTAACAAATTCACAGGTGAGCAGTCATGGAGCAGTTGCAGGTGTGTGTTGTACCAATCTGTCTCACGCTCTGTTCTTTCTTCTTAACACTCACAGATGTTAACATGAATGGTCAGCGATGATCTTGAGCTCAAACACTCTGGCCATCCTTATCACACAATGTGTGTGTGTCTGTGTGGTGCGAGTCTGTGAGTGTGTGTGTGCGCGCGTGTGTGTGTGATGAATGGGCCGGTGCCAGGCGGCGTTCCCTCGGTGGCCTTGGATCAATCTGCTTATCTGTTAGCTGCCAGCACTGCCAGTGATTAACGACCAGCTCCACACACAGCCCATCCTTATTCATTACCACACACGTCACACACATGCGTGTGCACATTCAGGCAAGCGACCATGTGCGAGAACGCGCGCGCACACACCCAAGACATCCTTTTTCATTATGGTGGACGTCCACATTGGGGACAGTCTGCAGTTGGAAGGCGAGAAGGTGAGAGAGAGATGGATGGGTGCAGCATAAATGCTGAACCACACATGCATCTCCAGCCACTCAGTATCTCTCACATCTTTCCCTCTGTCTTTATTTCTCTTTTATGTTCTTACGTCTTTCTTCTTTCTGACCTCCTTCCCACACGTGACCTCCCTCCAGACCTATGTGTGCATGTGTACCCATTGTTTTTACTTACTTTTTACTGATATCTCATCAGGCCAATCAGAGCCGACAAGATTCCCCCAGAGTTGCACAGTTGAAAGAGGTGAGGTTGTTACTGGGGTGCAACTCAGGGGGTGGACTAACTCAATGAGACAGCTGTGTCTTTTTAAAAATGAAGAGAATAAAGATTTTGTTTTATAAAAAAAAAATAATATATATATATATATATAGACATAAAAAACTAAAATAATGGCACTTAATTAACAGAATAAGTTGCTTATTTTTTGGGAAACCATTCCAGACTTACTTTTGCATATTTTTTATAGGGAGTATATGCAAAATGTTAACTATGTTAGTAAACTTCTTTATATTCGATAGCAACAGTACATAAGTAATAATATATACATTAAAATATAGTATTGTGTCCACTGTCCCTATAAAGATACCCAGCTCATGTCACAGCCTCCTTTTATAGCACAAGTCCATACAAATAAGAAAATTGTCTGAATGTTGTTCATGCATTGTTTTCACCTTTAAATCTAAACCTTTATGCAGTTCATGTTGAAGTCTTATCAATCATCTGAACCATATTTAATGACCGTTGGAGTCACATTTTGCTTAGTTTATGGCCTAGAGGAGGAAAACACTGTGGATTTTAGTGCTCCATATGTTTACAGTCTCATCACTAAATGTGTCTTTTGTTCTTTGAGGTAGTATATAGTTAGCTCGAGAGCATTTTCTCCACCATCAACTGCCATGTGGCAGCTGGGAACAACACTTTGACAGGGGGTGAGAACAAACAAAAATGGGAAAATTGTAAGCTGGACAGATGAACAGTGAGCTGAAACACAATTTAGGTCCAGTGTGTGAGAATTAGATGAATCTAATGGCAAGACCACAGAGTGTAACAAACCGAGGACTCAGGAAACTACTTAAGGCAGGAAACTGCCTTAACAAGTATACCAGAAAGGACGTTGTTCATAGTAAGCTTCAAAATGTGAAACTCACGCTTGTTCATGGCCGGACTGTCTGTTCAGGTTGCTGAAGAATTATGGCGGCTCAAGATGGTTGCATCCTTAAGGCCTTTGTGTAAAGTGCATGTAAAACACTTGTTCTAAGGCCATGAAAACAAGGGGATTCTAATTCTTAATTCTATTTTGCCAATAAATCATCATAAATGCTCTGTAAAATCCAGAAGAGTTACAGTCTAGTAGTAAATCTCACCAATGCTCATGTTTCAGTTAAGAAGCTGTACATTTGACCAGTCATCGTTTTTGGTTGGAAGTAGTCGCTCACTATTCTTGTCTGCAAAGCAATAGTAAAACGAAAAGGTAAAATCCAGTGAGTGCAGATTTTCATTTCTGCTCTCATTGATGATGACAGTGGTGGCAGATGGGAAAAGTAGGGGAGACAAAAGGGATGACATGCAGCCAGATTTAAACATGGGCCACTGACTGCAGCTAGGCCTCACATAATGCTGATTAAGCCATTGTGATCCACACTGCTCTCACTCTCTCTCAGTATTTCTCACTATAGCAGTTTCTTTTGTGTTTCTGTGTCTGTGGAGACATTCCCACACTGCACACAGAGTGACATATTTGGTATTACGACTCGAGGCAGGTGAGTCAGAAAAAGCACACAGCAAAGGTAAGACTAGACAGCTTCAAACAGCAGCAATATGGCTGAAAACACCAACAAGAACCCACTAAACGTGTCAGATATGGATTCTACAGCTAATTCTAAACCTTGATGTTCAGTAGGACTTCACAATCGTAATCTCATCACAGTCAGTGCGATTATTAAAAATGATTGTGTGTTTAAAAAATGCCTGCTCTGAGAACATCAACCAACACTCCCTGCCAACAGCCTATAGACTTATGCTGCGTTCACAAGTTCACATACAAAGTTGTTATTTTCAACTCTGGCAAAAAGACAAAATGGCCAATCAGCATCAAGTTTCTCCAGATGACGTCACATACTTGACATTGGCCAGACTCCACATGGTTGATGGTGAAAAGAAATGCCCAATACTTCTCTTTAAATATGGCGACTTGCAGCCAGCTCTCTCATTGTGCCCATCGCGTCACAAAATGTACAAAATTATCCAGCGGCACAATGTGCGTCTGGTGTGAACACAGCATTCATGTGCCAATCATCACTGCTGCTCTTTCCTTCACTAAGCAGCTCCAATTAAGTGTCCTGGATACAGCTTGGATGCCTTATATCCAAATGTGTGAATCTATAGTTTTACGTTAAGTTACTAGATGTAGTCACACAAGCTGCCAAACCCTCGCATGGGCCTGGGTAATGAACAGGAAAACAACATTTCACACAGCAGAACAAAGGAACAACAGGCGTGGCCGGATGAACATTATAACCAGGGACCTTCTTGCTGTGGGGTGATGAAACTCTTTAGCCCTGCTTGAGTTGATTTAAAATAGTTATTAAAATAGCTTAAAAAAAAAAAAAATGAAAGAGAGAGTTAACTCCACACACAGAAGATCAAATACACACCACAACTTATTGTGAACCATAGTATGTCTATATGTATGGTACATGTACTACATGTCATAAATAATGCTGTAAATTATGTGGAAGGAAAAGGGCGAGGGAACACAGAGAGCAGAAAGGGTTAAGATTTAAATTGTTTTTTATAAAAAAAAAAAGCCTCTAATTAAAAGAGTTGGAGGTTAGCAAGTGAACAAGAGAAATGACAGGCATAGCAGGAAAGGAAGGGGACAGAGGGATTTAAAGTTCCATCAGACACCTTTTATTTGCTGTAGTGGGGTAAAGAAGATATTTACTCAAGTCAGACTATATAAATATGCAAACAGCCAAGAAAGATGAAGAAAGACATAGTCAACAGAAAAACTAGAGGCATCAACTTCTCTCTCTCCTGTCTCCTCCTCTGTCTCTGTGTAATTCGTATAATCTCAACCTTCCTTTTTTAATTCTCTCAGTTGACGTACATGCGTCTTTGGTGCGTGTATGCGTGTCTGTGTTTGTGAGAAACAGAGAGAGCGAATGAGCCATCTTGGCAGCGTGCCTTTGATTTCATCTTTGGAAGTAAAACACTGACTTCAAATGGCCTCAGCAGTGGCAGGTGAACGTTTCTGACACTGGCATATGTGCATGTGCGACTGAGTCACGGCACATGTCCCTTTATCTCATAAAAGTTAAGTCTGTTCTCACCGCGACTCAGAGTTTGTGACCTGTAGGCAATGTGTGTGTGTGTGCGTGTGTGTCGTCACTGTATGGAGCTGCTTGTCTGCTTTGAGTGGCTTGTGTTGAATAGTGATGTTTTGTGACTTTGTGTCATCTTTGTTTCATACACCTTCACGGTCTGTTACTTCACACACCGACACAGGCAAAAAGGTCTCAAGGGAATGTAGTACAGTGACTGTTAATTAAATGGAAGTGACTTAGCGTGAATGTGTTTATAGGCTTTGATTACATGTCTTCATTATTGATATTTATATAAATGTTGCCTCTCCACACTCTTCATAGATCCAGGAGGCTTCACCTCCGTAAACCGCGGTTTGTTTCTCTTCAGTCTAATTTGAATGAGTTTCTTAGAATCATGCTGAATCTTAATGGCAGTGTCACAACCTCCAGAAGATTTTTTACTGTGTTATTATCCATGTACCACTCAAAAGATAAAAATGGCCCTGAACTTAGACTTCACTAAAGAAATAAGCCCCTTTCAGAAAATGAAGTTTCTTTAGCCTTATTCGGTTCAGTGAAGCACATTGTTGGTGTCTTTGTCATTGGCTGGCCCCCATTTCTGATCCAAAACAACCCAGAATTTAAAGAACCTTAACTAAAATATATTGACAATCATTAGATCATTATGACGGAGTATTAGGTCCACATTGAGAAAAAAATTAATTCACAGACTTCGAGAATAAAGTCGTGAATTTACGAGAATAAAGTTGTAATATTATAACCTGTTGTTTTAGAAGAGGAGAGTTGTTAAAATGAGGGCTGTGGAGCATTTCATGGAATCGTACTATAGGTTTCACAAACAAGGAGATGCTTTTGGCACATCAGCAACACATCACAGTATCAGGGCTTTGAAAAGTAAATCCCTGCTTTAAATGGGAAAATAGCTGGAACTGGTCGACTGAGTCGAGGTCCGGCGAGCGCACCTGCAGAGACCCCAGCACCTTATAGGAACGCCTCCAAATCTGCGTGGTTCTTTCTGCGGAAAAGATGCATTTTCTTGTTCTCCTCTTCTAAAACAACAGGTTAGAATATTACGACTTTATTCTCATAAATATACCACTTTAATCTTGTAAATCAAGACTTTATTCTAGGAGTCTGTGATTTTTTTTTTTTTCATCAATGTAGCCCTAATACTCTGCCGTAGATCATAGAAATTTATAACAGTTATTTAGTGCTGGGCCAAAATGTCTTAATCCCTTGTTGTTTACGCTTGAATTGCCATCTAATCAACGGTGGTAGGATCTTAATTTATGGAGGATGACAGTTTATTTTCTTGACTTCAAGTTAGAAGTTATTCTACAGTTTATGTTGTAGTCAAATCAAATCTTCAAATCCTTACTCATGAATCTAAAGTGTTTTTTGTACACAAGCTTTCAAACAGAGGCCTCTGCAAAGTGTTCAGATCACAGAATATGGGCAACACGTGGGAAAATTTGAATCCCCGGGGATTTCTATAAAAATAAAAGCTTCAATTTCACACACAGAAATACAATCACAATTAAGAATTTGAAATTTTCATCTTCTTTTTTTTTCTTTTGAGACAGATTTTACCTCATCTGTATAATATAATATTGGTTACATCTTATGGAATTTTTAGTTCACTGCAACACCTTTGCCAGTTTTCACCATCAAACATTTCTAAGATTTAGCACAAGAAGTTACTATTAATCGTTAGATGTTCTTAATGCCAAAAAAGAGGAAAAATTGAGCATGCCGAGCTCTTGGTTTTGCAAACCAATCTAACAACAGTGTTGCATGTGTTTCATAGTGGAAAGAGAATATTTCCACGGTCTCTGCATTCTCTCTGTCTTTTTCTCAGCTTGGCCCACCGCCACCATCACTAATATAGCCGGCTAACCTTTCTATCATAACAGAGCTACACGCAGACAGACTGCAGTTATTAACCTCTGCAGTGGTGCCTCTTTCCAGGGCCTAATTGCTGCCAATACCAAGTTACGGCTCAATCTAATAAAGATTATACGTGCTGTGCCAAAAGGACAAATTGTTCACTAGATTCACTATGTTCGCTCATTTGGTTCCTGTTGGGCATAAAGTTACGTGAGCCGAAGCATATTGAACATGGTAGTAATTTTCTTGGATATGAGCGCTCTGATTAACTCTTTGAAAGGAGGAAGGAGTAGTGAGACGGAACGAGAGAGGGAGAGGAAGGGGGAGGCAAGATAAACAAGATGGGGTATAAGAGAAATAAAGCAAAACAATTAAATAGCATGCGTATGAATTTAAAAAATGTTCTTAAATTATACAAAACTGTATATTACATATGGCGTTTTTACACTATGCGATGAAACCTCAAGTGTCACTGTTCACTTGAGGTGCAATAAAGTCCAATTAAGGATAAGGATGATGATGATTCTGCATATTAAAGATTTTGACTGTTGCTTATTAAAACATAAAATAACATAACTGTATGTACCTCAAGAGAGGGTTAGAACCATGACCCATAGTTACGGTCAAACTTCAAGCATACAGTCTCTAAGCACCACTGTCTCATGGCGATAAATTGTATTCTATTATTGTATTTGTCTCATTCTAAGGGGAAACAATATTGCTGTCTAGATTATATTCCCTGGCAGCATTAAAGGTGTTCATGGATTATACAGACGTTGAGATCAGGGTAGATTGTGAGCAAATGAAGCAGGACTTCTCTGCTCTGGGAAACTAATGAAAGATCCAGCTGAGATGGAAAGTTTTAGCTCACTTAGGTTTAAATGTAACATGTAAAGCTGCATGAAGCAGTTTTTTTAAGAAAAAGCACAAACCCATTGTGTTTTTCCTCTAAGCATGGAAAAGAATAGGGAACCTAGCACGTTGCCAATGCTGCATCTTACAAAAATTGGCTACTAGTGGGACATAAAAGTTGAAGATGACTGCAAAGTTCCAGAGTGAAAAAAATTAGTGACATCAAACGGTGAGAATGCACACTGTAACAAACTAAATTTCAATTTCAGCCAACCCTCATCAATGTTACACACTGGACCTTTAATCATGTAGTTACATGAACCACAGCAGCTTCAAAGATAAATGAACCAATCAAAATTGGCCCAGCAGCCCAGGTTGATACAAATAATCACTGTTTTCATTGGTTTTATTTATTTGTGGAAGAATTCGTATGCTGAACTCACATGTATGGCGACTGCTGAAACGCCTTTTTATTCACTTTGAATGGAGCGTCACACTTTGAACTGAAATGCTTTCTGGGTCCGATGCTTCCATTTGCTTGTAGCAGAAGTCGCAAAAATGAATGTTGTTGCATGGTGTTACAAAAGTGACGGTTAATGTTTAATCAAAGATGAACAAACTGAACAGCGCTACAAATTACAAAATAATTACAAAAATGCTACAAACATACTGTTGAATACACCTTGACAGATGCAGTGCAAATTAAAGGATAACTAAACCCCCTATTGTGAGGCTAATTCCACCCAATACCTGATGCAAAAATGCCAAAATGCTGGGTGCAAAATGAAGGGGAGAAGGAGGGAGGGAGAGTGTGTTTAGTATGCCTATGTTATTTTATTGATGTGGTTCTGTACAGCACTTTGGTCAAACATGGTGTTTCAAACATGCTTTATATATTTCGATTGGGTCGCAACATTTCTGAATATTTTACTCATCGTACCTTCAAGGACACTGTTTACTGCATCTTTTCGCTGTAAATGTGCAGCTTACAGTACCTTACAGTAAAAACTCACTCAGCATGATCTCTTTAAATCCTGACATCGCTGGTGTGGGCCTGCACTAGAGAGCCTGATGACAAACATGTCATGATGACATTTTTCAACAGCCTGTTAAAAATGTCTGTAGGGAGCAGTGCGACACACACACACACACACACATAATTGCCAGATTAAAAAAAGAACACTGTAGAGATGCACAGAGAAGAAATCCTCTGGCATAATAAGCCTGAGATAGCTAAATTAGCTTCAGGTAGAGTTCAGTTGATGAGTGAAAGAGATTGAGTGCTGCTTTAATGAGGGAGTGGGTGGAAGTGGAGAGGCACAGAGGCTACACACCATGCCTTGCTCAATCAACACATACTGACTCCACTCTCTCCCAGTAATTACTCAAAATCCATTTATTTCGCCGCTACAGCCAAATATTCCCTTTGAAAACTATCAACGAAAAACCTATTGCCACATTATTAAATCTGCCCGAGCGTCGGTGCAGATCACTTGATGCCATTAAAAAACATCATTAAATAACACTGATTCTCATCACATACTACATACTGTTTTTTTTCATTTTTCTTTTTTTTTTAAATGGATCTGTGCCTTTCCATTGAAATGGAAAGAAATTATAGAAGAGCACAAGACACACACTCCTAGACTCAATTCCTAGATTCATCTCTGCTTGGCTAATGTTATATAAATGGCTAAAGCTATGACACCGAAGATTTTCCAGTGGTCTTGTTACTGTTCGATGAGATAATTCGATGCCTCTTGGTTAGTATTCCAGTGTTTTGTTGTTGGATGATTTGTTACAGTGACAGAGACCTGATGACATAATTATTTCTCCTGTGGGAGCTGAGTCCTGGTGATTAGGTAGCAGCGCTGTGATATGTGATGCAGATGGTGATGAGGGGCGGAAAAGGCAGTCTGTGTGTGTGTGTGTGTGTGTGTGTGTGTGCTGGTCAGCTTCATGAATAAACATTTCTTCACAAGCTTGCAAGATACGCAGTTGTGGTGTGTCATAATCTGTTGATGCAAAACAAAATGTCCCTCTGAGACTTCATGTCAGGGTTGTGCATGTGCACACACACACACACACACACGTGCACAAACGCCGTTATATCTTGTGTATGGGAGTGCACTTGTGTGATTAATTGCACAGCGACAGCATCCAGTGTCATTCTCGTCTTTATCTCAAGGTTACAGAGTGATGCACCAAAGAAGATAAGCAGGCAGTGCAAACAAACTACTTACAAATTACACAGAACTTTTTTAGTGTTTACATCAAACAATAAATAAAAAATAGATTCGGAGGCAAGTAACAAATGAGGAGCAGGAGGGTTTGTGTGTAGCCAAATGTCAAAAGTGAAAAGATTGCAGACACACAGAGAGACAGAAAATGAGACCAAAACATACAAAAAAAGCGCAAGAGGGAGGGAGGGAGAATTCTTGATGCCAACTCCATGTTTTTCAGGGATGGAGAAATGTCACTTAGCAAGCATTAGACTACTGCTTTCATCTCCTCTCCTATCACAGAGACATGGGGAGGTGCTTTTGAAAGGAGTTTTAAAGGGCTCCGAGCCTGCCTTGGCCTATGAAATCATGCCATCACTCATTTTTATCAGCATGGAACATGTAAAACATACCCTGACTCTGTGTCTGAAGAAATAAATAAATAAAATAAAGTCAATGATTTATTCCTGAATCTGAACTTTAAAAAACTCCCCACCTGAAGGCAGGTCAGATTCTTCCTTCAGGTTTTTGAAGGATGGAGAGATGTGACGGTGCTGTTAGAAGATACAGAGGAAAGTTGAAAGAATATATACTGTATATATTTTAAATCCTGGATTCTTTCAACATGTCTATCCCTCACTTCATCCAAGGCCAATGTTTGGGAACCTATATATTCGTTTGGTGGTATATATCACAATTATTATTGCATTGTTCTGTGACTTGTCATTGATCCAGAGAGAAAAGCTTGATCTTCCTTCGCTGAGATTTGTTGGGCATTTGTTTTATATCACTGGTTTTGTTTCCTTGATGTCACTGTCTTCTTGCGTGATGCAGACAACAGAAAGACTCAGGGGTTACTGACGTTTCAGCTGCTGCAACAAGGATCTGTAAACAAACTAACAAACAGCCACGGAATGATGGCCACTGACACAACACAGTCAGGTCTGGTCTCTTGCCTCAGTCACATCAGACCATTGGAATTATTTTACAGGCTGTGTTGACTGGCTGCAAACGTGAGAAGAGATATATAGTGAAATCACACATACACTCACATAGACATTTGTTCTAAAGTGTAAGTATCTCTGTTGGATGTAAATGCTTCATGTTTACAACTGAATGGCGATTGGGGCGTGAGCAGAACCCTGCAATAACCAGTGAGAGCGAGTTGACCAGGAAACGGATGTTATAGTCTTTTGTTTAGAACCGTAACTTATACAAGCCAAGTTGATTCCATCTTCTCAGCCATGACTTAATGCACATTTTGTTTTGCGTTTCTCAGCACTTCATTATTTCCCCATTCTCTTAATCAGGTCTATATGCCTAAAGTCATTGAGTTGCTGTCATGTCAGTGTTTGAGTAATTAGATACTTAATAATATGAATGTAAGTGTGTTATGTTTCATGTAAATTTATTGTGCAAATAAAATGGTAAATGTTCTGCCTGGTGCACGTAGCCACAACTCCAAACAAAATGTATATTTCCTCTACAGTAGCCCCTTACTGAGGAGCAGCAGTAGCCAAACTGAATTTCTCATCATGGCGACACTGAACACAAGAGTCATAAAAAAACATTTTAAATCTATACTGCTGCAAAGATGTGTTTGCTGACCAAACAGGTGAATAACACGTCTACTTGCTTGAATAGATGTCACTCGGTTGCTGCCACTGTTTAACATTCACACGTCTGGTGTTGGAGAGTATCCACGGTTATCAAGGCATGTCATACACATGCTGAGAGGATGTAGTGATTACAGTTGTGTACACACAAATTCAGTGAGTGGCTATTATACATAATCCACTATCTATGAAGTGTACAAACACTACTGTGTCATTGAACTGCACATCAAAATGAATAGAGAACTTTATATTTGTGAGGATTAACTGAGTGAAGATCAGCTAAATATTTAGTCTCTGAAGTGGGTGTCAATTCTTAGCTCTGGGAGAAGCAAAATAAGCAGGGCATGTAATATTTAAACGATTATGGACCATTGCGGGGTTATTGGAGTTGTGTGGTAGTTTTCCAGTCTACACTTGTATTGTGGCCTTGGAGAAGGTCTTCAGGGAACCTCACTGAGGGAACAGCCACAGTGAGGGGGGTTAGGCTAGCTAATTGTAGCAGCTAATAATTGGTCATCACTACAAAAGCATACTTTTGTATAGAGAAAATACTCCTCTGTACTCAAATAAATGCCATGACTGACTCCAGTGTTAACCTTAAGCTGTCAAACTCTATTCTATAGTTCCCATGCATCTCATCTGTTAACATGTGCCTCAGCATGATGTTCAACCACGCCCAAATATAGATCTTATCTTATTCAGGAACATAAATTGGACCATTTAATAATTCTAATAATAACATGCTTTGTCCGGCATCATATGTCTCTTTTTCTTTTTTTGCTTCAAAGTATTAAAAGGAATGGAGGACCATCATTGGGAATGAAACAGACAGACTGCATCACAAACAGTCTCTAGTGAGATGGTGCTGAATTCTGTCCCTTCCTTAGAAAGGAGTTTCCTTCCTTTGAAAGGATATTTTGTGTGTGTGTGTGGTTGATCTTCTGTGTTTCCTCATATGACTGTGGGTGTGTGTGTGTGTGTGGGGGGGGTGGTTAGCATGGGCTCTTTTATTTGTGAAGTTACAGTTGAATCGTCAGAGCAGATAAAAATTAATGACTTTCCTTGCTGAGCCTGAGCTCTCTAACTCCATCACACAGAGCTATGACAGCCCTACACACACACACACACACACACACACACACGCCGTGAATCATCCTCCAATGGATGCATTTGTGTGTGGGAGAACGATGGGAAATGCTCTTAAATCCATAAGCACACGCTGAGTTCACACTCATACACGCACGTAATCACATATCTCTTGGCAGACTTTGTTTCAATTAACATTTTTATTGCTGAGGAAAGTGAAGGTGGAGAAAAATGGGATTGGACGTCAGAGAAACCCCTTCTTGTTGTGTTTGTGTGTGCATGTAGTGCAGGTCCACCTACACACACACACACATAAAACCGCGTGCACCGTTACATTGAGTGGAATGAGAAAACTAATTTTGACATTATGGATGGATTTACTTATAGAGGTAATCAGTCGAGTGAGGCGGAGACATAGAGAGCAATGGAAGAAGGAGAAAAGATAAACTTCATAAATTCTCCTCCTTTTCTTCTTTTGTGGGAACGTTCATAAATTCTGTACCAATTGAGTTTTTCAATCAGCTTTTATTGGCTGAACTGAGGGTGTGTATAAATGAAAATGGGTCTTAATTGTACATGCTCTTCTCCTGCTCTGTGGGCTTCAATAAGTGGTGTCATGGCTTCACCTCTGTTGAACTAGTTCCTGATTCCATTAAAGCGTCAGTGGTCAAGGTCTATGTGGCCATTAACCCCTTACAGCACTGCCACCAACACTCTAATTCCTACTCAGCAGTTATCAAATGAAATCGAGGGAAAAAAAAACAATGAAAGGGGAGAGAAGGAGGTAAAAGGTGAGGCAGGGGAGACATGAAACCAACCACACCAGTGGTTTGACTCCAAAAGACAAGATCTTAATTAGTAAAATTGAAGACCCCATTCAGACCTGGTGTTAACATCCACTCTGAGTGATTCAATCTAATGGAAATTATTATAAGTACAAATATGAATTCAACATCTGCTGGTGGTTTTGGCACCTTTTCGAATAAAGAGTGTGGGAAGAGAGATCTGATCTCATGTGGTCACATGAGATGCATCCAGGACGCATTTCAATCCGAGGTGTGAACATTTTCATTTTCATTTTAACTCTGTTTGCATGTGATTGGTTCACAGAGGACACATCGTTTCGGACCATTTACAGCAATTTACTCGACAGCTGCTGCTGTTTCTGATTTGAATCATTTGCAATATTCACTGGAAGGCGACATATCAGAAAGTGTGTGAGGATTTTACTTCATGACGGATAGTCCGGTTTTTATTTTGCTTTGGTTTTTGTATTTGCGTCTGCCACTGGCTTCATCACCCGCAGCAAAAATAAGAGGATTAGAGGAACGGAAGAGAGGAGGAAAACCACTAGTTTACATAAAGTCACTGCACAACAGCTATTCTACAAGAGCTTTGATTGTTGGCGAGTTTGTAATTTCATTTTAATTGAGTCATCGGGACAGCTGCTTCCTGCTGTCACGAAATAGTGAGATAGAAATACAATAATCTCCTCAATGTCAGCCGTTGACATGGCGTGGCTGTCGAGGAGTAACGGCGACAGGACGAAGAGAGACAGACGAATAGGGTGGAAGTGAGTGAGGAGGTTAAGTAAGATGGAAGGATGAAGCAAAGGACAGGAGAGAAAGCGTGGTGAGTTTTGACTGTCAGCGTTGATTAGCGTCAGCAGGCGAAAGGAAGACAGATGGACACTATGAAGTGAGGGTGTGTGAGTTGAAAGGTGATAGGAAGGCCCTCCGTTTGCACAGACGCACTCTCCTCAGAGAATGAGAAAGTGTCTGTGCGTGTGGAAGGTGGTGCACGTGTGGATGCACTGTGTGTATGGTCTGTACATTACACCACATCACACTTTCAGGGTAAGCTCATGATGGAGAGGGCAGGGCTTGACCCCACTGCATTCCCGCATCAATCACAGCCTCATTCCTTCTGCCAGCCTCAGAGCTTAGCTCCAACCTTTGGCCCCACCCCTTCAATGCTCCACATGGAGGGCCGATGGGAGCACACTTGCCCTCCACATTCACAGGTCAGATACTACATTTCCCCATGAAGCGGCCATCTGAGATTTGCTCCACCCAGAACTTGACATGGTTGAATAATGTAGGGAGCACTGCCAGAAGAAAACACAAGTGATACAGATGTTGTGATACGATCTACATCTCTTCCTGTGAAATGGAAGACTTTTCAAGAGCATTTGGGACAATAACGGAACATTGCTGCCTCAGGTCAGGAACAAAAATATTGGAGGTTGAGGCACAAACTGCATGTGAAAGTGATAGATGTGTCTGTACTCCCCACCCGTGTGTTGGGAGTATAACAGTATTGATAGACATTTATTTTAAAACACCAAATACATCGTTAAAATCAACTGTAATTAACAAATAAAATTAAGAAGAATTCACAGCCAGCAGTATTCTCAAGGCACATTTCACAGTAGAAGTGAGACGTTTAAATCTAACGAGAAACAATAAACATACATCTGTGTGAAACAACAGCTATAAATGAAAGTGCATCAGGTGTAAACTTTGACTTTTTAGTTTGGCCCATGTCTCGTTCACGAACATGAAGGTAAAAATAGCAATGACAGTTAAATCTACGATAAAAAGGGACAGAAATCGAAAGGGTATGAATGATTATAGGAATCTCATAAACTGTTTGACCCCACTCCCCTCTGGCAGGAGGCTGAGGAGCATCAACTAAGCTCAAACACAGCTTCTACCCAGAGGCTATAAGACTGCTCAGCTCCATGCTACACTGAATGTACTTTACACCTCCTGCTGTGCTGCTACATTTTCATCATGCTGCTGTGTTTTTAATTGCACTAGCGCTATACATTGTTATTTATTCTTATTAAAAGGACTTTATGACTCAATATTCCTTGGCTTATTAGTTAAGTTACAGTATACTTGACAATTAAGGAACCTTGAACCTTGAAGAGCACATGCAGACTCCTGTTTAAAAGAGCAGTAAACCAAATAATAACAAATGTAAAAGGTGTACACTAGTGTACTAATGTTAGAGAGAGGTAAATGGTTAAACAATGACAATGATAGTCAGATACAAAAGTAACTGGGGCTGAAGTGGACTGTCAAATTTTTACATCCTCCACTTTATTTCGATCCTCCTCCCCTGCTGCTCCTCAATTCCCACATATCCCACGTGTCCCAAAAAACCACTGTCCTCATAGGAACTTCCTCCTTTCATCTCGGCAACTTCACTCTGCCCTCTGTCTACAGTCTGTCACCTGCGAGATGAAACCACTCCTTCTCATATGTTACTTTACACTTTTCTGCTTCCTTCCTTCTCCTCCTCCTCCTCCTGCGCCTTCTCTTTGGTCCTTTATTGCTCTTCTCACCCTCAGCTTGCTCGTAGCCTTACCTTCACACCCAACAGGGTTTTGATATTTTTCTATTCCTTTTTCTCTTGGCTGCATCTTTTCTTTATTGTTTTTGGGTTGTTTTTTTTTTTTTACTCTTTCTCTCACTCGTAATGTCCTTGGTTTGATGCCCCAAAACCCAGGCTCGGGAAAAAGTGAGATGGGTGAGTGAATTGGAGAAAAACAATAACAACAGGATGCATCTGGCAAAAGGAACCCACTATTATAGTACAGTGTGTGTGTGTGTGTGTGGCTGCTTGAAATCATGGTTGCCCTTGAGATATAAGTCAACCTTTGAAGCTGCAAAGTGCCTCCATAAGCACCTCTTGAGTGGCTAAAAAAAAACCCTGTTCAGTAAACTGTTTCCACAGCTCGGGCCGAGAGGAAAGAGAGATAAAATGTTTACATGCTTCCTAAGCTGAGATGACATCTGTGGTTTGGGGTGCAATCAACTTTAGCTGGCACAAGCGGATCGATGGAGCTCTCTCCATTCAATTCAAAACTAATTCACTCAAAGATGCAGCATTTTTCTTTTTCTCGGTTTTGTTACACGTCGAGTCTCGCTGCACTGATTGAGAAGCTTTATGTGGGACCATTGAACCATTCAATATATATATTACTTTGTGTCCAGACATATTGCATGAACACGCACATTTATACTATTACAACATCTGCGATGAGACTCAAAGTAGAAAATGTATCTGCAATAGAAGCCAAAATCCAACAGTGACTGGAGTAGATCAATAGTTCCTGTTCTTTTCTTCTTCTTTTCCTTTCATGACAATAACCATCGACTTTGAACTCAGTGAGAGGGACTAACTTTTGCAGAGTTTCAAAGTCTGATGCAGCCTTCTACACACTTATGGGGCAGAGATCATTGCAGCACCCCCACCCCCCTTTTGGTCATTTTTTTTGTCCAAGCTTCAGCGACAGAAGGTGAAAATGTATCTTGGGACCTCAGATAGTCTGGCCTTTGACAATGACTTGAAAGTTTTAGTAAAGCTCTTTCTGACCTTTTTTTCAGGGAGCACTCTTGTTTCTTTGCCTCTCTAGAATAAATTGTCCTGCCTCAGCTACTCATTCTTATTTCAAATGGAGGCTGGTGCATGTGTAAGTGAGGTGAGGAAGGTGTCCCTGAAATGTCTCTTTTCATCCAATACAATGCTCAAGGGGACTTAAATAAGTTGACATGTCATACATACATTATCAGGGTGAATTATTATATTATAATTAGTTATAATTAGTTATAGGTATAGACTTTCTTATATATGTATTCAAGTTACACATTGTAAGGATAGGGTTCTCCCTGTAAGATCTGCAGATCTGCATTGTTAAAGAATACATTTACATCATTCACTGTCATTTCTAAGGTACAATCCTAATAAGTTTTCAACCACGGCAAGGTTCAGTGAGGTGAAGATGTGCAAAGCAGAGTGCAGCAAGAAGCAGAAGACGTTCAGCACGTGAAAGACATGCGGCAACAAATCATGAGACAGGAAAGACCAAGAATCAATGTGATTTATCAAAGCTATTATCACCAGTTGGGTTTAAATCAGCCTGTTGAGCTTAATGGAAACACTTGAGGAAGGCGGAAAAAATAATCCATCAGTAAAAGGCAAGTGCAATGGCAACAGGTTAAAGGATGATATTCACATGCCGCTGCACTGGGGTGAAAAAAAATAAAGGAAATGGCTTATATGGCAGGCAAGAAGTATGTGTGAAATGATGAGGAAACTACTACAACATTCTTCGACATACTGTAAGAGGAAATACAATGATCGATGGGAGGCAGCAACGAAACACAACCATATCAACAGCTCCTGACTTTTTATTTATCAAATCCTTCATGATTCATGTAGTTCACCAAGATCTATATATCTCTATATTTGAATGAAAACCTTAGTACTATTCAACATATGTGTCACCATGGGTTAATTTGTTCATCACGGTAGTTTGTGGTGCTGATGGAGGGAATGATGAGTGAATTTGGTTCTGCAACTCAATATACCTCTTTGTAACTGCACACCACTGCGTCTGACTGTGGCTTTTTACACTTCTACTCCTTCCTGCAGTAAAAACTCCAACCAAAGAGAGATGAAACTGACTATTTTTGTAACTTGTTGTGTAAATAAGTGTCCAAAGGAGGGAATTTGCACTAACTTGCTGATAAACACATTGCATTTCCTACAGCTGCTTCACAATAAACGCCTCCTTCTGATTCACAGATATAAAGCCTCTGCAGCCGCAGCAATGTTATCACGTGTGTGATAAGGCTAAAAGTGATCACTGAACAGCAAAATGAGCCTGATATCTCAAAGAGCAAACAGGAACACAGGAGTGGAAATCAATTCCGAACCACAGAGATTCAGTTAAAAGCCACATACGTAATAACAGCTGAACAACTATACTACAACACAACAGAATGTTGAACCAGCCTCTTTCCCATGGTTCCAGTTGTTTGCTGTGGCATTTCATAAGCTGGTGTGTTGTCACGACGTGCATGAAGGCTTTCTGAAGACAGAAATGCTGCCTCATGTTTGCAATAGTCAGATCAAGTGAATGTCTAAAAACAATCGGGCCCAAGAGTAAACGCTGAATAACCCCAATATGAGCTCCAAGGACTGTTTTTTGTTTTTTATCTTGTTGGTACTGCTGTTGTGCTTCTTCCAATAAGAATGTGAACGTTATGTGTGCTAAGAACAAAAGTATTTGTTCCTTTTACACTGGTGGCTACTGCTGAACAGTAAAACCACCACTTCCTCCCGTCCTCTGTTGAGTTTGACCCGAGGGTCTTCTCTTTGCTGCGTGCTGAGGCTCTGATTGGAAGCCGGGATAGCCACAGCCCTCCTGCAGTCACTTTGTGCTGAAATCAGATGGATTTGACAGTGAGAAGGTTCATCTTTGTGTGGTTCCTCTGACTGAAAATGCAAGCAGTTGCATTTCTATCAACACATTGATTACTGAATGTGCTTTTTTGTATTTTCTGTTCTCAATGAAGCACTTTGCTGCTGTCCTGGAATTACACTGGAAATACACTGGATTTGTAAAGGACTTGACATTAGTCTCTTGAACAAAGATCCCATTTTGACCCCTAAGTGTGGATTTAGGTATAACTAACCTCCTGTTGTCTGTTGGATGGAAGACTTCAACTCTGATGTTCTTTCTTTAGACATACAGCCTCCAATGTCTGGCCTCACTGTCTTTCTTTTTCTACCACAAACACCTCTCAAAGTCATCAACATGTGTTAAAGAGTTTGCAGTGACATTAAATGAAAAATTCCATTCTTGATATCTTGTAGATTGTCAAAATTCTGTGACGCTCAGCAAATTCCACAAGTTATTTTATCACTGAATCGACCCATATAAAAAAGTAAAGTTGGCAATCAAACTTTAAATAGCATCTTGCCAAAACCACAAGTCATAAATGTATATTTTGCATAAACAAAAATAAAATCTACTTAACGGCTAAAACTTTGTTGCCTTTTCCTTTTGCAGAGTCTGTCTGTGCTCCTCTGATTTGATTTTGTGTTTTCTTTAATACTATTCACTCTTCTTTAATGTTTTTTTTAAAAGAACATCTAATATTCTATAATAGCAGTGCACATAAGGGAGTTCTGTTTTGTTAATGACTCTATTGATCTCCCTCTTTTTCAATATTAAAAAGATTTTTCTCTCTTATTTGAAGGCTCTGGCAGTAAAAACAAACACATTTTGAACCCATCGAGCAGGTAACTAGGTCCGAAATCAGCCATGTGTCAAAACAACAACAACAGGCCACTGGCAGGAAGAATGCAGTTGCATCTCCAAAAGACTGCCCACTCTGCAGTAGAGTACAGTCCCTCTTTGCTAAAAAATGTCTTGTTATTTAACAAGTGACAAGTCCATCCGGCAATTCAGAAGGGCAATGATTTTATCTTTAAAGCCTCGGACACACCACTCAGACGTCAGCCACTGGGCAGCGATGACCATCTATTATGACTTATCAGGCTAGCGTGTGCGGCCCCGAAGCCATCGACATAAGCCGCGCCAACTTGTACAGCCTTACAGCTTCGTCATTGGCTGTTTGGCTCCAGCCACACAGAAGAGGAGAAGAGACAGAGAGAGCAAAATAAAAAATCCATGACAAGACGGTGCACACATCAGGGACTCATACATATCAACCTCCTTCCTTTGAGGGGCTAAGTTCAAATGACAACTATTCCTATAGCGGCATGCGTGACCCTAACTGAATCGAAGCCTCAGCACTGTTCTCTATGTTCAAAACAGTGACTGAGGAGATTTCACCATTTTATTACGTGTTTTCTGTTGGACTTTTGTGCTGAGCTGCGAGCCTGATGTTTGACTCCATTCCTCCACAGACTACAACTTGCTCACTACTCACACATTTGGTAACTGTGGGCAAAAATCAGACACTGATGTGAACCTGGGGCATACAATAATGTTACATTCCTTATTTCCTTATTACATTCCAAATCTCATTTATGAAAGTCAATGTCAAGGCCATTGTAGGCAAGTTTTGAAGTCGTGATTTCATCTGGCCATTCATTCATATTCGAAAAATGATTCATGCATGAATAATCTTACATACATCCCCTCTAAGTTCCTCATTTAATGTGGACATTTGGACACGAGTACAGCTATGGCATGAAGTGACTGTGGTATCACAATTTCTGCTGAATTTGCTCCATCAGCCACAGACCATGCATGCTTGTTGCTTGTCACATGCCAGTAGGGGGCAGTGTGACAGTACAGCATTGTCTGCTATCAGGGTGTCATGGGCTTAAGGCAGTGGCTCTCAAACTTGTCATACCATGTACCGTCTGGTGGAACCACTGGAGGTACACGTACCACAGTTTGGAAACCACGTCTTTGGGATATTTTTGCAAAGCCCTGTACCAGTCTTCCCCTTTGCTAAGAACAGGTGTCCTGACATCTGAGACCGATATATGCGGTAGATCAAAAGGTCAGGCTTTGGATTTATGTAAATTAATACAGATGCATATAACAAACACTACGGCAGGCTCAATAGCTACGTCTTGGCACCTTCTGAAAACATTCAGTTGAGAAATGATATCATTAGGGCAAAGAGTTTTCTTTTTCTCTGTGCTATCATTGCCCACAGCCATTTTCTTCTCTCTTTTTAAGAAAATGTAGGGTGTAATTTCACTTAAAGCAGCCATAGATTATATTTTTTTATTTTGCCTTTCATGCCTGCCAGTCATGTATCCGCTCAGCCAACAGCAGTTTTACGACACCACAATAACCATTTCCCATTGTGCTTCATTGATAGCTTCCATTGTCTACCTTTCCTCTTTTCATCAGAGGGACTGAAGCGGAGGAAACAAGGAATGAAAAAAAAAAAATAATCGGTGGGGGCTGGAGTGGTGTGGGCTCGTTACAGCTCAGGGGATTGCTGTCGTTCTATCTGTCTCTCACCCCTTGATTTTTAAATCCCTCATGCTTGCCCCACAACCGCCCCTACTTCTTGTTAGCAGGACAGGCTTTGTATTACAGTGACAAGTCGCTGCTTCTGTGTGTGTGTGTTAGGCAAAGTGAGCAAAAATGTGTGCAGACTTACAATGTCTGTCGCGTGCGTGCCGTCTTCCCAAACTGGCCCTAATAGTTCCCCTTATTCAGAAAGTAATCAGGGACTGTGTGCCTCCTTCTATATCTTTCAATCATTCCTTCCACTCATGTAATTTGTCATTAGCAGAGTGATGAAACTTTTAATTTAGTCTCAACTCTTTGGGATCAGATGGCAAATCCTTACTCATTTGGCCATTTTTTTACTTTGTCTTGCTTTTGTTTTGGTGTAAACAATAACCACTGATTTTCATCCGACTTGATTATTATAAGTGTGCGTGTGCGTGCGCATGTGTGTGTGTAATGCCTAGGTGTTTGCATTGTGGGTCTGGGTGAATCTCTGACTGCTTGTCCCGTTTTCACCTCTCCAAATAATTTCATCATTAAAGCTGGAATCTCAAGGTGAATTTTAGAGATTTACAGAAAGGTCACTGCACTGCATTTATGTATATTCAACACAATTTTAATCAAGAAACACTCATTAAAAATGCACATAGTGTGATGGCTGCTCTGGGGGGGTTGAGTGTGGTGGAGAATGGCATAAAACATTTACCATAAAGCTCCACATGAGCAGAAGTAATTTAGGAGGTCACACTCAGGAGCAAGCAACACCTCGTGAACAAATGTGTGAAAAAATACATCATGTGCAGCATCAAGAAAATCTATCATTCGTTTGGCACTATTATGCATGTGGAAAAATGTAGGTGTTGATGCAGTATGCTCTATTTACATAATTCAATTATAACTTGTATAATTATTATTCATATTAAACAAATAAATAAATAAAATGAATGTACTGTGACACAGATGTAAATATTCTATTCTGTTTTGTGTTTTTTATAGTTGCAGTACCTGTGCCTGTTTTTTGAGGAGGTTGAAGCAACAATATTTCTTCCATTAAACAATGTCAAAATCAGCACTGTACTAAATTGTGTTAATAATAGGTCACCTTATTCTTGTTTGTCCATCACAGTTGACCGTACAGACCGATCTGTATTATAAAGCAAACAGACCTAATAATCTCCAAACACAGCAAGAGGAGGACGACAAGAACGGCGACGAAGATAGTGACAGTGAATGTGGGACTGACATCATCGTTTTTACCAAGGTAGTGCATTGTTGTCTGTATGAAAATATAATTGTGGTGTTTTAAGATTTTCCCACTCTGGCACCCGTTTTCAAAAGAATTGTGTTTGAGGGTTACCGAAATGCTGTTTCTGTTGAAGTAGTTTTAACAAAACCCAGTGTCCCCCTGGGATTAATTCTGATTCTGGTTCTGATCTCTTCAAGTGCTGGTAGGATGAGGGTACCAGGCTATAGACAATAGTAGGCCATGAATGAATACACATATGATTATATTATCATATCATGGCAGTTTTATGATAATATAATAATATTCTTACAATCATTGTCTAAGAGTCTACACATTAAAAAAAACAGCTATTCTGTTGTGTTAACTCTGCGTTACTTTTATTGAAGCCACATCTGTCTCCAACTTGTTGTCTGTTAAAACAAAATAATAAATCCATATCCATTAATGCAGCAGCCGTGATGTGTCTAAAACAAACCGAGTAGCTGATAAGGTCAGTGTCTGTAAGTGCATGTTGGACAGCAGGCGCAAAACTGAGTGAAGAACAACCAACTGTGCATTTTCGATCACTAGTGCTGATGCACATGCTGCTATATAAACTCTCTCAACATTAGCCTTTAATGCCATCACAAACTTTTTTACAGCGAGGCATGCTGAAAGATTTAAGGAGGACTGTGAGTAAAAATACAGAGAAACATGGGAAAACACACTCTGCTCTTACATAATGTATTTTATAAACCTGAAGTGCACATGCTGTGGAAGAGGAAAATGGCAGACTGCCACAAAATGTGTGCGCGCGAAAGTTAAGTCACAGTTATTGATCATGGTGGTGTGCCGTTTTTCTATAAAAGTCCTTCGCAAAGTGTGGGCTGCTGCCCCCTTAAGGGTTGGAAGGTACTACATGTGAGAGGTCATTAAACATGAAATAAAAAGGTTTTGCATTTTCACTTGTGTAATTAAGTTTTAAATAACAATGAACAATTTACAGTTGATACCAAAGAGTGTTCATAGCAAATTGTTGATGAATGTATGTAAGTAATGCATCTTCTTCAGATAATTCCATGGTGCAATGCACAGGAAAAACTGTCTCTTTCTGCAATTTCAAGGTCAAGAAAACAGGCTGAACATTGCACATTAATCAACATTTACCAGTAAAAATGCAAACAAATGCAATTAATCTGTAGTGCCGAGCAGTGACGATTTTGGTCTGGAAATTCTGGTGGGGCCATGCAGGAAAATCGTATAATGCAATCCAGAAATACCACATAATTACTCTCATACCGTCATACCTGGTTTTGTCTTTTCCCTCTTGTGGGGCCCCTAATGCAAATACGCCATTGGTGCCAAGTCACTCTGATGAAACAAGATAAAACATTTAAGTATATAAACAAAAAGGTAAGAACCCTGTGAACCCTGTTGACCCGTAAGTCTTGGATGTTGATCAGAGATTTGGTTGAAGGGCTTCAATTTTCAGGATTTAAAAAGGGCTGCAACATTCTTAAATTCATTTTGAAGCCTTTTCCATGGGGGTTAATGAGGACATAATGTACAACAGCCAACAGTATGATACAGTATCCCTAGAGCAATATACAGTATATACTAACAGCAAGCAAGTACACTGTGGCTGCCTGATAACTCTTTCCAACATCCCTTGAGGCTGTATGAAAGGGATATGATAAATAAACAATCAATCTTTTTGGGAAATTGGGTATGTTTTACGCAGATGTTCTTTGTAAATCCACAGTCTCCAGGTAAAATCAATATCCATTTTCATCTCGATTGGATGTGTTTAGTCAGAGTGCAAACACTGGGACAAGCTTGAGCTTAAAATGTCGTCAAATTTTGCAATGCTGTTTTATGAGCAAATACTGATGTAGTTCAAGTTCATTTACATTTAGCCAGGTATCATCTGTCCGTTCACTTCCAGAGTCAAGTCTATGTGTTCTTTTGACTTTTGAAGTGAAAAGCAGGAAGTGTAACACCTGCAGCTATCAGACATTAAAAATGAGACTTTAATCAAATGTGCTGTTTCATGTTATATCAGAAATATATCACAGCTTTTGAATGCTGTTTGTATCAGGCCAAATCATTTCAAATTCTGAGATTGAAGTTCAGTGTAAGAGCTACAGATTGTGAGTGATATCCAGGTCTGAGGTGTGGGAGGGTGTATGAAAACCCTTTGCTTGTAGTAAGTTCTATTCCTCTTTGGGTCATTGTTACAATTGGACATTTGCACTTATAGAATCTGTTGATGTTTAGTAGGTTGGTATGATACAGTACTCAGTATTGGGTCAATCTTGATCAAAATCACCGGGCATTGGACAGATAAAAATGTAAAATCTAAAAAAATTCCAAAAATTCTATTATATGGCATGCTTCACTACATGCACAGACTGTAAAGAATTATCAGCAACAGTGATTAAGCTGAGTCATGTTGCAGGCTGTTTATTTCTTCTTTATGTTGTACAGTTATAGTTACAGTTACATATAATTGTGTCTTTCTTGAAATAGCTTGAAATGGCTGTTAACAGTTTCATAGGTTTAAAAAGTCTAAAAATATTATAATTATAGTGTTATCATGCCATCCCTAATATTTAGTGGACTCCATTTTACCCATATTTATTTAAAATTTAACGACCCCAAAGCAGAATACTTCCATGCTGGTGGTTATCAGATCATATCTCATCATTAATACAGATTAAATTGCATTGTCAACGTCTGATGTCTTTTATTCTATATGTGTCATGTGCATGTGGAGTTATCCATACGGTATGTGTGTTCATTGTTGTTGCATTATTGATTACATTTTCTCATGTGACAGCTGTCTGGCCTCACTGGTGTTATCACATGACGACTGGCCATGATAGCCGAAATCATGAGATCCCAGGTGATAAGAGCTAATTCTTCAGAACTCATTTTTTCATTTGTATCAGATCCAGCTGGCTTACTGCAGGGCTTAAACAATGACACCTTTTGTATCAAACGAGCTTTGATTTGTTTCTGCCTGTATCTGTGTGGTTATTGTAACTCTGAGCAAATTGACTGCATGAATTCATGGCTCTTTTTTGTCAAAATCTATACCATTTATGTTGCACCTTGAAAGACAAAGATAGAAGACGTACACAAAAACAGACCCCACACACTTACATACAGCAAAAGTCCCATTGTTTTACGTTACAGCAGCTCAGACTAACAAGTACATTGTAAATTTAAATCAAAGTAGGAGACACAAGGTATGGGTGGTAGGAAATAACTCTCTCTCTCTCTCTTCCTCTCTCTCACTCTCTCTCTCTCCTCATGCTTCGATAATGGTATTTCTGGACATATCCCAAGTTATTACTGTAAATCAGGCAGGCTTTCAAGACCTTTAACACAAAGTAACAGTCCCTAACAGCAGCCCCGGGCTGCCATATAGAAATTACATGAATATGGATTAAAAATAAAAATGGGATGGAGGGATATGAGGGATGGTTGGAGGGATAAAGTGAGGAGGAGGAGCAGAGGTAGAGGGGGGGACTATTAAGATAGAGAGAGCAGAGAGGAAGAAAAATCCTGTGGAATGAGAATGGACAGACTGAAGGGTGGAGGGAGGTTAAATAGGAGAGTGGTGTTTGATAGAGGTACAACAGCATGAGGTAGGTAAGAGGGGCAGGTAGAGAATGTGCAGGTGGAAGGGCAAAGCTGGGCCAAGGTTTGCAATGGAGAACTTGGATGTGATGGAGAAATGGAGGAAAAGAGGGGAAAAAAAGAAATGGAGAGCTATTTCACATCAAGAGTCTTTCAACACAAGTGGACCACTTCCACCTCTGGCCCTTTGGCTGAGGCTCACAACAGTCTGCACTCATATGCAAACCAAGGAAATTTATGGAAATGACTGGTTCAGTGTGGACTTAAAAATAGGATTGGCTCTCAAGCTCGCTCATGAATCATGCATCCTTTTCCAAGTCAGAGACTTTAACTAATGGGTCATTGTAAGGAAAAGGGCCCTCATTTGGCCTTATGCCTTGGTATTTGATTATTTCAATAGCATATTGCTGCCTGGACACACGGACAAAAAAAGTTCTCCAAAATGATTCACAAAGTTCAGCGGGTACGCATTTTTTTATTTGGGTGTGTTTTTGTATACAGACTTCATCAACGGAAATATCTCAGCATCCACAGGTGGACACTTCTCAATCACCCTGCAGCGTCACACTTTGTCAGACTGCATTATGGGTCTGTTGCTCTGCTTTGCGTTTGGGAGCTAATCAAATCACGCTCTTAGATGAAAAAAAAAAAACATCATACCAACTCTTGCTACAAAGCAGCCATCCATCAAGCCTTAGGCCCGCCCACCTCCAAGCATTGAAGTGACATAGGCATGTGAGTCCCACTAACAGTCTGCAAACAATGAATTCCACCTTTCATTCATTCATCTTCCACAGCTTTATCCTCCACATTACATTACATGTCATTTACATTATAGATAGATAGATAGATAGATAGATAGATAGATAGATAGATAGATAGATAGATACATTACATGAGGGTCGTGGGGGGCACTGGTGCCAATCTCAGCTGACATAGGGCAAGGGTTGGGTACACCCTGGACAGGTCGTCAGTCCATCACTGGGTCACATATAAAGCCAACAACCTTCCACAATTTAGAGACAATTCAGTGTCCAAATCATCACATCTGCATGTTTTTTGGACTGTGGAAGGAAACTGAAGAACCCGGTGAAAACCCACGCACACACGGGGAGAACAGAAAGGCCCTTGTTTGAATCCCACCTTGACAGTTGTAAACTGGTAAACAGTAAATTATAAAACATGAGTGCCTCATTAAATGTACTGTAATGTTAGAAGGAGATGTTTATTTTATATGATGTCACAACGGTCTTACGGAGCCGATTTGTGCCATATTGTGTTGTTTGGAGACTTGGCACTTCAAAGAACCAGAAGGTAAACACACCATTTGTACTCAGCACATGCTGTTAATGATAATGATATAAGCTTCATATGAGAAAACAGCTGAAATGATTTAAATTATGCTGCACCAATCATTTGAAAACATGTTTGTGCTATATGTCTATATGTGTTCAGTACTCAAATCAGGTATCAAAGTATCAAATGTATAAAGAAATTACCCAGTGGGCTTTAGATGTGCTTTATCATGTTTTCAAAGAGATGTTCAATTATCCCTCTTTTAATATGAATGAGCACACACACACACACACACACAAACTATATGAATTTCCTTATTCCTTTAACCTGCACATCAGAGAACTCAAACTTCATTTTGAGCTCAAAAGTTGAGAGTTCAAAGAGGCTGAAATCCATATATGCAGTCACTCTCCCAAACACACACACACACACATTCACCCTGCAGATGTATTCCCACTATTACTGTGCAAGGAACACTATTAAGGAAGTGCTGTGGTTGCATCTGTTCTGAGTGTGTGTGCGCGGGTGTGTTCAGCCTTGAGCGAGTCATCTATTCCAGCAACCTTCCTCTCTCCTCTAGTCAACGCAACAGAACACGCAGCGCCTCTGAACACAACTCTCCAAGCTGGAGAGGGACAGGCCCGGTATTTCAGCATGACTTGCTGTCGATTTCTCTCTCTCATTATCTGCTTTTCACACTTTCTTACACTTGTTCTTGGAATCTGACTGTCTTTCCCTCTGGGTTTTCTTCCTTTCTTTTTCTCGTCTTTTTGTTAATCTCAATATTGTATCAATGCGAGTGCTGATCATGTCGGCTCATAAAACAGACGGCGAGGGAGAGGAGCCGGGGCGCTGACTGTGTGTCTGCATCCAACAAGCTCGAGTGACATTTTACAGAACGTAACGCTGTAGACAGTTTAAGTGTCATTTGATACAAGACTGATGACAACGAACAGGAACTAAATCCCGGCAGCATGTGGATGGACTTGTGTTTTCATGTGTGTGCATGAATCTTGGTGTGAACACAAACACAGGGGAACAAAGAAAATCATCCCCACATTATTATCCAGTGACACTGCAAAACTGTCAACAAATGTATACAGTATACTTTCTCTGTGGAAAATGCAGAAGATCATGTGTGTGCGTTTTCCACGCACATGTACGTACTCTATGCGAGCATGTGTATGTGTCTGTGTGTGTGTGTGTGTGTGTGTGTGTGTGGTTGGACGACAACACAGTGTTTTTCTGCAGTGCTGCAGTGCCATCTACAGCCGGCTCCTGCTCAGAAGCAGGGCAGCCTTGCATTCGCTCTCACCATGGAATCAGATTGTTTCCTCTGTGTGTGTGTGTGTGTGTGTGTGTAGGATGGATGTACCATAACCATACAGGTGAGAAGATTCATTTGGAGGAAATGAAATAGCCTTGTGTTTTTTTTTTGCATTTGCATGCAAGTGTGTTCCTGTGGCTTTCTTTTACTTCTCTGGCTGACAACTAAAAAAACCATACTACTCCCATCTAACAGACATGGCCTTTCCTCTGCCTCTTCCTCTTCCTCTTCTCCCTCTTTCTTGTGCCCAACCCCCCCCACAACTCCCTCACCTCCAAATTCACTGCAAGTCCAGAAGTTTTGTTTGCCTCTGCTATACTTTAACATCACACTCAGCTTCTCTCCTCAAGTTTGTCACTCCTCCTCCTCCTCCTCTCTGCTCGCCTCCACTCTCTCAGCATTGTGCGCTCACTTTGCACCACGCAGCTCTTATCTTATCGCTACTGTTTGCTTGAATTATAAGACGCGGCTTATCCTCCCAGAGTCACCAACACAAACAGGTCATCCATGGAGAAACTTTGAATGCTTTCCTCAACAGTCATTTAAATTCCCTGCGCTACACCGCCGCGAGTGTTTTTCAGGCCCTGACATTGGGGCGGCAGTCTGCCGGCGATGTGATTCAAATATCGGTTGATTCGAGAAGGAACAGTGCAATTGTGATTGATGACGGTGACAACGGGATGTATGAATAAGAATAGCATTTGGATTACTGTGTTTGGACCGAATTGGTTATGCATCAAGCTACAGCTGTCTTTCTCTCTCTCTCTCTTTTTTATCTCATCTATCTATTTATTCATTCTCTCCCACAGAGACACAGCTACCCTCATCTTCCGTTCCCCATCTTCCTCTCTCTCCCCGCAGTCCCTCCTCTGAGGTTAATGAATGACTTGGCAGGCGGCGGGAGCTGTGGCTGTGAGGAGCCAGTAGGGCTTGGAGAGGTGAGGAGACGCTCTTCCTGTCGCCCCCCCTCAGCTACTACTCTCATTCACGGGGCTACACTGCCATGCAGCCCTGCCAGGAACAGGATGGCACCGGCTTATTGGATTATCTGTTAAAATGACTTCCTGGTCTTCATGCAGAGCTCTAAAACAAACGGGATCTTAAGCCAGATTTGTTTTTTCTCGGTGTCAGCACATGAAAGCCACAGCCACACAAGTCGGAAAGAGGGGAACAGATGCTCAAATTGACCTTAAACACCTCAGCCATAAGGGCACAATCAATTGGATGTGTGGCTTGCTTCTGTTCATAGCTTCTCCAGTGGCTGTGGATGGTTGGTTGGTGGTCGGTTTGCCTGTCCACTAATTTGGCTCAGAGAGAAATGCATTCAATGGGATGGTTCTGAAAAAGACATACAGTGGTGCTGTCTGAACCTTTACCTGGTGCCACAGTGTTTTACTGCCTAGCAACAATAATGGACTGGCCCAAACTTAAATATTCAACAGAATGACAAAATGTGTTTCAGATTTGTACCATTTGATGGTCATTATAGGAATAGTCTGACTCACAGACTAGGACTCGATCATAGAGCAATTCATAGAGTTGAATTATCTTCTTTCAAATATAAACATACATCCATCCATCTTCTACCGCATTATCCTTCACATGAGGGTCGTGGGGAAGCTAATAAAGGACAATATAGTGTTGCACAACCCGGACATGTTGCCAGCCCAGCCCGGCCAACATTCACAGACAAAAAACTCTCCACAATGACACTAAAAACCTATGATTTATTTCGCTTGTCAGAGAATCTTGGAATAAGTGAACTTAGATGTTTTCTATCCATTGAGCTGTTGTCTCTCATTTAAATGACAATGTAAGCATAGGAACCCTAATATATTTAAAGCAACCTCTTGCAGCAGTTAATCCAGTTATAATATATGCAGTCACTAAAGCCAAACAAAACTTTTACTCAAACTCAAGGGAAAGTCTCAGCACAGTGATGCACATCACAAACACTGCACTTTGATCAGATTCTGGGGTAAAGATGCCAGAGAACGTGAGGTGATTTATTTACAAAGCTGTTTTTTTTCCCCTCAAGATACAAGTTCACTTTTGAACCTGCAATAAGCCAGTATCAGATGTGCCAACAGGCCTTTTTTCTACCTGATGAATTCTTTGAAGAGAGAACCATCTCCAGTCTTTTGTGAGTCCCCTAATGGTAGTTCAAACACTTAAAGTGCTAATGGGTACATATTTGAAAGCTGTCATAATTCTTTTGAAAAAAAATAGATCACTGACTTTATAAACTGTCTTTCTCATCTGCCTGTGAGGTGTTCATGGAGAGTGTGTGTGCGTGTGTGTGGGGTCTCAGGGATGGGCTTCAGAAAAGCACCACATCAAGCTTGAGGCAGCGGCAGAGAGAAAGACTCAGGGCAAAGTCGCAAACAGACAAATGAGCTGATTTGTTGGCTGATTGAGCACAGCTTGTCGATTAAATCCTTTTCAATGTTTGCCTCAATACAAAAGATACTGAAAAGAAGGAAATAAGATAGGAAACAAGCACCCCCACCCCACCCCGACCGGAATAAAAAAGAAAAACGCGGGGCAAAAAAAAGCAAAGCAGGCAACAGAAAGAAGTCGCCTTTGAGACAAAAGCTTTTGAAAAACTCAAAATGGTTACTTATGGGAATTTTAGAAATGACAAAACCCCACCCAAACTCAACCAAGTTGAAAGGAAAAAACAAACACATGAGGAGGGGTGACATGGGCTGGTGGAGGACTGAGAGATGTAGAGTCAAGCTGAGAAGGAGGGCTTGTGTGTTTGTGTGTCTGTGTGTTTGTGCATCCCTGTAATTCCAATATGACTTTGGAATTATGTCTCTGCCTATGTCACCAAGAATCACAGTTGTCATGGGAACATAGGTGTCAGGAACATACATATTTCCACACTGTCTTTGTTGTTGTTAATGTAATACAGCCGTCCCCACAAATGCTCATACACACACACACACACACAACAAGTTTACTTTGGGTTTCTATTTTGATTTTGTTTTTATCTTGTTCCTGTCCTCTCTGTTTCCCCACTTCTATCATCTTTTCTTGTCTCCTCTTTTTAACATTTATTTTCTCATGAACTTTCCTCGCCAACTAGTGTTAACTTTGTTTGCTGGTTTACTGCAGGGGAATTTAGCGTGAGGCCACATGGGGGCCATGGTGACTAGCATTGTTGCCTTACAGCAAAAAGGCCCAGGTTTGTGACTGGGATTGGCTCCATCAGCCATCAGCCCTGCAACCATTAAGTAGATGATAAAGCTGTAGACAATAAATGAATTAATTAATGAATTTAGCATGAGGTGAGTCTAGTCTCAGATCTTTTTGGCTGTAAATTTAGATTTGCAGCTGCTGGGAATGAGATTTGTGAAAGTGAGACTGAACCAATTCAGTATATTTGTAGACAAAACTATGAATTTAAAGAGGGAAAAACATTTCAACAGTGGGGAAAAGTGACTTCACTGATAATAATCTGCATGTTAATAAAGCAACACTGTTGAGCTGAACAATTATTGAAAGAAAAATATCTCTACTAATGAATTACATCTTAAATACGTCAGGCCACAAAATACAAATAGAGGTCAGCTAATAGGCTAACAAGCTTTTCAATGCAGATTTTGTTATAATTTGTTGTTTTTCTCCAACAAAAGCTACACTTTAAATGTATACTCGTGCACAAACAAATAATGAATTAAAAGTAATTAAATAATCACAGGCCAATTCCCTTTTTTTCATGGACAAACATTAATTGGTCCACAGTTATGATCACGCTTGGACTAGTGAATGTACATTGGACCGAAGCACAGAGTCACTGAGCTAAGTTAAAAACGCGATGTCCTTGTAAACGCTGTGTGAAAAACATAGAAAAATAGAATCATAAATGATGGCGCAAAAGAAACTGAGGCTTAAATGTCAAACACAGACTGGCACGAAGTGAGCAGTGAGATTACACACAGGTGGGGGGTAAAGACTAATGAGACACAGGTGTAACTAATGAGGCACAGGTGACACTCATTAGGGCGGGGCAGGTGATCAAATAAGCAGAGGGGAGACAAAGTGAAGGGACCTGAAACCAGAAGAGACACGAGTTCAACCAAGTAAACAAAACATGCAAAAATAGACAATTTTGACCTCAATGCTCGTATAGACCTCTTTCCTGCTGCACCATGTTATCGCTCTAATATATTCCTACGCACATAGACACAACACAAAGCTGTGTTATACCGTGGAAGATTGGCTTTTTTGGTGTTTTTTATGTCCAATATCTGGAAATATACAAAATAATGCATAATGTTAGAACGTTATTGATGTTTTGGGCTATACAACACATTTTCTCTGCTGTCCACATTCTTAGCTAAACAATGTGTAAATCTCATTCCAGCTCTCTCGTCTCCCTCTTCAAGCAGATGAATGTTGTCGACAGAGTGTAACGGTTTGACTTTATGCACCCTACCTCATTTCTCCAACAACATTGTTCTTGATCGAAAATGTTGTTTTTTATTTTGTTCATGTTATGATATGTAGCTCAGAGTGCTTCAAAAATGTAATTAAAACAAAAACAAAGTGTGAGAGTACATTTGTAATTATTAACGCAATGCTAAAGAAGAGCAGTGGGGGAAAAAAAACCTGTTGAAATAAAAGGATTAAACAGAGTTTGCAGTCTGCAAAAGAAAATTTGACAAAGTGCTCCACACAGACATGAGGATAATTACAAATGTAAAAAAAGAACAACATTCAAACTGAGTTAAAAACCAAATAGAAACAACGTTCTTTAAGAGAGAATTAAAAAGGAAGTGAGTTGGGCTGCCGTGCAAAGGCAACTCATTGCACATTTTCAGCGACTGAAAACGCAGTCACTTCTAAGCTTCCTCTAGTGTTCGGGACTAACAACAATGACTGATCCGCCGACCTGAGAGAACATGAGGGAGCGCATGACTGCAGCAGGTTGAGCAGATCATGTGGAGCAAGACTATTTATAAAAAATAACAAATCAAATCATTTTAATATCAATCCAAAAATAAACCCGGAGCCAATGACGTGACACTATTATTAATTGGAGTAATGTACTCTCAGTTATCCGTACAAGTTAAAAGCAGCAAGCAGCACCTCTTGCAGCAAGTTGTCTCAATTGAAAAAAGCTGGACTTAACCACTGAGCTAATCTGTGCATCAAGTTTAAGATCGCTAACCAGTCATACACCCAGGTTATCGTTGAAGGGCAAAAAATGTATTTCTGAAATATTTATTAGTATTAGTTTCACACAATTTGCATTTTCCTGTTTTAGTGGCATATAAATCTGACTGTCATCGGTATAAGGATGGACTTTTTATTTAATTTCAATTTAATTCAATGTAAAATCAATACAAATAAAAAGCATGACTTCAAGGCCATCCACAACCTCGCCCCTCTTTATCTCTCCAACCTTTTCCACATCGCCTCCTCCTCCATCCACCTCACTGTACCCTCTGCCTGCCTCAGCACCATGGGGAGCAGAGCTTTCAGCTCCTCTGCTCCCCATCTAATTCACTCCCACCAGACATCCGCAACTCTGACTCTCTTCCCCTCATAAAATCCAGACTCAAAACCCACCTGTTTAAAATAGCCTAATTCCTCTCCATTATCTGTTTACTGTCGTCCTGTTTACTGTTTTCTATTGTTGTTTGTTTGTTTGTTTTGTAAAAAAGAGTGTACAAAAATAAAAAAATAAAATGCATTATTTAACCAGGAAAAACAAACCACATTGAGATGTAAACAGTCAGCAGCCATACATACCATATAACAACATTAACAAAATAATCAAATGTCCAATTTTCAGGATCACCATCTTAATCATAAAAGCCCAAGAACAAGTACACACAAATGTGTCTGCCTCCAAGTTGTCCAGCATGCTCCTAAAAACAACCAGTGAGAGCAAGACTTTAAGTTTTAAACGATGCAGTGTTGTGTTTTCGGAGTTATTGCCCATAACTTTCCAGTTCAAAGACACCTTGCTTTACTGCTTACCATCGATTATACATCTAAATATAAAACATTTCTTGAATTACTGTAAATACAACTTATATTATATCAATAAAATAATGTTAAATACCGTCGATCATTACAAACTGGAACCTAATGTGTGATGTGAACCTTATTTCTGCTCCTTCCGCTGTTTATCTTAATCAACAAAGCCTAATAGCTCCGTTGGAACATGATAAGTCAACAGTTTTACACTCTGATTATCTGTATGAATAGTGTGTTATTTGCTTGAAAACAATGGGAAAGTTTTGTTGTTCTTCTGTTTTTTTTAATCTAACAGTGTTGCAATTCAAGGTGCATCTACTCTATTAGGGCGGAGAACATTAAGAGATTTATATTTGTTTCTGTGCAATGAATGCGATGCAAATGGATGACAGCAGCGAGGGGGGAGTTAGTTAGTGCGAGTTTGAGCTTTCATCAAATTCCTTCCTGCCACCCTCACAGGAAACAAGCTCGGGATAATTGACTCACTGTGATCAGAATCGTAATCATCGCCACCATTGCGTATGAGGAGTGGTGTTTATGTGGAAGCTAAAAAGCGCCTCCCCACTGTGCCGGGTCTGCTGTATTTGTTGTCTCGTACAGCTACAGGAACACCGCTGTGACTCGCTTCCTCTCTGTCCATTAGGATACACACTACTGCTATGGATGACAGCAAAATGCATTATCCTTCCCATAGATGAAATAAATGAGTTATCGGTTTGCCAGTTTTGAAGTAACACCTGCTGAATTTGATCAGTTTATACACTTCGCCACCCTTGTTTTAGCATAGAAGTCTGACTCTTTATATCCCTTTGAATCACCACTGTTATTTGTTGTATTGTGGATGGGAAAGGGTTTTGTTATTGCTTCCACACACAGGAGAAATGCCCATCAGCCTGATTTCCAAATAGCTCCCAGCAACGAAGATTAGAACAAGGGGGTTGTTTTTGTGATTTTTGTTTTATCTATTTGCTCTCTTTATTTTATGGATGGGCTTTTTCACCACATGCAAGCTGCTTAGAATATCAATAGCAAGCGCAGATGCATCTGGCAAATTCCATATTCTTCTCAGGTGCCGGTCAAGCAACCGCAGCATTTCTTTCTCTCTTATATCTTTTTCGCTCTCTTCTCCTCGTCTCCAAATATGGTGATTTTTAATCACCTAATATCATGGCACAATGAACAGATTGCCATGAGTCGCAAGTGGAAGCCGTGTGAGACAAAACAAGGAGAGAGAGGCAGCTTTGCCTCTAATTAAAAAAAGTGAATCTGATCTGTGTGTGTGTGTGTGTGTGTGTGTGTGTGTGTGTGTGTGTGTGTGTATGCGTGTGTGCGTGTGTGTGTGTGTGTGGAACTTGGATTAGTTGTTATAAGTATGCACCTGCATCTGTTTGTCAGTATGAGAAAAAGTTAGGAAAGCCATAAAAGTAGACTGGAAAGAGCATGAACATTAGAAATTGTTCATACGTTATCCGTCACATCTCAATCAAAGTTCTACTTTACTTTTGGAATATGGTTAGTGCTTTAAGACTTGAGGGAAAGAGCTGAATAAATCACACATGAATAGAAATGGAAGTTGAAATGGATAGAAATCGAAAAATTTACATTTTTACTGCAATATAATGTCACAGCTGTCTCTCCTTCTCATGCAGCTTGAATATTGGATAGGTTTGTTCTCGCAGTTACTGAACTTTCAAACTTCATTCATATTCAGAGCTAATCAACAAATGTTTTTAGGTCCATGTGATAGAATTAACACAGGAAGCAGCAAACAGTGTTAATACAAAAGTAAATTATGTCTGAGCACAATGACAGTACCGTTTAAATAAAAAAAGCACTGCATAAAAATCAGGTTTTGATATCTTATTTAGGTGGAAACATTGAGTCAGCATTTCCTAGGGTTCCTGTTTTATTTATTTATTCTTATAAGATGGGACTAAATTAGTGATTCCCAACTCTTATGTTCTTGTTTTCATTATCCCCTCTCCACTTAAAGTCACTTAAGTGTCATCTCTTAAAACTCACTTCTTCAAAAAGACCATCTAATAATTGCAATAATTATTCCGACAACTCCAATATGTGTTACTTTGAATACATCATTAGAGCCCGAGCACTCACACAGTGGTACGAGGAGGAAAACCAATGCAAAATGGCTCCTCCTCACATACAATGCACTTAATGATCATGCCCCTTCATACCTGAAATAAGTAGTTTTACCTTATCACCCTAACAGATCACTGAGGTCCTAACATACAGGCTTGCTTGTGGTTTCCCAAGACTGTAAGAGTAGAATGGGAGACAGAGCCTTCAGTTACCAGGCTCCTCTCCTGTGGAACCAGCTACCAAATGACAGTTTGGGATGTCTGCTCCTGGTCTCTTTCTTCTGTCTCTACCTCATCTCCCTCTTGTCCTTTAATTAGGGTTCGAGCAACAAGGGCTGCAAGAACCCTATTGAAACTGGTTTAACTTGGTTTTGTTGTTTCTGTTCTCCTACTGCTTGTATTGCTCTGAGTTTCTAACATTGTTTTCAAAAGTTATATAGACATTACTATTATTATTATTAGTAGTAGTATTATGTCACGATCTCCTTGAACATTTTTCAGCCAATTTGAGAAACTCACAAATAAGAAGTTGAGCTTGTGCCGGACATTCCTGCTAACATCCAAATAGTTTATGCTATTTATACTTTTTTTGAATTGAACCTTCTCATTAATTTGTGATTTTTTTCTATTAAAAATGAATGAAACCATTGTAAGCCTTTACTCCAAACAGTTGGATAAAGTGCAGGAAACAATTGTTGGAAACATTCATCACTTCTTGTGAAATGCACCTCTTCTAGATTTTATTTTTTATCCGTAGTTGTTCAATAAGAGACAGACATATTTAAAGCCATATGGTACAAGAAGAATATAAATAACGCAAAGGAGAGTATTTAATGAAATGCTTCTTATTCACTGTGCAGGGAGCTTTGTCACAGACTGTTGAACTATATTGTGGAGTCTCTTTTTGTTTTAGCAGTTGAGAAATTAATGTTCAACTTTCCCAACAACAGCCTATGACTCACGTTATGAAAATATTCCAGCAACAAATGCCATTAATTGATTTAAATGTACAGTGTGTAGCATTTAATGGGGTTAATTGGCCAAAATTGTTGTAATATTGTGTTTTATAGCCTTACAAAAACACAATATTGCCACAGCAGAAAATACAGCAAACAACAAAACAAATTTGCCATTGCAAAACAGGAGAGACAGAGTAACACATGTATAAGACTCAACACTTGGCAACAAACAATCAGAGGGAAACTGTACAATATTCATAATATAGAATAATGTATAAGCTGTATAGTGGAGGATGGCAAATGCTATGAATACGGATCACAGCCTTATACAGAGGCTATTGCTAAGTCCACAGAAAGGGAAATGGGGTGGAGAATGCGAGTGAATAGCTACAGAGGTTCCTCTGTCATGTGAATCACTCTGTGAGGATCAGCACCACGGCCAGCGACTCAACAAGCCTCTCAGCAACAGTGCAGGAGTCAACTGCAGCAAGTACAACAGCCACAGCAGTCACAGTCAGTCACAAATGACTAAAACTAATGCTGCACCTCATATAGTGACATACACGTGTAATATACATATATGTCATTTTTATTTAAAAATGTATTTTACAGTGGATGAGAGGTGATGATGATTCTGTGGGCATTAGTATGGTTGAATACTTCAAATTGTGTTTTGTACAATTCATGAAACAATACTGTAAACATACACTTCCCCACCACTTTATTAGGTACACTGGACACCTAATAAAGTGGCTAAAGTGACACTTAAGGTCATACTTCGACATCTGGGCATTTTCACTCAGAGAACTGCAGCACAGTGAATATGTTCCTAATTCTTTTGGACCTTTCTCTGTAAACCCTAGAGAAGGTTGTGAATAAAAATCCCAGTAGATCAGAAGTTTCTGAAAAACTCAGACTATCATCAACAAACATAAAAGTAACATAAATCACTGTTCACCCCCAGTCTGATACTCTGTTTGAAACATGAAGTTTAAAAGGTGTACCTAATAAAGTGGCAATTTCTTGTATATATTATGGACAACTTTAGACTATTTGTCACATTTCTTAGGCTGTGTCAAATGGTCAATGTGTCTTGTGTTAATTCCACTTCTTGTGTCATGCCTGGCATGTTTCACTCAACGAAAAATGGTTTCCTCTATGGGACAAAAAAGGTTTTCTGTCTAGTCTAATGCAAGAACCATGCAAGTTGTTACTAGAACTTATTTAAATTGTCATAATAATGCAACAGCTAAGTAAGTTCAGAACAAGGTGAGGACCTGATGTGAACATCATGGAAAGGGCCCAACACACAAACTTTACTGTGCTGCTTATTGTTGTTTTTGTAGAGTTAAAGGTACAGTGCATATAGTTATAACAGTAATTGGCAAAGTGGCATGTTGCAGCTGAATATCTCTAACCTCACCCTTTCCATTGCAAGTGTGTCATATGTAATGTATGTAGATTTCAGTTAGCATCAAACACACAAGATATTTAGTTTGTCCATTGTGGTCTCTTGCAAAAACATGGTGGTCCATGCTAACCTTGCTCCTTTAAAGAAAAGAGTTTATTCTGGGTAATAAAAAAAAAGTAAAATCACACAATAAGTATAATTATTTGATCTTCAATTTAAACAAAAATAATTTATTCTCAGTTTTACACACTGGACCTTGAAGTTATAGGAGCTGCAGCTTTGATGAGGAGACCTGTAGAGATCTTAAAGAAGAGGTTTGTTCAATCTGTCCAGCAGCATTTCTGTCTCCTCTGTCAAAGTTATAATGGCTCTGGAGATCACCAGCACTTATCTATCTTTAAACGTTGGACCACTTTGTTGTCAGAGACCCGTGTTTCATCAACTTCACTGGCAGCCTCATCGGAAACAATAGCTGTGACAGCAGGAGACATTAGGACTGTGTGTGTGTGTGTGTGTGTGTGTGTGTTGTCTTTGAGCAGTGCAGCAAGAGGCTAAAAGGACATTTAAGTGCTCGCCCCGGAATGGTCATTTGCTGCTTGAATGTGTCATAATGTCTTAAATGGGTTAAGACTCTCAGTAGAGGAAGTCTTGATCGTTATTTCCTCTTTTTTTTCACCCTGTTGCACTGAAGCCATCTGGAAATGTGGCATAACTGAAACTCCTTTTGGACGATTAAACAGGTGTTTGCTTTTGAAAGAGACATATTCATAACTATAATGTAATGCTAATTCAGCGCTCACTGTTTAAAGACAGATGGATACAGCAACAGCACTGCATTCACTTTGTTGCTCTATTGCTCATTTTATGACTGTCATTTTAGTCTCTTGTTTTACTGTACGACTTGTTGAGCCACTTGTGTTGCCACGGCGACTACATTTGCAGCACTTTTACCTAAACTGTGTGTGTGAATGTTTGAAATGGCATTAAATTAAAATTAAAATCACACTACTTGAAATAATTTTAGTTTCTTCCAGGAATGGCAGGAAAAAATAGTCGGAACAAAATTTGCACATGTCACGATCTGACATTGTGATTATATTTAACACGTAAATTGGAACTAAAAGGTTTGTCATCTTTAAAAGTGGGTCACTAAATACAAAGGTTTGTGAATTGTGATTTTAATTTGCTGTGGTCTTACATTTAGACTCCTGTGCTGAATTATAAAACAACGACTTTAGGATACAAGGAACAACAAAAACCTGAGTGAAACATGTGAGTGGCTTATGATTGTTATGTTGTTATGTATGCTGCATGTTCCACGTGTTTGTCTCAAAAAGTCATGTTACAGCAGCAGCAATCTATATTAATGATGTCCAAGAAGACGGAAATTTGAGCATTGAGTGCTCCTGACAAGTAATAGCTTTATACAAAACTTTCAACCGCATCTCCGGGAAGTGGATATCACACTTTTAATGTAAGTGATCTATTTCTGTCAGATGGCGACAATCCAATTGATTACCTCACAGACAGCAAGCAAATTAATAGGAGTGTTATACAACACAGTTTGACATAAAGTATAACAGTACAGTTGGAAAGTAATGGCTCCAGCCACTGAGTTAAGGTGCCTTTCTTTACTTGAGTTACAGCAGAAAGAAAGCCACAGAAACACACATTTATCTTTTAGGCTGTCTGGAAAACCTTTTGGACTCTTGCTTCGCCCATATTTATGTCTTTTTGATCACATGTTGTGTGAAGAATTGTGGTGGTAGCTGTGTGTGTGTGAGAGAGAAAGAGAAGCAGTGAGAGGGAGTAAAAAAAAACATATGGCAATGGGTCTGTTGGTTTGTTTAAAGCTGGGCTGAAATGAAAAATTTACTTTCATTATCAGGATTTTCGTTTTGCTATATACCTGAATGGGCTGGTATGACTGCTCTTGTGTTGAATATATCCTATTTCTGTGAGATTACAATCAGCTTCCACGTAAGATAAAAAAAAAAAACTTAACTGATGATAGGCTATTACAAGAGCCAGCGTTTCTCACAGATACCATGTGAATCCATGTTTTTGATACTGCTCCCCACCATCACACATAAAGAAAAAAAACAATGACATAGATATACAGACACTTAGTATTGTCTGTATTGTCAGAAAAAAATGTAACAACTCTTTCCCAAAGAAACTAACTTGCAAGTGTACAGTGGTAACTACGTCTTTCCGCAGATATCTGAATCTGTACTGTGCGTTAGCGCAAGATCTCAGAAACACAAGGATTTCCCCCAGGCAATCAGCAGAGATTCAGCTACCTCACAGAAAGCTTTATCTTGAAATGAATGAATCAGTGGAGGCCTGCAATGCTCGAAACGTCAGTGCAGCTCCAAAAGGCAAAAGTTGAGTCTTCTGCGTTTGTTTGTACCATAGACGGGCAAGGAACCATAAATGGTACCTTCATGGATCTTGGTTTTCTAAGACATGCAAAAAGTCTTGTTATAGGGTGGAAACTTAATTTCCAAGTATTTCAATGAGTGCCTTGTAGTATAGTGAGATTCCACTTTGCATGTCCGTTTCTGCTTTAGAAACGTGGCTGCGCAAGATTGGTGGCCTTTGTAAAGCAAGACCTTTGCCTCAAGTACATATAAAAGGATTATTCTACGGCCATGGAAACCAAACCATCCTTTAAAACAATAATACATTTACTCAAAATATATGGAAACATACAACGATACAAACAACAAAACAACCACATAAGTGCTGGAAGATTTCTTATTCTTTTTGTGGAAGTAATAGCCTTACAACGGTCATAATATCAGTGACACATTTTATACAGATAGAACAACAAATTAAATATAATATTGAATAAATGAAAGATTATGTCACCAGCAAGAAATGGCATCTTCACAGGTCTTTTCTTGTCTTTCACAGTTTCTTCATATTATCACCTTACAGCTGGATGAGGTGGAGAAACTGATAGAGAAGATATGTATGTATATATATATATATATATATATCTATATCTATATAGATATATATATACACATACATACATATATGTATGTATGTATATATATATATATAGATAGATAGATATATAGATATATATATATATACACACACACAGATATGCATGGTGTCTGAAGGTACCAGATAATATGAGATCTACATGCATGGGATATCTGATTATTTAATTGTTGTCAATAAATGAAGGACAATGAAGGATTGACTTCACCTGTTAGGGTGCTGCAGGCATAGAAAACACGTGTGAATCATGGAGCACACATCATTCATTCATACATGATTCAGTCAGATAGACTGAGAGGTCAGAACCTAAAAGGAAGAGACTATAGAGACGAAAGTGTGCAGAGATTTTAAATTAAATTCAGCTTCTCATGGTTAAAAAAACAGTGGGTCAAACTACACAGAGAAACATTATGCATTTAAAGAGAAACCATCGAATGCAACATGAATATACGGATGCGGGGTGTAAAGAGTCCCTTTTGTCAACTAGGAAAATCCCCCTCAGTCCAAAATTCTGAATGGAAACACCTTTAGGCACTTTAGGCCAGTACTCTCCCTATTTAAGGTGAAAGTCCACCCTTTCAAGCAGGCTGTACCGTAATCATTCAACTGCAGTCAGTGGGACAGGAGGAATGTGCCACCAAATTGGTGTCAGTGCTGAAGGAGCGCTGACCAATCAGCAAGTGTTGGAGTCAAATTGTTCAATGCCAAATGGTCAAGTAGAAGTAAACAAAGTTGGAGCAGTTACATGACTAAACAGTCAAATATTGGTGTACTATCTAACTAGTGTACTAAACACAGCATGGTGAGCTTTATTGTGTACACAGTGTACACAATAAATCCTCTTAAGCCCGTAGGTCCCCCAATTCGGAGACTCTGACGGAGTCTGCACAGCCTATTTTCGATAAGGATTGCGAAAAAAAGTGAATTTTGAAAAAATATAATTATAAAATAATTATTATAATTAAAAAATGTATATATATAAAATATAATAATTCAGCAAAATCTGGGCTATAAAGCTCTAGTTTAAATGTGACAAACACTGCTCAAATAACTACGTGTCAAACTAATTTATTGCGCATTTTGCCGCATTTCTGGAGCTCATGCTCCGCCAAACACACACCCTATGGCTCAAATGAAAGCTGAGACTCTGCTCTACTCCCAAGCAGTATAGGACAAAGCATTACGGAGATGAAAGCCAAAGAATACAGATAACAGAAAGTCGTTCGCTGAACAACAACTGTAAAATTGCTCTTACCTTCAATTTTTCTCTGTGAAAAATTAATCTTTCACTGCAAACAAAGCACTCCCCGGTTAGACTGACTTCATGTGTTACATTCAAAAGCTTCCGGGTGTCTCTAGGTGATGTCATCAGGTTTTGAGAAGCATTACCCTATCCTAAGGCAGCAGTCAGGTCACAGCCGCATGCTCTGTTGCTTCTCATTGGCTAACGAAGCTGTCAATCAACATTTGGAGACAACAGCTTCCTTCTATTGGCCGTAAGGAAGCCAATGAGATGTCATCCAGTCATGTAGACCATTCCCTCGCTGAGATCCAGGCCAGCAAAGAGAGACAAGTCTCAATGGACCCACCTGGTGTTTGTTTTTTGAATGGAAAACATTTTAAAGTCTGCAGGAACTTAAATAATAAAACAATGCCAGAAATAGTTTTATTGAACATTAATAGTTATATAAAAGTGAAGAATGTAGTTTAATACATGGTTTAAATACAAATGGCACAGATGTTTCCAAAATGTGACAAATGAGTCCTCGTCTGGAATTTTTGCTCTAAAATCTCTCTAATTTTATTCTGCTTCACTTGATTAAAGTCCAACTTTGTAGAGATTATTTTCATAGGTTTTAATTTGATTTGAATGAGTTTAGAGCTGATTCTCCATCATTCAGAGAGATATTCATCATCATTATTATTATTATCTTTTCAGGCGAAGCTGAATTATTTTCATTTTGTTTTGTACCAGTAACACTTACACTGATATTAACACATCTTAACACATTTTTTTCCTTTACTATGACACCAAAAGTATTAAAATAGACCTTGTGGTTGCAGATATATACTCATTATATTATGAGAATGAAATATTCGAGCAGAGACCTAAAAAATAGGCTTAGGGCTTAAGAGGATAAAGAGGATAAATAAGTGTCAGGAGTAGTATCTATTGTCTGTTCAAGGGTCGCCGTGCTGTGTGTGTGTGTGTGTGTGTGTGTGTGTAACAAGTGGTTATTTGAGTTTATGTTGCCTTTAAATCATCTTGAACCAGTCTGGTCATTCTCTTCTGACCTCTGCAATTTCTACCCATTAGATATGTTTCGCTTATTCACATTCTCTGTAAAATCAAGAGATGACTTTGCATGAAAATTCCATTGAATCAGCAGTTCCTGAAACCCCCGCTCTGTTACCAACAATCACGTTCAAAGTCACTTTGTTCAAAGAACATTGTCTTGACTATGTGAACATGTCTAAATGCAATGAGCTGCTGCCATGTGATTGACTGATTAGACATTTCAATTAAGCACTCAAAGTGAGTGTAGACATTGCTCATTGCACCGAAAACATGCATATTCTTTCATCTCTTTAAAACTTTTGTTGGTATACTTTTTCTTTTTTTTTCTTAATCAAAGAGTTTTCATACTTTCCTGTCTGTCAGCATGTTTTTCAGGTGACTGTAGGGCCAGAGAAATGTGTGGAAGCCTCTTGTCAGTGTGGCCTGATCCTACTGGTAGGAGACAAAGCGCAGTAATGAGCACATGGGTCAGCATTTTCTATTTTGTGACTTCTCACAGATGCGAACACACACACACACACACACACACACAAAGAGTAAATGACAAGCACCTATGTTTCTTGAGGCAGTTTCTAAGCTGTGGTTTTGTTCCATTTTACTTTCTGCCAGTTCCAATATTACTGTACCATCAGCAATGGTGGCAGTTCTTTTGTTTCCCTTGTCATTCAAACTTTGACTGACAGTGAACCTTGCAAGGCTGCCAGGCAGAGTGGAGTGAAGTGAATCAAGAGGAAAACGGACATGTCGCTTTTACACAAACAGAACTTGTTTTGATGTTTGCAAGACGTGCGAGATGGAAAAATAAAGGGAATGTGGGATTTGAGAAGAGGAGAGCGATGCGGACGTCAGTAAAGAGACAGGAAGTGTCACATCGCTCTTGAATTTGAGCAATTATCAAGATCAATTATGGTCAAAAGTATGTGATTTTAGCAGGAAGTGCAGACTATGTCCTCTACCTCACAAGTACTTCACCAGCTCATTCATGTCGTCATTCAGTCACAACCTGACATGTTCAGTTGTCACCAATCACTTGTTTACTGTCAACGTTAAAGGTGTTTCTCTCTCTCTCTCTTTCTCGCTCTTCTGTCAACACCATGGAGACCCTCCACCCTTCCATGACCTCAGCTTTTAACATGTGACATCTCTACATCACAGCCTATGCTCAGAGGTCCTACTTTTGTTTTATTGTCATCATCAGCAGCAGCAGTGTTTTTCAGCTCTGATTTAAAATGTCTTCCATATTGGAACCCCATTATCCATCTCTCTGAACACAAAGTATTCCCTCTTTTTAGATATGTGAACACTCCATATTTGCAGTCTCAGATTCTTTTCTATACCTTTTTGTCAGATTGGCCTTGACGTTCAGTGTGTAATAATTAGTGACATATAATGGGGAGACTGCAGATCCAGACTCATCCACTAGCCTTCCTTTCCCAAGCAAGTCTGCAAAAGAATGTTGATCTTTTTTCATTTTCAAAAAAAAAAAAAACTTGATTCAAAATGCAACATGCTTACTCATCAAAGGCTTATTCTAATGATGCAAAAAAAAAAGGTTGTATACACTCATCCGAACACAAGTATATGTATTCAGTGTCTGCCAGTACACGGTACTGAATGTTACACCTGGTGCCTTTAAACAAACGCTAAATTCAAAAACACAGGAAAACACACACAACACTGAGCAAAACCATCTGCAATAATGTAAAGATACAGCAGCTCACGTAACATGAGTGACAAGTGAGGTGAAGCACTGATGTGGGGTGATAACACCTGGCTCTGTCACTCGTGGACGGGGTTGAGGTTAGGACTAAACACCAACAGGCGTAAGATGGACTTTTTATGGACTTGGCTTTGAGCAGATGAACTCTGTCAAACTAAAACAGGAAAGGTCCTTCTCCAAACTGTCAAATACTATATCAGTGTACGCTGCATCGTTAAACTGCTCACTCCCATTAGTAAAACCACTGAGCTCAGGAGTGAAGAGAAATAATAACGTTTCCTCGAGGGAAAAGAAGACCCTCAGCGCTTGTTAAAGTTTGAATTAAAGAGTGGACTCTTAAGGCACAACCCAGGAGCAGCAACAAAAGAGTGTTCTAAAGGTTTATTGTAAAAAGCTGTAAGACTGAAGGTGGTAATAGAGTCGAACAGGTTGGTTCAGAGAGTTTTAGGCTGAGGCAAGAGATGGCAGGAGTCCAGCTTGGATGAGTGCAGCAGGAGCTGAATCCGGGAAAATGATCAAACACAGGTTAAAAACACACAGTGATTAATATTCAGGTAGACAGAGAGGTAAGAGATTCAAAAGGCAGAAAGGAGGGGGCCAAGCATTTCTACTACAAAGGACAGCAATGATCTATGACGCCGTTTTCAGCCATGAACTTGGGGACATTTTCCACAGAACTGGGTCTGGAAAATCGGTGGTGTTTGGGTCTTCCAGGTAAGGGGTGAGACCACTGGTCAGGGTAGCAGGTGGCAGGACACGCTCCGATTCATGCATTGTAACATGGTTTGACCCAGCCCTTAGCTCAAAGCCTATATACCTATATTTTTTCGTGTACAAGGTGAGCAAGAACTGTTTAACATAACGCTGTTGAAGAATAGAATTTTTTAAAATAATAAAAGCATGACTTGCATTTTCCCCAAACACTATCAAAAAACAGAGGAAAAGAAAGTGAAGCACAGACCAGTGCAGAAGTCCTCTTCTGTATGTTTCACCTTGCCCTCATAACAAAGCAAAACATCCTCTTATTTCATAAAAAACATCTTGTTTGCCACTGATAAAGCAAATCATATTCTCCCTCCCAACAAATGTGGCTCCCAAATCTCATAAACCTCTCCCAACCTTTCATAAATCTGTGTTTTTTTTCTCCTTCTTTATCCTTTCATTCTTTGTTTTCTGTTTTTGTGACCCTTGCTTTTGGATCTGTGGTGCTTCTTTATTGTCCAGATAAGTCGTAGCCGGTGGGATTTTTTTTCAAGTACAATGCACTTTTGTTATAAAAGGTGGGGGGATTAGTGCCTGAGATTAGTCGATATTATCTCTAGCTCTTACCTGATAGAGTATACAAGGCCTTGGGGGGTGAAACAAAATGACTTTCCGAGCTTCTCAGTTGCAGATTTTGAGAAACACTCTCCCACAGCTCCTCCTTGTTATTGCTGTTTTCTCGTTTGATTAGTGAATGATGAAAGAGTTGCTTTGGATCCATCTGCTTTTCAGAGGAAGGCAGCAAAACTCGGAATCCGGTGAAATAGAATCCAATTGAATCCTGTCGGGTGTGTGTTCTGATTTGTGTGGGATAAGCGTTTTCGGTTCTGGTGGTGTCCTGCAGGATTTGGAGTTTCATCACATTGACAGGGTTTAATAGGGGGCAGGGGCTTTAAATGTCCAATTGCCATGGGGTTATGATGTCTTCCATGTCAATATTGTTATCGTTCTTGGTTTGATAGATGAGGGATGAAAAAATAAGACTGTGAGAAAAATAAAATGAGACTGGCTATGTCATAGTGCTCACTCAGGGTTATGTAAGTCCTGATTCTTTTTACCGTGGGTATTCCAGTTTTGCCTGATGCTTTTTGAAAAACACCATTTTCAAGCTGTTCTACCAATACATGTTGAAGCAAAGACGGAACCCAAGGTGATGTAAATACTGACAAAGAGGTACACTCAATAATGGAGATAGAGAAATGACCCTCGATGGAAGAGCATAATAAAAGAGAAAAGGGAAGAGGATGCTTTTAAACTCTCCTCCCTCCTACTTCACCCCTGTTGGAACCAACAAGTGTCGATTTTCATCAATTTGTTTTAACCCCATCTTTTTGTGTTTGGCCTTGCCTTGACTTACTTGCACAAATGGAAGAGCTTTTAAAGATGCACTTACCCTCTGTTTGGGTAATTTTAAAAACCCCATACATGCCCTCTTGTCTTACACACACACACACACGTTTCCTTGTGTGAGTAAAGCAAATTTCTGACTGATTTACTTATTTCCCATGTCCTCTTTTTTCTATCCCATAGTCAACGGGCAGCTTGTTGTGATGCCACCATGTTGATGTTTCACAAGTGGAAGTTCACAGATGTCACCTGCAACTGGGCTGCTTTTGGGTAAGGCTTGTATTTGTCATTACTCTATTGTTGGTCATGTTGCTGTGGTTCTAGTGTGTTCTTTTGTACTAGCTTTGAGATGTTGATTTTTTTGTCTCTCATCTCTCCATGTTAGTCCTCTCTTTTTTCTCTCCCCAATTATGTCCCCAACTCTCATCTGTCTATAATTTCCCTTTCAACCCAACCAGCTGAGGCAGATGGCTGCACATCTTTGAGTCTGGCTCTGCCACCTTGAAATCTTTGATTAAGCTTGATTGAAATGTTAATCACTTTGTAACATTTGTTAAGTGCTATAAATGCAGTTTGTTATTATTACTATCATTATTATTATTATTATTATTATTATCACATGGTATACTGTCCAGGGTGTACCCTGCCTATTGCTCTATGTCATCTGAGAATTAGAGCGTTAGATAATGGATGGATGGTTGGATGGTATACTTATAATATCAGCTGTCAATCGAACTGGTGTCCACTCATATGTGCCATGCTTTATCATTTATTTTAACTCAGTCGGAACATAATTAAAAAAAGAAATTGACATTGACTATTGAAGAACACCCAAAACTACACAAACAGAGAAAAATAACATCACACACACGTTGCGCATAAAAAAAAAAAATGCAAATATATGCCTTAAGACATATAAATAAATAAACATCTGTTTATGCTGCAGTGTTTCCGTTATGCCTCCAATGGTTGTGGGTCAACACATTTTCAACACAGAGCCGACCTGAAACCCAAACAACCAGGTTCTGCATTCAAACTCTAATTGATATTATGTGAAAAATCCGGCCGTGGATTTTGTAGCAAATTTAATATTTACATTAAAGGTCCTGTGGACCTGAAGACACCTCATTTCTCCCCTCCCGTTCTAAAGCCTGTTAGAAGTATGACCTTTGCATACCGGACACGATCCAAACACTCTTTCACAACTATGTCCACTTCCATTTCCTCCTTCTTCTTTCCTCCACTCTAGCTGGTTTGTCTGTTCAAAGCAAGGCCGTAAAGCAAGGCCCTTGCATAAAGTGCATATAAACATCTCATTTTCATGCTATAAACTAAGCATTTTCTTTTTATTTTAAAGCAAATATATACTTATATAAACAGTTCTGCCAATAGACCATCCAAAATAGTACACACTAGACCCTAAAGATGGTATTTTTATGGTAACTTTCGAAGAGGTCGGGCTGAAAGGGTCACCTCTTTACCTATGAGAGAGATTTGTGGGGAAGCAACGGCTGCAGGAACTTTCTATTTGTGATAATAGTATAGTATATACAGCATATTCATTCATTCATTTATTCAGAAAGATGCCAAAGCTCAGGATTTGCTCATCCAAACTGGAAGAAGTTTAGAAGGCTAGTCAAAAACTATTAAAAGGTTAACCTGCCAATGCTCCATCCAGTCAAATAATGGAACAGTAAACTTCAAGTTTGGTGAGATGCCATGTCCCCATGGGTGGTGATCAATAGCAAGAGCTTGAATTGCGGTCACTGCAGAAAATGGATGGCGGCGCGTGGTGACAGGAACAGGAGGAAGAGTGAGGGATGATGTGAGAAGTGGCACAAAAGGGGGCAGAGGGAAAGAGAAGGAGAGAGAGAAGGGGTGATGAAGAAGAAGAAGAGAGGAAAAATGTTCCTGTCCCCAGGTTTGGGTTAGAAACACTTATAACTCAGGACCATAGATTATGACAGTCCAATCTTCTGGGCTGCTGCCTGAAAAATAACCACGCGCAGCCTGCTACCACACACACACACACACACACACACCAGAGTGAGAGAAAGGGGATCAAGGGGAATGTAGAGAAATGAGGAGCCAAAAGAAAGAGAAAGAGTAGGAGGCGTTGGAAATGAAAGAAGGATATGGATGTATGCAGAAATGGCTGAAGTGTAGCGAGAGCACAACTGTAAGTGGGATTGATGAGAGCATAAAGAGCAGTTGAAGTGAAAGTGTGATAAGAGGCTTTGTGGAAGAAGCACATGGAAGAAAAACGATAGAAAAGAACAAACGAGAACAAACAGAAATGGAGGATTACTTGGATTTAAAGGCACCATCTCACTCTACAGTACAGCATCATTTTTCATATGTGTCTTCATATGTGAATGAGTTGTTTTAGGTTAATTAGCAAGGTCTGATTTGTGAGCTTTCTTTCACAAAGAAAGATTATTTACAATTATGGATTATGACATATTTTGGTAGGAATGTGCAAATCTGCATATGCATTAGTCAATCAGTTTACCTAAATCTGGTTTCAGATCACTTGACAGAGACATGTCACCCTCGTATAACAAGGCTTTGTCACTGTAACTTATGCTAATAATGCTAGCATCTCTAGTAAATGTAATGTAGAGTGTCCAATTTACCTAACCTCCATATTGCATTTTGGACTGAAGCCGGAGAACCCGCAGAAAACCCACGCACACACAGGGACAACATGCAAACTCCATGGAGAAAAAGCCCTTGTTTCAGCCGGGGCTCGAACCTGGGTCAAAATTCACATACATCTAAATCCAAATCTTTTTTTTTCACCACATTAACTCACTCCACTTCTCTCCAACACCCAATAAATGAAATATCAAATGACAGACTCCACTCTATGGGCCCAATGTTGACAAACATTAACATGTGCAAATGCCAGGAAAAGCCGTATAATCTGTGCTGTATTCAGAGTTCAGCCGTCACTGCAAACACACACATTTAATCCCAGACGCTTTTGCCTTCTAATCAACTGAACATTATTTATATGAATGGATCATGCAAAGATGCAAGTGGGTAGTAAATTACAAACAAATCAGAGTGTGCAAAATAACCAGCTGCTCCTTCTGCCATTTTTCTCTCTCTCTTTTTTTTCAGCAGAAGCATTTACTAGATGTTCATCCACTGTGGAGTCTTTGGAGTGTAAGATGCAGGCAACACTGTGTTTTTTTTCCCAGCAGAAGACAACAACTTTTGATGTATGAGAATGTAAAAGCCCACGTAAAAAATAATCTAAAGTTAATTTGCATTTGCATTTTTTGAAAAATTATCCTGCATAAAAATGCAGCAAAAGTTAAAGTGGATGGGAAAGTTTTTCAGACCTGGAACTAATTCACTTCCTTCGCTCTCATCTTCTTCCCAGGATCGTCCATCATTGCCAATTTCCTCCCATCCAAATTCACTCACTTTATCTTCTGATCTCTGAAATACCTTTAATGCAAAAAAACAAAACAAAAAAAACACAGAACAAAGTCTGTAAACTAGGTTTATAACTCAGAGGATTAATGCCTCGTCTGACCACCATGTTTGTGAGGTCACCTTGACTCACTCAAATCTGAGCAGTTATTTAATGTAAATTGAAGTGAATATTTGTGCCAAATCTGACAGAAAAAGGTTTGTGACGTCACAACAACCTTGAATTTGACTATCAAATTGGAATCAGCTCATCCTCAACTCTAAATCAGGACTATATTTTAAATAATTCCCCCCAAGACAACACTCTGAAGAATGGAGCAACCAAACCAAACAACATGCCATTACAGAGGTCTAAAAAGTCATATTTAAGAAGAACCACACATTAGGGCCTCTGTGTAAGAGGTAAAAGGTCTTTAAATTAATAAGCATGAATATAATTTTACATACATGTCTTTTAAACATGAAGCTACAGCAAGACATGACTCAAACATTAAGATATTACGTGAAAATCAATTAGCTTTATGTGTGGTTGGTAGAAAACAGGACCCAGAACGCAGCCAAGCAGATGAAGGAAGTGATGATTTAAATCTTAATAAGATGGCTTACAGATCTTCATGGCGGGGGCACAGACATGTAGAAGTCCAGAATTTGAATTCCTCAGGCTGAAAAGGCAAAGTGAAACACAAGCAGCACAAATGAGGAGCGTGAAAGTGAGCACAGAGAAAAGATCAAACAGAACTGCACAAACAAATCAACAAAGAACACAGGGAGCACAGGGGCTGCGATGCAGGTGCAGACAATCACCAACAGGACACATGCAGGAAGTAATCAAAGTGAGAGACGTACAAGGAAAGAAGCAACAAAGGGAAACACAATACAGCTAAAGTTAAACAAAAATTTCATAATATAAATCAACTAAATAAAAGTCATCAGATGTAGAGTAAAGGACTGCAGCTAATGATTGTTTTCATTATCAGTTAATCTGTCAATTACTTTTCCAATTAATTGACCCGTTCCGTTAAATTCTTATATAATACTTATTATTAAGGCCAAAACTAACAATTATACAACGGCCATGATCATCATGATCATATGCACGATTAAGTAAATGTCAGATTATAATAGAAAAGCAATTCTAATAAAGTTTTAACACATCAGCTGCTCTTAATTCTGGGTTGCTTCCTTAAATTCCCATTCTCATTTCACCTGCAGGCAGCCATTAACGATGCAATCTGTTAACAGTCCTGACTTACATCCTAATCATGGTATTATTTGTGTCATATGTGCCAAGACAAAGATAAGATCTCCGGAGATTTTTAATCAATATGTCTAATATTGCAAGTTCTAACACATTAAATGAATTGACTTTACTTCTCTCGTGTGATCCCATGATGATAGTGCAGACGTGTGTTTTAAAATCTTAGTCTAACTCTTGCACATTTGGGTGACGGGTGATACAGAATGTCTCCTGCACTTTGAGTTCAATGTGATTAAAGGCATGTATATTAAAATTGAAAAAAAAAAAAAAAGTGACATTGAAGACTGAACTGGAGATAAAGAGGAAGAGGAAAGGAGAAAGTTGATGAGAAGGTGGAAGGAGTGAGGATGGAGGAAGGGAGGGGCGGAAAAGACGAAGTGGCGGAGAGTAATCGAGGTGAAAGGCCGACAGATAAGAGAATGGACAGAATGAGGTAATAGAGAGATACACAGCTGCAGGACTGTGAAAGGTGTGTAGAAGGTGCTGGTAGAGCTCATTACAGCTTATCTCCATAGTGGCAGTGTGTGTGTACGTTCCCACTAAATTTATATTTTCACCACCGTATTATGAGAGGAGTGGAAAGAATTTGATGAAGTAGGTGTGGTGTCCAAACTACGTGTAAATTCATATCCATGCACTTGGCAGGAGAGTTGTTTGCTTGCGCTGCATGAAAATGGAGACCTGGATTTGTCGCGTGAAGCCTCGGCATTTCAATTCGAGTGCGGTGCTCTTTACGCCGACCGATCCCTTTCGCCTCGCTCGTGTCTGTCTCTCCCGCCTCGCTCCACCACGCTGAACTTCTCAACTCCTTCCTCTCGCCCCTAACTACCTTTTTCTCTCACCTTCTTCCGTCGTCTCTTTGCCCTGAGCTGCTTCCCTCCATCAATCATGCATCCAACTCACACACAGCCAGTCTAAACCTCTCTCTCCCCTCTGCCCACCCACTCGAGACATTAATCTCTATCAGCTGTCCACACTGAGTAAGCTAGACAAGAGGCAGGCTACTTTCTTTGCTCAGTGGCTTTGTCCTCAATGTTTTCAATGTTCTCCCCTCTCGTTCTCCATTTTCTCTCTTTGCAGCTTTCAAGCTGACCCCTTAATTCAGCACCTGCTCCACCTATGTGATAGTATTCATTTGATGGAACAACCTACCCGTACCCCCTCTAATTTTACGTCCTTTTACTCTGCTATTTGTAGCTTTTCCCTCTCTTCTTTTCATTGCACCCTTCTGCTTCTGCCACCTCTGTTATTTTCTTCTTTCATCTAACACTGCATTCATTCTGAGTGCAGCTTTGAGTACAAAGGCTTTGGGAGGTCTACATTTTTACTGAAGCTTTACCTGTTCCTCTGAAAGCATCGGAAATACAATATGTCCAAATGTGGTTGGAGCCAGTAGCTGCAGTAAAGCTGAAACAATTGTTCAAAATAGAAATGTCATTAAAGCTGCCGTGCGTAACTTTTAAATATAAACAAATGAGTTCACACGGCGCTGATTAAGCTCCACACATCTCTCTGTGTTTCTCAGTGTAGTGGTGACGGGCGTTGTTCCTGCACTGCACACAGGAAGTGCTAAGTCAAAACAGAAGGAGGTACAATGGAACAATGTGCTAGTAGAGCAAGACAGCTGCAAAAAAGTATGAATGAAAGAACAATTGTGTTCAAAAACCCAGTCATTCAGCTGTTAGTTAAACCTTTCAAGCTCTAATGTACAGATTTATTATATATTAGTATAATAGTATAGTAATAGTTCTGCATTTGGAAGCAGTGGTATAATTGCCTTTTTGTAATTCTTATGTGCGCCCCTCTTGGTTTGTTTTTATTCTAACAGACACACATACATGCTCCATTAGTCTGGTCTGAGTTCATTTTCCAATGAAGGACGCGTCATACAACGCATCTTTTCTTTCTTGACTAAATACTATACAAAATGACAATAATATCACCAACCACGGCAGCTTTAATCTGTAACTATTTAGACAATCAGATCATTAAGTTTATAAACCACACAGCATGGCTGCAGCTCCTTTATAAAGTGTTGACTTTCTCTTATTAGTAGGTGTGATAGTAATTTGACACCTGTGTGCCCTTTAAGATAACATCTTGCACCTAATAAAAATCTGACATCTTCCACTAATTTATGTTGTTTTATAGCCCAAACAATAAAGCAATCAATTTAAATTTTAATTAAAAAATAGTCTGATTAATCAACAGAGAAAATAATTAGCCGCAAATGTTGGCAGCGGTCCTAAAATAAATTATCCTCCGAAAGTCGCAGGGGGAGATGGAGCCGGTCCCAGTCGTGATTGTAACACAGACCACGCAAAAAGAGAAAAACTTGATCAACTAATGATTATGTTAAAGCGGAAGTGCGTAACTTTTAAATATAAAGTAATGTCCTTTACATTTAAGCCATTGCCAAATTATTTCACACAATGCTGGTGGAGCCTAACAGCTCCAAGCGGCTCTCGTTGTGCGTGTTTTACAGTACAGTGATGCTGCTGTGTTATAGGACTGAGGGAGGCAAATGCCAGGTTTCCATTATGGTATGTTCTGTTTGGTACAGTAAAGCCCTGGGTCGAACAGTACCATTACTTAGTAAGGCCACATCAAGCGAGACAAATTGTGCAATGACAACAAACAACAACATCAAATGCGACACAATAATGGAGGACAAATCAACACACATCAGATTGGGAATGTTGATTGTCTCTTTTAAAGCGGCTTCACCCAGGTTTGAAAAAAATCTTGTAATTACCTGCTAATTTTAGGCTGAAAGGGAGAAATGTACACTTAAAATAGTTTAACACAACCATATAACCATATGTGATGCATAAATAAATGAAGTACACAAGTACATCATATTCATCCTCTGAATCATTCCATCATGAATGCTGCTTTTTCAGCATATTGTAGAACTAAGTGGTATTAAATGACCAATCATTCGCTACTCATCCCTGTAACATGACCAAATGAGACCGAAAAGAGCCAAAACCTAAATCTTTGATAAAGTGCTGCGATATAATTTGCTGATGATATCATTACATAAAGTGAAGAATAACGGGATCTAGTACACATTAAATCATGTCACTGTGAGGGAACATTCTGTGATAACACTGATATTGGACAGTAGTTTGTGTATTGAACAAATCCATAAAGAAAAATACTGTGACATTTTGAGAATTGACTCAATTCACTCTCTAGCTGAGAATTGGATGAACACATTCCTGCTGCATACAGACACAGGGAAACAAGACAATAATTAACCTAGCTCTGTTCAAAATCCAGGAATCATGTTTAACGGTCATCAAATAAAATTGTATGAAACCAAATAGTTTCAAAGTGTGAAAAGATGATGTGTGGTGTTGAAATAAATTGTGAACATCACTTACTTTGTCCTGTCAAAGTCATTCATTTTGCCTCTTTTTCCTCTTGTCAGTCATGTCCACACAAGTCCCAGCATTTCAGTGAAGATTCTCAATTATTTTCATGTTCTACTCATCCACCAGATGCTTCCCTGACCAGCTGTCCAGACACCCATATCCACTGACCCTGCAGTAACCCACGATCACCACCTCTCACCCTGCCCTTACACACCTGCCCAACTTTCCGTATCCCACCTGCATTTCCATCTGTCATGTGCCTGGTTATGTGCTTCGGACGTGAAATCCTTAGTTTATCCTATACCTGTAACCAGTGTTCTGCTCTTGAAATGGCTTGTGCTTGTTTTTGACCAAAACCAATTTGCTCGTTTGACTTTGCTGCCTCAACTATTGTTGAAGCAGCTTCTGGAAACACTGAATGAATTGAGACAATATACAGTACATGGGATTGTGTATGAGAAAATGTAATGTAATAACCCTGGCTAGCTTAGACCAGTTTTTATTGTTTTAAATGTATATGTTGTAATATTTTAATTACCATTACAAAACTCCAAAGTACTCTTAAGTACTCTTAATTTAAACCAATAAATGTATTGGTTTATATCATTTGGAGAGTTTTCAAGAGCAGGAAAACAGATTTCAAATCTCTGAGACAGTGGCAGAATTGTGTTCCAGTGGAAATAAATCTGCTCTGTCAGTAAAACACAAGGAACACTATGGAAAATCTGGAGATTGAAGTTGTATAACTTCAGATGTTGGAACGGTGTCCTGGAAAACAAGATCATGTTAAAAGTGTAAGAGTGCCTCACCATCTAATTTCTATTATCTATTTGGATTTGCAAAGAGATGTGGGTCAAACTGGTCTATTCATGCTCTGTGATCTAGGACTGGACAAGAGCTCAGAGAGTCTAGAGATATAATGTATTTAAATGAGCAGTGTGCTTATATCTATGCAGGTTTGGAGACACCATTGATGTTACAAGAAATGTTAACAGCCCCGCAAGGCATGGGCGTGTAAAAGCCACCAGCAGTGATGGGATTTCTGAAGAAATAAAGATATTTAAAACCATTTTGAATGAAAGTCAATGTCCTGGTTGGTAGAACACCAGGGCCTATTTTAAAGTGTGCAAAGGTGTGAGACAGGGTCTCTCTCTTTAAATCTGTGATGTAGGATTCATTGTGCAAAACACAGGCACATTTTTCTTTAAAGGATTTTAACTGTACAATGTATATGCAGATGATATAATCATTCTATCTCGATCAAGGCAAAACACCCAATGTAGTAAATGAATTCAAGTTTCAATGATAAAGATGATACAGATAAAGATTAATGATGAGGTTTAAAACTGAGGAGTTTAGTTTAGTTGACAGTTGGTAAGGCAGGGGAATCTTAAGCAGAGTACAGTATCAGAGTGGGGGTTTTTCAGGAAGACAAGGAACCCTCTGGCAAACCGTGGTTGTAACAGTGGGCTAAAGTTGCACAGAGAACTACCATGTGTGCTACAGCAAGGGCAGCAGGGCCTGGCATCAGGTGCAGGCTTTTCAGTGTAAGTTGATTAGGTGTTCTTGATTGATTGTTCTTGATTGGTGAGCAGGTGTGAGGAGAACACAAGAAGGAGGTGGAATGATGAGGACAGACATACACCACAACCACTTTCTCCTCATTAAAAAAAAGCTTTAAAAAAAAAGGGAAAGAAAAGACAACTCCAAAATCCACAAACCAGTGTTGTGAATTTGCAGTGGAGGATTCTCCATGGAGACTTTGTAACTTGTTTGACACATTGAGAACATTTTAATCAGTTTGGTGTGAGCAGGAAAAAAGTTACCACATGTATTATTCTACTATACTATACAGTATCCTGTATACACACATGCATTTAGACACAAACACAGACACACACAGGTGTTTCTTCTTAGGACACTTCATTGACTTTCATTCATTTGGACGGCATAAACAAAGCAATATCACTAACTTTAGTCATAACCAGTTAGTGTCTAATCCTAACCTGAACCTAACCAGAACAGATCCTAAAGAGTTAACAAATACACACACACACACAAGGATCCAAAGGGACCAAGCGAGACGCAGACGGTGTGTACACTGTGGCTTCATTCATCACCACTAAGCCCACCTCTCCATTTTGCCACTGTCTGTCCATCCATCATTCCCTCCTTCTCTCTCTCTCCATCTCTCTTTCTTATTCCAACTAACCACCTCGCCGCTTTCCTCCCCCGCTCCCTCTGTCATCTTTCTCCACCTCTCTCTTTTATGGTCTTGCTCGTCTCTTTTGCTCTAACCTTTGAGCCAACCTCTGCCTTTGAGCGCTGCACTCTCTATCCATCTTCCCCACATCTCTCCCTTCTGCTTTCACTCCCAATCTTCTCCATCTACCTAAAATTTCCTTCTGCGTGTCAGCCTGCTTGCTTCACTGTCCACTCCATTTATCTTTCCCCAAGCTTGCTTCCGCCTCCGAGCGTCTCCCTCACTGAACACCGTCTACCCTTTTTCACCACGTTGCTTTGAATCTTATTACTTCTTTCTCCTTTGTCTGCCAGCTTATTTCTCCTTCCCTCACCCTTTTACAGCCTTTGTTGTTTTGCATCCTAGGAATCAGACCTGTATCCTGCCACCACATTCATTGTGAAACGTTTCCCAAATTCAGACATGTTTCTGATATTGACCAACTTTTGTTTCTGTTGTTGTAGAGCATCCAAATTCACTGAAAACCCGAGTCTCCCGTTCATCTTGATCAACATTGACTTTAATTTAACTAGTGATTTGGATTTTATATGGATTTCTAAGTAAGGGGATCAATACTGGACTGGGGCTTTCACCTGGATTCTCGTAGTCAATCAGTTTAATGGAGCATGTATTCAGGAGCACAGCGCTCGCTTGTACCATCGCCGTCTTTCCATTTGGGGAACATGATGCACGCACAAACAAGCTCTCGTCATCCTTCAAAAACTTTCATGAGTCCTGTCGTTATTATGTAGCTGTTTGTGGGTGTGGTGACTCTGTGTGTGTGTGTGTCTGTGTGGTTTGTGTTTGTGTGACATTTAATATCATAGCTCTCCCTGGCATGCTCTTCATTACACTGCACTCAGTCTAATTTCGTCGAGGCCTGCAGCCGTTTGAAAACAGGCCAAATACTTGTTGAGAGATGAAGAGAGGGAGGAAGAGGAGGAGGAGGTGAAGAGGGAAGAGGAAAAGGAAGACTCAGGATGGGCTGCTGTTGATATTAAACAGGGGCTGGTCTATCATGACACCACGCAGCCACGTTAAATCACACACACACATGTTGTACATGTTCACAGGCACATGCACATATGCCGCCTCCCACACAGCTCTGCATTAATCCAATTCATAAAATTAAAACCTGCAAGATGTTTCGTTTCCTCACCCTCATAACCCTCCCCCTCCCTCTCTCTCTGTCTTTCTCTTGGCAAGAAGGATTCGGGGCTAAGATTAATTCCCTAGTTTTGCCAGGCTATTTGATAAACAGCCACTTGTCTTTGGGATGCAGCTTAGGAGAAACTCAGTGAATGAATCTGTACAGAGAAGAGAGAGGAGGTGCATGAGAAAGCAGAAGTGTAGTGGAGGTGAAACAAAATGCAGGTGGGAAAAGCAAATGAGAATGAAAACTCAAGACAAAAAACAGGGACATGGGGTAATAAAGCTTTGTTCACACCACCAGCCCAAATCCACCTTTTTGGCATGTTCAGATTACACCGATGAGCTGCAACATTAAGACAAGTTACTTGGTTTTCTATTGTGGCAGATACATGTATTGTTGACTTAAAGCCTGTACTAACTCCACAATACCAGAGAAATATGTTCTCGTTCTCGAGTTGGCAAGAACAAGAGCAAAGTTAGTTCTGGCCAGGACGTTTCATACTTCACGAGAAACTCAAGTTCAGAACTCCTGGGAAGTCCTCAGAGGGAATGAGAACATTCCTGAGTTAATCACTCCCACTTCAGCTTTTTGGCCAATCACACAATAGTGGTTGGACATGGTCTGCCCAGATGATGTGTCAAGAACAATCTGCAAGAACTACCAAACCCTGGGAGAGAAAACAAATCTCTGTTGCGGAGTATGTACAGGCTTTTACTAAAGCCATAATCACATGGAGAACAACTGAAGCAACACAACAATTTAAAATGTTTAATCTTGAGACTGATAAGTGTATATCCAGATTAAGATATTTAGATCCGGAAGGCAACATTTTGCATATTGGATCTAAACCACATTTGGGTATTTGAAATGTGGAACGGTGCTAATGCATCTCATTTCAGTTGCAGCGGCTGATCAAATCACATTTAAATCATTTGAGTCACTGGCGAAGTTAACTTTCAATACAGTGTGACATGGTAACATATAGTTACTGATGCCTTCACAGATTGGATTAGATCACCAGCTGTTCGAAAAGTGTGATGAAGAAAGTAATCCGATTTATTTGCAGTCTGAATAAAGCCTCAGTGACAGAGGTGGGGAGTGTAAAATTGAAGTTTCAGAGAGATGAAGCAAAGATAAGCTGTTGAAAGGCTGGACTTCAGAGCCGTAAGCCGAACAGTGTAAGTCCTCTGTGTATACAGAATGTCTGAGGCATTTGCTCTGCCGTGTCCTTTTGTAGCGTCTGCTACGTGTTTCCACAGAGGCTGTGAATCTTTGACACCAATTGATGATGTGTGCACTTGTAATTTAATTGTTTTAATATCAGTGTCAATGACCATTGCACAAAACTCTTCATTAAACCTACATGAAATTTAACAGCTCCTTAACAGAGTTTTACCATTCCCACCTGCAGCTACACTGTTAAATGGTATATTGAATAATGAACTGCTCCGTTTCACACCTTGTGACTCTGGATCGCAGTGACGACATATTGTAGTTTATTGTAGTGCTCAAAATGGTTGACATGACTACAAGTTCTTTATGTAAACTTACCATAGCATAAACAGCAAAATTGTATGTGGTTAATTGTATGTGGTATATTTATCTGTGTATTTCTAAATGCCCGTAATCATTATTGTTTAAAGCAAATCGAAATGCTCCCATTTTAAAAGGTCTAGAAGAGTATATTGGCAGAAACTGGATATACCACCCATAGGTATGTTTTCTATGGCGTATAATTGCTTTCAAATAAAATTGTTTTCACAGCCTTAGAAAACTCTTTTATGTGCACTTTAGCAGCTCACAGCCGGTGTCTGTTTCACATTTTGACACGTGGGTTGACTTACAAAGAAAAAAAAAAACCATGCCAACATAAACTTAAAGCAACACCAACAAAGAAAACAGGGGAAGCTGCAGTGAATAGTGTTCACACATCTGTCTGATGTGTGAAGGCCACTGTAGTTCCATGACAAACTTGGGAAAAGAAGCATGAGCAGATGACTCTGCAGTCCCACCATTAGATGTCTATAAATCTTACACACTGGACCTTTCGAGAAAAGGTCACTGTCTGGAGGACAAAGACAGCAAAAAGTGCTAATGATGTTTACAACAATAAAGCAACAAACATCTAATTGGGAGCAAAGATGGTTGTTTGGATCCCAACACAAATGTATTATGAGCAAGGCCTTGTTCACACCATTTTGCATAAATCCTCATCAACACTTCAGCTTTTGTTTCACTTATTCAGCACAAGAGGAAGTGCTGAGAGTGTGTGTCTGTTTTAACAGGTGAATGACAGCTGTCACTCAGCCTCGCAGCGGCTCCTACATTGAGCCACCTTGCTGTGATGACACTACACAGAATGTTCATGCCTCATCAGCAGTTTGAACCCAACCTCTTGTTTCTACTCACTACATTAAAAGCTAAACCTCACCAAACTACTGTGTATCTTAAGGGCACACATTTGAAGGAAGCAATTGTAATTTTCTTTTTGTGATTGTTGTAGACTGGAAGGCTGTTGTTTCTCATGCAGCCTCTGTGCAAGTCAATATTGTGACTTTAAAGCGATTGACAAGTTGTTTTGTGAACAAATCCCTCAGTTTTGGCATGTAATCCTGTCTGCGTTGAGCTCTGTCCCTCATCGAGTTTCTTGCCTGTCAGATGGAGCTAGTGTCTGATTCTATTTGGCTGCTGCTAAAAAGGCAAAGCATCAGAGATAAAGAGAAAAGGAGGCAGGGTGAGATAATACAAATCTGATGTTCTTTTTTTCCCTTTTTGTCTTTCTTGTTGATTGTTTGTCGGCATCTTTATTTTTCTTTCCGCAAATTGAACCATGTTTTCTTCTATTGTCCTCCAAGTTCCCGTCTCACACCACTTTCCTCTCTACAGTCGCCTCTCAGATCTAAATGAAGGCAGAAGTAATTGTCATTATGAAAACTCCAGCCTGCTCTCCTCCACCCTCGCATCACTCTTTTCTGACGGGCCTTTAAATTGTTTCGCAGACAGCCTTTCACCTTGATAGGGACACTAAATCTGGCAATTAAATCATCCAAATTGGCACTGTGGGCACAGCTAGAAGGTGGGAGAGGATAGGAGTAACGGCAAAGGTGATATATACTACACCACCATAAACCACCCTCATGTGTGTATGTGCCTGTCTGTCTCTGTGTGTTTTGACAGCAGGGATTGGCTATAGCTGGTGAGCTTAGTCCATCTGTCAGAAGGCCCCCAGCCCAAGGCTAAAGGTGCTATCTGTCATGCCAGATGACAGAGAAACTGGGAGTCCATGACAAAGCGGTTATCATATCACAGCAGCTAGGAAGGGAGGCAGGGCACAAGGGAGGGAGGGAGGGAGGGAGGGAGGGCGTAAAGGAGGAGTAACTCTAATATAAGAATGGATGAGAGAGGAGGAAGGTAGAAGTAGGAAGCAGAAGGGCAAGGGAGGACACAAGAGGACAGGAGTAAAGATCCTGTAAAGGAAGAATGTGGAAATAGAGGGATTCAGAAATGGAGGTCAGATAAACCAAGAGGAATTAGCAACAGAGCAAGACCAGGGCTTAACAGATGGAGGTGGGGAAGCTAAGAGTGATTGGTGGGGGAAGTATTGGAGTGAGGATAGATATGTGGGAGTTGAGGTAAGAGAGGAGATACTGTAGATATGACTGATGGAGGGATAAAAGATGGACAGCTACCATTTCTGGAGTAGGAGAACAGAGGAGGGAGGGAGGGAAACTGGCTTTAAAATCAGAGAAGATTTGCTTGGTGGTGCTTTCACAAACTCGCACGACCGTACACACACACACACACACACACACACACACAGAGGTGTAACTCTCTTTTCAATTACATGTGACAGCTGCTGTCCCCCTGATCCATGCAGTTACTGTGGCAAGGGTGACAGGAAATATGGTAGAGCAGCCAGGTGAGTCAGAGAGGAGAGAGCGAGGGAGTTTTGGGCGGGAGAGAGGCCTGGAAATGGAGGAATGGAGAAGAGAAAGTAAAGGATAAGCTGAGGAGGTATAAACTCCAAATTCATTCAAAATGCAGCCCAACAAGTCAGATATGAAAAAAAATATATGCCTAATATTTAATGGAGGATGAGATAATGAACATGGATTATTCATTCAGTTTCACATAGTTGCCATAAAAACACCTCTGAGGCAGTTTAAGGAATTATTCCTGGTTCACTGAAACATGGGTGAAAGTGAAATAAATGTTGAAAGAGAGCTTTAGTTTAAAGCATTAACCTTAGATCTATGAATCATACGTGAAGTAGTGAAATATCCTAAAAATATGCTGAGGTATGAAAGAGAACAGTCATAATATGGAGCAGAGAGTCGTCCTTTCAGAAAATATCTGCAGACTCACCTTTGGTGTGAGGTACAGTAAGTGTGGGAGGGTCGTATCACAGAAGTTACTCACTGGAGCTTCAAGAGACGGCTGAGGCCTTTGGAATGAACGTCACAGTCTCACTGATTTGAACATCTCTCGAATCTGTAATATGCAGATCATCAGCATGTGGGGAGAAGAGAAGAGACATCTTAGAAGTTAAAGTAGTCTGCAGTAAGAGTGGGTGAAAATTGAAAAAAATCATAATGGGCTATAAAAAGCATTTAAAGTATGTGATATCTGTCAATGGGGGAGATTTTAATAGCACAGCAGATCTTTTGTACATGACACATTTACAGTTAATTTTCTATTTCTAAACTGCAAAGGTTAATGCATTTTTGCCATTGAGCCAAACAACCCCATTTGGTGCATGGGTTTAATTTTTGTGTGCCAACCTGTATCTTCATTGATCAATTTACAATCTACTCATTCAGTGTGTACCTGCAAGCCTGTTTTGGCCCTCAGGAGCTCTCTATCTGGTTTACCTATTAACACCAAGTTTCATTTGACCTTTGACCTTTGCTATACATGTTTGCCCCTAAATGGACACTCTATATTTACCCAAGCCACAGGCGGGCTATTCAGGAAATGTATTTAAGAATATACTGTATTGAAAGTCTGAATAGATGGAATGAAACGTATTGCTATATATATGTATATATACATATATATACATATATATATATATATATATAATATGGTTCCAATACCTGACAATCTTGAAACCAGTAGACTCTTTAGCACACAAAGGTAAAAAAATTGTGTATATTATTTAAAATGTGATTTTACATTTACACAAACTCACATATGGCTCGTAAATTCTATTTTGTTACACACGGACCTTTAAGTGTTGTCTGCACCGCCAGTTGACTACTAAACATAACTGAATGATTAAAAGAGTTAAGCACTTCATCAACTGCGAGAAGTGCAGAGTCAGAGCTGTCACAGAGCAGCTCACCACACTCTCTCCATAGTTGATGCTTCCATCTGTTCACATCTGTTCAGCATTCAAATGTGACGTTAGGATACGAGGGCAGGTGTGAGAGTGAAAGCACAAGAGGGAAACGTTCAAGAAGTCCACTTTTAGTGAATATGAAGGAAAATACTATATGGACCATGGCCAAAGTAACCTTGGCAGTATCTTCACTGGTCTCCTGTAATTTAGCTATGGCTACTTCTGTTTGTGAGGCAGTCTGTCAACCCTCATTCCATCCTTCAAAGTCCTTTACAAGCTAGATCCCTTGTTCATTTTGGCCTTTAATCTTTGCTAACATGATTCCTGTTTTTCAACATTGTCTCCCATTTCCATGTGTATTCACTCACCCTTCTGTTCAATCACTTAGACTTAGATCCGGGACACTCTTATCCCTCACCCAGCAGCAGCTAGCTTTAGTGTATGTAAGAGAGGGCCTGTCTTTACTTGGTTGCATTTTTAAATTATCTTTCCTGCTACGCAATTATGTCAGTAGGGATGCTTGAATCCACACAGAAATTAGGAGATTTGTTCTGGTGAGTCCTGATCCAGTCCGTCTCCAGCTCATCTGCATGCGTGTTCATTCAACACATCTAACATGTTTGTGAGTTGTTGCTATGTTTTTTTTCCCCTCTGCTAATGACCACCTGGCATGTGTCACCTTCTTTCTCTGCTGCTTTTTAATCCATCATTAGAGCAGAGTTCACCACTTTGTCTGTGTCTCTTTCCTGCTCTGGCCTTTGTTCCTGCTGAACTGGCCGCTCAACTGCTTTGACCATCCTCGTGTGTTTGACTTGGTGCCTGGACGGCACCTTTGGATTGGTTTACCAGTACCGACTGCTGGCCAATTAAGGACTGTAAGCCAGTGGAGCACACAGAGAAGTCTTCTTTGACATTCTCTATATTGCTGTTATATATATATATTTTTTTTTTTTTTCATTTGGGTTGACCACATTCACACAAAAGCTATAGATGAATGATACAAGAAAATGTGTCTTGTCTGCCATGTGTCAGTGTGTCGACATCAGCAGAAATGAGTGATTCTGTGTGGACAAAAAGTTTTTGAATCAATTTGGCAAACAGAATGAACAAGGGTCAGCGAGAATGAGAGAGCTGGGCAGTTTGGTCTCCAAGGGTTCGTAGAACAAACAGGGTTTGTTTAGTTTACATGGGGTTGTCTAACAGAGAAACAACAGCTTTCGCTCTTTTGTTTCCCTCTCTTCGGGAACTATAAGGAATCACAGGGGTCAGCATTGAGGTAAGACCTATGCTGCACGCAGAAGACAGAGTTCAAAACAGACGGACAGTGAAAGACAAGAACATGCATCTCTGTTGGGTTTCAAACATAGCTCAGTCATTGTGTGGCTGATATTTCTGACAACACCGTGTAAACAGTGGGGACTGATGGGGTTTGGCTGTTAGCTGCTGTTATACAGTCAAGATTACACACACACACACACACAGGTGTGAGCAGCTATTCTCCTTAGGACACTGTGTTGAATCCCATTTATTTGTACAGCCTAAACAAATCATTATCCCTAACTTTAACTATAACCCAAACAATGTTTGAACACAACCGTGGTCTAACCTCAATTCAAATCCCAGCTCTAAACCTCCTTAGAAGTGAGGCTCTACCTCATTAGGGCAAGGTTTTGGTCTCCATGAGGACTACTGGTCCTAACAAGGTCACTGTTAATGCCAGACGTGGTCCTAAAGAGGTAACAAATACAGTACACACACAAACAGAGATGAAACTCTAGTAAGATTTACTATTTGAGATAATCATGTGGGGTGAAATGAATGAGCAGAGTGAAGCCTGCAGGCTCCTCATCATAGCCATCATTAATTAGCAGACTCTATTTTGCCACAGCAGACGGATAATTCAGAAATTCTGCATGTAAACATTTGACTCTGAAATTAATAATTTAATATATACTTTAAAAAAAGATTGTTAGTTGTTGGAAGGGGTGACTGTGTTGGGTTACATTCAGCTTTGTGTACAAAAACCTGAACGCCTGTTGGGTTCACAATGGGGCACTTGGTTTATATTAAAATTGAAATATTTACCTTTGAACTTTTGCACTTTTTGTTCAGTCATTTCCTGGACTTTCAATTAAAACATGATACACGGAGCCACAATTTTTGATTGGACAAAATTGAAGATACATCACCAACATGGGCAGTCCAGTTCCCCTTAACAGAATCTTTCTTACAAAAGCACTGGAACAGCCTTTCAACTTGAACTTAACAGTAAGACTACTATCTTCACATTCTTGTTCACACATTTATATGATTTGCTGCTTTCTAACAACTAGCCACATCTTTTCATAAATTTTAATTTGGTGCAGTTTGGTTATACGATGTCTTTTTCTTTTTTTAAGTCCAGACTCTATATAAATCAAACAAGTTTCATCACCTTTCTGTTTTCAAATATGTAAATAGATAAATCATGTTATTGTGCTTTGACTATTTTGGTGGAAGAAAAAACAGTCTCAGGATGTGGACAAGAAAAAAAGAAAATCAGTACATGTTTTGCCTGTTGATTACATACTATATGCTGTAGGCTGTGACAACCTCATCCTTTACACCACATTAACAACTCCACTGTGCTCCCGTATGATGAATATACTATTATATGCATTAGACATACTATTCTGTTAAGTATAATGTGTCCCTTTAACCCCTAACCAGCTTGAGTTAGCTCTGAATTTAGTCTCTATACATCACATACAAACAATTATGGATATACTAAACATAATATTGTGTACGTGACCATACAATGTCTCTTTCTTATTATTGTAGTATAATGTGTTGGACACAGAAACACACATGGCAGCTTCATACTAGTGCATAGAAAAAACATGAAATAATTGATGTTTCCTTTGTCCTTTTCTGAAGCCTCGAGCGTGCATGACAAAATTATGTTCAGGGTGCTTTCTGATTTTGCATATATGGCTGTGAATGAAGGGTGAAACTACCTCCAGGAAAAAGAAAAAACAGCAATATAGCAAACAAAGGAAGAGAGTTCAGGGCTGGGGGCTTGTCTCTACAGGCGACCGGCGGCAGCTACACAGCAGTTCATCTGTTCATATAAGGGATGGATGCACTAAATTCATATCTCACTGTATAATCACATCTCCCCACATAGACTGGCCACCTCTGCTGTCTTCCTCATATTTCTGAAACCAAATATAAAATATACACACACACACAAACAGAGACAAAGTGCGTAGGTTGGTGTGACCTGGCCTCTGTTTATGAGCAGATGCTAATATTTGTCAAATTATAATCATCCCTTGCAGGAATTAATAATTCACACACACACACACACACACTGACTTTGTCCAGGTGGAGCAGTAGCTGCTGCACCCACAAAGACAGGCTAAATTACTTCACCGTTGGCATGGTGATGACTCGCTGGAGAAAATGGCTGCCGCTCCTCCCCAGCTGAGCTCCTCTGAGCCTGCCATGGATGATGGATCCCAGTGAATAAATGAATACGATAAAAGACACAAGAATGAAAGAGAAAACAGGCAACACTGTTTACTAAGAACAAGGAGGAGATAGATAAGCTGTTGTGGAAAACATGGAGCAGATGTTGTGATGGATAAATGAAGCAAAGGCTTGGTATTCACAATGGGATTTTTCAGTGACACCTGTGGCTTCATTATGTACAAATATCTGGAAAAAAGGCCCACTTATTAAATTATTTTTTCTAAATATCATGTTATGTAATCAGGCAGATGCACTGTGTTTTATTATGAAGCTTCACCAGCATATAACTGAAAGTGAAATTTCTATAAATGTCACTCTTTCCATCCTCATCTCATTCATGTCACTCACACACAATTATCTCAAATAGTAAACTACGGTAAAGTTAGCACCTGTGGTTACCATGGGGACAGCAACCACACATTCAAGCCTGGTTCATCGTCACGATAGCACATCCAGCGTGAAGGTGTGCGCACCAAAATGACAGCTTGTGTCATGTGCAACACCCCCAAAACCACAATCAATTGATTCATCTAAATAATTTAACCATAACCAAGTCTGATTTAACAGATTTGCCTTTATAAACACTTATAAGACAAGAGACTATCACATGGTGCTGGATTTTTGGAGAAGAGCTTTTAAGGTGCAATAAACAAAGTTCCCCAAGAAGTCAAATGTACACTGTAGCAACACGAGTTTCCCCAAATTTAGTAGAAGTGTAAATAATAGAAGATTACAATGTATGTATCGCTTTATCCTCAAATGACTATACACGTAACAGCAAAGGTGTGGACTTGTGGCTTCTATTGTAAGGACTTGAGCATACTAGTGTGCCTTGAGATTATGTATGTTGTGAATTGAGACTATAAAAATAAATTGAATTTATTCTAAGTAACATTACACTACAGAAAAGCAACTGATTGATTAAGTGGGTGTGCCCTCTGGTTGAAGCTGCAACCCTCATATGCACCTGAGATGGATCTGTTAATCAACCACTTACCCACTACAATAGCCTGTTGAAACCATTACATAGAGAGGACGTCTAAGTAAATTGTAATTATTGATAAAATAACCATGCATAGTATTAGTTTGTTTAATTTATTAGAAATCTTGGAAACTAACTTTAGTTGTAGTTTGTTGTCAAATGTAAGTTGTATCAACGCCGTTTGAGACCAATTATTATTGATTGTAACTCCATGTGCAATTATTTCAATATAGAGCCAAGAGTTGTGTTTAAAATAACAAATATATCCATCTGTGAAATGATGGGGGAGGGGGCTGTTCTGTTTGAAACATACATTAGCTAAACTAAAGTAACTAACAACTAAACTAGAGGTAGATTAAAAGTATTTTTGTTGGAACCTTGTGCATGGCTGGACACATTAGCAGGATCTGTTGGATGAAATGGCAGACGTTGCCAAACTGACATCTGAAATCCCAAACAAAAGGAATGAAAAGTTTTTCCTCTACAGCCAAATTGAGACAGAAAAAACATCACTGGGCCACAGGTGGTAAACTGCTTCAGGTATGAACAACGACAATTTTTTTTTCCATTTGACTTTCTTCTCCAATCCATCTCTATGGCTCCGGGGGGTAGCAGTATTGTGCCCTGTTATAACACTGGCACTGTTAAAACTCAGCACGATCACTGTTGCTAATCAATATGTGGAGTGTGCCGCATGCCGCAGCTGCTAGAGCCAGTATATAAATGTCATTTACACTGTATGTATCAACACCCTGCAAAATAAATACATACCTGAACCTATATCTGTGTGTGGTCAAGCTTCCTGCAGTTTCTTTTCCTGATTGTAAAGTATTGTAAACCCAAAGGGTTCAACAACCTATCTATTACCTTACCTCTCATCTGGATAAGTGGGGCCTTTCTTCCAGTACTTTCTTTGAGTTTTGACTCTGGCGCTCCTGTGTCCACCAAGGGAACCATTTAAGAGGCAGAAAAGTGATGGAAGACAAAGAAAATGTCTTTGTTTCCATTTCACAAAAGCCTCCACGGGGGCAGAGTCTGTCTTTTCATACCCTTCATAGCTCTTGACCCAACAGGTAAGACAATGCCTTTTAAAAGCAGCCACTGAAGCCTTTGAATTTGTATTGCTCCAGCGAGTTGTTCTGGAGATTCTATTTCACCAATCAACAAAAGCAGCCTCGTGTGTTATTTGCTCTCACAGCTCAAACAGGTAAAAAGTGCAACTCTGTTTCTCGACCCCACAGGGGTCAACATTGTTGGCTTCTTGTTCTTAACTTCTAATTGGGCGGCAAGGTCACTGATCACTTGACACAACTTTACACCGTTTCCCCTGCATTTTCTTTTCTAATGAGACACACATCACCAGCAGCCATGCAAAGGGTAAAACAATGTCAACAGAGTTAAGGCCTGTGCTCACAGCTGATGGAAAAACATAAAAACACACTGCTGTTGTACAACTGTTAGATATGATATGACCTCTACCTGCTCTAAAGTGAGATTAGATGATAAGATTTAAAGCAAATACGCCCTTATATGTTTGTATAAGGGTATAATTGCTTTAAAATAAAATAAGAATCTTACACCTTAGGATGAGTTTTTAATTCTACAGCAGCCTAAACAGGCCAACCAAACAGAGAGTATGTTTGGAATTTTAAAGCAGAAAAGCTTACTTCACAAACAAAGACATTGTTTCTGGTTTTCAAAGGTCATTGTAGTTCCCTGATGTGCTTGGAAAAGGGAGGGAGGAGCAGGTGAGTCCTCCATTTGTAACAGTCTGTAGTCTTAATATTAGATGTCACTAATCTTTTAAAACAGTTACAAATTCACTGTTACATGTTAACCTGCAACACACTATAGGGCATCAATGTCTGTGATGTATCGTGACACAAGAATGTCATATGGATTACACCATTTAATCACATCTCTTAAAGCTGTTGTACTAATAGCTCTATATACGTGACAGCTGTCTCTGATCATTGGTAATCCTTCAGTCTCATGGGTCTGACAGAAAAACCTTGGAAAACTATTCTCCAACTCCTCAAAGCAGTGGCATTCCCTACAGTGTTAGGTATTTTGTCGATAAGGAAATAACCTCCCCTACCAAATGTGTTCTGAAAATGACATAAAGAGGAAAGTGGGGAATAATTACAGATACACTCAGGATAAAAGAAACACAAACTGAACTCAACAGGTAGGTTCAACCGGTTTGTCAGGGACTAGATCTCAGTACTGAAATAGTGTAATAAATTTAAGGATAAAAAATATCACTAAATGCATCAAATCCCTTTAATTAAATAAAAACTTTCACAGCATCATTTAACCAAAGGTCACACATATTGTACTTCCATTCATGTAACTACAACAGTGTTAATACAAAGAATCCTTGAGTGTTAGATATTTAATAGAGAGAGTGATGTCCTTGCGGCATTCACTGTGTGTTTCTGTGTGTGTACTGCACAGAGTTGTGATGGTGTATTTGCAGGTGGGTTCATTGCAGCCTTAATGGACCTAACCTCCTGAGCTCTGCTGAGTGATTTCTTCCCTAGGTTTGTCCTTCAGGCTGAGCTTCCATCTAGGTTTGGTGTTTATGTTGCCCATGGGGAAGCACTGCCCTGAAGAATAAAGTAAGGCCACAAACACCTCCTGTTCACAGTAAACACCACAGATTACTCTGCGCATGCCTTACTATCTATGGTACGGATCTGTGTCTGCAGCCATTTGAGGATGATACATGGTCAATCCACATCAGGGGGGTTTTGGATCAGTGGTAGGTAAATGGTATATATAGCAATTATAGCACTTTTCTTGTGTTGACCACCCAAAGCTGCTTTACGCTACAGTTTTGCCATTCACCCGTTAATTCACACTTTCATGCGGCGCATGTATGTGCAACGTATTTTTCTATCACTCATCTTTCATACCCATTCACTTGCGGCCGGCACAGCCATCAGGATCAACGCGGGGTTTAAGTGTCTTGCCCAAGGACACATCGGCATGTAGACTAGTTTAGGCGGGAATCGAATCCACAGCCTTTGAATTGAAAGACGACTCGCTCTGTCGGGTCCTCTTCCAACAAGAAGATCAGAGTCCCAGCTACTCCACTCAACCTGTTGAAATGGCCCTGGGAATCATGTGACTCAGTTTGTTTACAATGCCACGGCGGCAGGAAAAGCTTCTGCAAAAATGTGACCGTTTCAAGAAGTCAAATTTCACTGGGCACTTTAAATTCATGGAGCAATGCATCGCAAAATTTGACTGACTGAATACAATTGAGTGCAGAATCAGTAGAACTGGACATTATTCCAGAACTGCAGTATCGCAACTTCTTTAACTTTTAAAGTTTCCCTTGTCCTACTCAGAGGATGATTAGAAATCACAATAAAAACCATTTTGGATGTTTGGTCCAGTAATATTCTCTCCCCTTTGCTTGTCCCCGACAGTTTGACCTGTTTCCCATCTTCACTCATTATGTAAACAGACAGCAAAAATAAATACAAGACTGTACAAGTCTATGGATTTGAACAGTGTGGCTTCCTGCCAAAATGGCGTGGTTTTGATTGCAACCGTTGCACGATGACGTCCCAGAACTCTTTCAGAAATTACCATAAAATCCATAAATAAAACATCTAATATTAACTGTTCTCCCAGCTAAAAGGATGATAGCTTGTGGTTCATATACTGTGAGAGAAATGCTCTCTTCTTATAGAGATTTTGCACACAAATATAATGTGCTGGTCCAAACTGATATTAAGATGCAACTCTATGTATAATGCACATACATTTTATAAATATAAGTTTTTATATATATCACTCCCTGGGTGGCAGGGGTAGGATTAGAAGAAAAAAAATTTTTTTTTTCATTGTATATTTTTTTTCTTCTTTGTGCAGTTTGTTTTCTCATTTATTGTTTTCTTTCTTCATTTGTTTCTTTCTAGGTTGTGTGCTGTTGGTCTTCTTGGCTAATGTGACTTTAGCAATTGGATTGGGTGGAGGGGAGATGAGGACATGCAGGGAAGGAAGGAATTAAACCAAAATTGTTCTGTTTTGTTGTTTCCCATTTTTTTCATACCACTCATGTGACTGTAATTGTGCTTTCAGTGAACAATATAATAATTGATCACAAAAGGGAAAATGAAGAAGACGACGAAGATGTAGTAAATCCACCCGAGGTAGAAATACACTGCATACATGCATATACGCCGCACTATATCTCTGCTGTTCTGCAAATGTACAACTATGCACTGCTTCCCCAGGGAACAGTTGTGAACAAAATGACCCATGGCTGGAGCTAATTGCTGCCCCTGTTTATTCTCATGGAGTTGTGACAAGCAGTTTTGCAGACACAGAAAAATGTAAATTCCCCTTGGGAGGAAACGTCTTCTGCTCTGTTGCTGAAATAAACAGCATCACTGCAAAATGTTAGCAAGTGAACCCTTACTGGCTTCATGGAATCTGGAAAATTTCAAGCTGCTGCTTGTTCTGTTTCTGCTTTGTTAATTATCGCTCTGTACTTTGATGCATGACGCATACTTTCTGCGCTTCACTCTAATTTGATCTTCTAAATTCTGAAAAGGAAATTCATGTCCTCTGTGGCACTCTCAAAAAAAAAAAAACAGAAGGACACGAGCATTACAGTGTCAAAGCATTGTTAAAACTCCCACGACCCAATACTTTGTCATCGATCCACAGCAGCCGAAGCACTTGAGGGACGCTGCCGAGAAGTTGGGAACTGCCAGTTTTCTGACGAAGTCTCCCACTGCAGGAAGCCTATTAGACATTTTCAGAGTTTGTTTGCACTTTAAAATGTTCAGACAAACATGACTTGGCAAATCAGACAGCAACAAAAGACGGACAGATGAATGGGTGGATGATGGATTAGACAATATGGGATAAGTGAGACGGCTGTTATGAGGCAAATAATAAATTACAACGGTGTTTCTGCGTGTGCTTCAAAGCCCTCAGTTCCAAGCATCAGTTCTGACATTCCACACATCTCTACTCAATGCCACTCAAAAGTCCATGCTTTTGTGTATCCTCTTGTTTTTTTCTTTGAGCTCTGCTGTAGGTGTACAGTACGAGCTGATTTCCTCATATAACCCAAGAAAGTGCATGGTGACTGTCTCCTTCATTGTCTCTTCTGACCAAAGCAATAGGACACACATCAACTGGATTAAGTGCTATGCAACAGGGAGCGCAGTCACTGCAGAATTAAGCAGGTCATTATCTGCTTAATTCTGCAGTGACTGCATGTATGTCCAGTTTAAACTCGGGATTCCACTGAAAGTGCATCCATCATGTAGCGTCTCCATTGCTGGAAACACTTTAGTCAATGTGACATGCAACCCATGTAGGGTCGATGCATGTGGATCCTTGATGACCTCAGTGCACACATGGAAACCATGACCCAGCGATTAGAATCCATCCTTTTAAATGTATTGAAGGCATGGGCCAGAGGCCACCATCTTACGCTGACATGTTTCTACAAGAGCCTGAAAAGACAAACCAGCCAGGAAGTGCTTGTATTTCAAAGTGGAACCTTACTACGCAAATGAAGAAGAACGATATCCTTTTTTGGTATGACGAGGCCACCATGACACGCTTGGGAAATGGAGGGTTGAGTGGAGGAGTCTCCCATTTGTTACAATCTGTGGTCTCACCATTAGATCTGTAAGTAGTTAGATTCTTTCTCCCTTCCTCCCTCCTCCAGAACTCATCCTGTTTTACTCCTGTCTCCTCCCTTCATTGTCCCCCTGTTCAGTCCTGCGTCTCTTGCTCTTGCTTGGCATCTTACGCCTCAAATGATGCAGAAACAAACTCACAGTACACTTCATCTACTCCACTCCAGAACACAACAGACATTTATGTTCCCTCACAAAACATTGTTATAGGAGTGCACTCTCATCTTTAACACACACACAGAGTCACGTACACGCCGTCTCACACAGAAAGCATGGCTATATGTGACGCGGTAAGCTACACAGTCTCTAAGGATGTCACACATGCATTCACCCGCACTCAGATGTGTCATTTATATTGGCAGCGGAATGGACTCCCGAATGCAACTTCACCTTCCATAAAGCTCCCATAAACCCCCTCCCCCTCTGACAGCTGACTGATTGGTGTTATAACAAGGCAGGTTTGTGTATGCGGGCTTGTGTGTGTGTATTTTTTACATCTTTGGGACCTTTCTGGCATAAACAATGACCCTGTCAAGACCAGTATACCAAAACCTGGTCCTCATTTCTGATGCTCTGGTAAAGTTTAGGGCTAAGATTTGAACTGTGCTTTGGTTAAGGGTAGGCATTAACTGGTAATGGTTAAGGTCAGGGTTAGGTACTTGGTTGTGATGGTTAAGGTTATGGTAAGGGGCGAGGGAATGCATGATGTATATGATGTGCCCTCACTAAGATATAAAACAAGTTTGTGGGTGTGAACAAAGAACCAAGTATATGGTGGACGTAAAGAGAGAGAGAAGTATCAATGCGAAAGTTTCATTGTGCAGTTGATGCATGTAAGCAGTATTTTCTTCTATCATTGATCTAAAGTAGACACTTTTCCTTCGCTCTACTGTATATAGAGCACTGCCAAGTGTTGGTCGTGGGTTAATGTCTTTCACTCTCACTCAAAGATTCCAATACTTTCCTCACCCTCAAAACAATATTTTTTTTTTCCAATATGGACAAATCAAATGAATAAGTATTAGAGAATATATATATACAAAAGGCAAGAAAAATCACTTTTGTAACATAAAACAAAATAACAATTCTAAGCTAAAATAAAACAGAAGAAAAGTGTGAACCTATTGCACCCCACATTGTCTTTAAACTTAAATGTTATAAACTGTTAAACAACCTTTGAAGACTTCTGGTTTGCTTAGTATATGAACTATTCAAACAAATCAGAGAAGATTAAGGGTGAAATGAGCTGTATATCCTGTCCCATCATATATCCATTCTTTCATCTATTGACATTCATCACAACCAGTATGTGGGTAATTCATGAATTCATCCATCATTCATTAAGTTGGCTCATGGTGGCAGCAGCAAAAACAGGGTTTTCCAGTCATCCAGTCATCCAGTCACCCAGCAGAGGTTTTCCAGGTTCTCCTAGGTGAGCCCAAGGTGCTGCCATGCCAGATGGAATATGTAATTCTGCCCAGCGTGTCCTGGGTCTGCTCCAGTTTCCCTTCTTAGTCCAATGTTCCCGGAAAACCCTCAATGGGAGGCACTCAGGAGGCATCTTAACCAAATGCTTTAACCCTCTCAACCACCTCTTTCAGGCACAGAGAGGCACTGACTCTAATCTGAGCTCCCTATGGAAGTCCAAGCTGCTTATCCTATCTATAAGAGAACAGACACCCTGTGTAGGTAAATCATTCTTTGCAGTGACAATCTTATTCTTTCAGTCATAACACAGAGCTCATAATCACAGGTCAGTGTGGGAATGTGAATGGACTGGTGGTTTTATCCTTCGAAAAATATACATTGAAATGTTATATTAGTTTGATTATCATCCCCATTTTTGCAATAACAAATAAGTTGGAAGGCTATTACCATAAAATGAAATCTTGATGTTATGGAACTCATCAAATCATTTCAGCCCAATTCACAGAAAGAAGTAAAGTCGACACTCCGTCACAGGCAGTTGGTCACATTAAACTACACACAGAAATGTTGAAAATGTCGCTCCACGCCAATGAGTAATGTTCCCCATTAATATGACGACTTATATTCAACAGTCTTACGTTCCACTGCCATGAAATCCGCTTGCGTTTCAGTCTATAACCTCTTCAATGGTCGCTATGGTTGATGCCCGCAACATGGCACTGCCCTCTAGAGGAAATATTGTGTATTCTTTCATGTTGCATGTGTCCTGTTTTATTGTGAAACTTACCTCTCCTCTCGTTTGAGAGATTGCTTCACTTCCTGCCCGTGTGTGTTTTCCCTCCAGTCTTGATCATCTGCCCCGCCCTCATTAGATTCACCTGTATCTCGTTGTCTCCCTCCACCTCACGTGTATATAAGCTGTGTTCCCTTTCCCCTCTGTGCCAGTGCGTCATTGTACCGCCATGTCTAATGGTCCAGCCTTCTCCCTATTCATTGTGATCTGTTTTCCTGTTTTTTTGGACTACTTGTTTACTGACTTCTGCCTTTGCCTTGTCCCTTTTGGTTTTGTTTGCTGTTTACTGAACCAGCCTTTTTGAGATAAGTGAAGTGATTTTGTTTTTGAAATCTGAGCTGTTTTGAGTCCTGCTTTAGTGGAGTACCAGTCGTAACTAGAATATGATGTTGCTTCATGCTGCACAAAAAATCGAATCTGATTCTAGTTGTTGGTTCCATGACAAATTAATCTACAGGGTTTGGTGGCGGAGAGCTTTTTGTTGTAAAATGATAACGGAACAATCTCATTAGCTGCCATGCTAATGTCTCCCTCTCATCATACAAAACATGAGTCACAAATATGAGCATGCATTTTATCCTAAAGTTAAGCTTGGTGCTTCAATTATTTACTGGGAAAATCTGCAGTGAAAAGGTCCAAACAGGGGCATGGACGACTTAACCACATCAACATATAATTCGGTATTTACCACTGGACACTTGAAGTGCAAATTGGGCTGTGTTCATGTCTGGGTGAATCAAAGCGCTACACACCTCTCCGAATTTTACTCATTTAAAACCAAAAGACAAACAGGAAAATCAATATGATATTTTGGAGAGCAGCCACAAATAATAAATGTATGAGAAACAAATGGTTTCCATTTTTGCTTTTCCATTAGGGACAGTACCTGGTCGCTGGTAATTAGTTTGGTTCTGGCGAGGTTCCATGCAAACTGATTCTAAAATGTGATGTCGACTGACTGCCGGCCTCCGATTGGTCAGAGAGTGTCACTGGAAGAGTCATGAGCGTGACGTCGGATCAGTTAAGAAGACTTAAAAATCCTGAAAACGTGTGTTAATCTCACTAAATGTTTTAACCTCAACCTGTTTTCAGTTCAGTGAAGTACTGAACGATTCGGTGAACAAATGTAATGAACTGATTCTAATGATTCAGTACACTGAAAAAAAACGTGTTTGTGTGTTTGTGTCGCGCCCCTGCCCATGTAGACGAGGTACTATGAAGCAATGTAAAATGACATGCCTGATACCCAGACTGTGCCGAGCTGAGTAGTGCTAGAACTGTATCATTGTACCTGAAATGAAACAGAGAGCAAATTAAAGTGAAATGTGTTGCTAGCAAACATGACAAGGCTGATGTTGGGTCATGGCAATAATCATGAGTAGATCTTGAGTAGATCGAACTAATTTATCTTATTGTCAGACCACGTTCAAGAACCATAAAAGACACTCACGCACACAACAGTTGGAACTACACACTATATTCTCTCTCTCTCCTTTGCTCACATTTTAAACACTCACTCTTTCTCCCATCCTCCCACTCTCTCTCTCTCTCTCTCTCTCGCTCGCTCTCTCACTTCCACACTCCGCACACATTCATAACGGCCCACAGCACTTGCAGTGTGGACAGCTCCATCCATTGTGTGTGAATAATGTTCAAGGTCACTGTGCACTCAGAGGGTGATCATAAAAACCATACTGCTGCTAACCACAGGCCCAACCACTGAATTAGACAGATGCTGGGTGATCGAGGCAGGGAGTGAAGAGAGAGGCGAAAAGGAGGGGGTGAGTGCACTGTGTGTGTGTGTGTGTGTGTGTGCGAAATGAAGAAAGAAAGGAACAACAAGAGACGACAGAGAAGCAGGAGAAAGGGATGAGGAAAAGCAGCAGAAACAGAAGAAGTGTGCACTCCTATTGTCACATTGTAACTGTCGGTTAATGGCCATTTTTGGGGGGTTTTGTTGTTGTTTTTTCAAGTCAAAGGCCACACAAAATCTAGACTTCACAACAGTCGGCCATGGACAGAACTGGACCAGAGACATGATCTGTGTCCCAAATCTGTTCTCATTGCTCTTTCACTGAGTACAACGTGAGGCAGTTTACGTTTAGGCATTAACTGGTTATGGTTAAGTTTAGAGACAATGAAGTCTTCATGCAGTTTTCTAGGAAACCGCTGCGCAAACCGGTGTGTTTGTGTGTCCATTCACATTTTCCTTTTCAAATCAATTTAAAGTTTCCAACACCCAAACAACCCTAAAATAGTTATATCTCCTGTTGCTGCTCTTTCTAGTGGGGAACAAGATGATGATTTCAGCATCATTAAGTGTGGGGGGGTTAAACAGCAAAGTGAGGCAAAAACGTCCTGCACATATTTTTTTACCTCCAACTAAGGGTGGGAATCACAGAGTACCTCCAGAATATATGGTCCGTGATACATATCTGTCTAACCGAAGAAAACAAGATGTCAGTGAAAAGTTAAAAGTGCAGAAATAATCTATTTATTCCTAACTTGGAGAACAAGTTGCATTAGGTCTAAGTATTGAACGTGGATGGGGCATTTTTCGAATAATTATTATATTATATTGTTATGTCTTCTTTCATATTTGTCCAGTACATGTAAGGCCACAGCCTTTAGCAGCAGGGTGGCAAAATAAAGACAGAAGGCAGTAATGCAACATTACGGATGCTAGTGGCTGTAAAACACTAAAAGTTTTTTTATTTTTTTTTAAGAAGGCAGAAATGGAGGAAATAAGAAAAACATCCAGAAAAGGGCAAAATTACAACACGACACATGTTGTTAAACACCACTTTTAACCAACCGGCTGTTCGCAAACCTAACACCACATCATCAAATTTCAATTTTTGTACAAATTTAACAAACAAATCTGCTCTTCACCCAGAAAGTGGAAGAAAATGTGCCTCATATGTACCTCATATGTATAACTTTTGACACAAAATACAGAGTAGCTCCTCTAATCACCTAACTGCTACCAAGAAAGCAAAAAAAGCTGTTTTAAAATATACAGTTTCATTCAACAATTCATTTAACCAAATCATATTTTAATAACCTAACCATTTACATTTTTTCTCTGTTTTTGGGTTCCAATGTTAGAAATAACGAGGTAAGTTTTGTGAAAAGGTGACACAAACGTAAGAATAGTATTTTCCGACAGCAAATGGCTCCTCCAAATTGTGTCAGTCTAAAAATCACATAATGATGTTTATAACGCGGAGAAGTTGGAACGAGAAGTTCCTCACTCATTGAAAAAAGAAAGAGGAAAAACTACATGTGCTTTCAGCACACACCATCATAGAGATAAAGAAACCTGTCAGTAAAGTGATGAAAACCTATAGAAACTCAAATTAGACTTTCATTTAAACCAGACTACATTTAATCCACATAACGTTTATTGTATGAATCCCTGGAGAGAACATTTTGAATTTGAAACACATTTGATTCAATTCTGAATGTTAAAAGTTCATTATTTTCTTCACATTATTTGTCACCTTTTATATTCAAAGTCAGAGCAGAGAGCAACAGGAGAAATAAAGTAAGGCATGAAGCAAAGGTGAAACTGTGGGTATGGTTGTTGAGCTGTAGTAATTTGACTTAAGAAATTCTATCACAAGCTCATATAATGCAGACCATGAGAATGAAAAATCAATTTGGGTTTTCTGCGGTTTCTCCGGTTTCCTCCCACAGTCTAAAAACATGATTTGGCAAAATTGGACACTCTAAATTGACTGTATGTGTGAGTGTGAGAGTGATTGGTATATATTGTCTGTATATATCACTTTTCTCATCTTGGCAGTTTTGCCATTCACCCATTTACACCCTGTTACGTCCCAGCTTGTACAACACAAATAACCATTGTAATATGTTTAAATAGATGTTAAAATAATTGATTTTTACAAAGGAGTTGATGGTAAGTTCACAAAATAATCTAGCAAATCTAACAAAACAGACAACCACAAATGGACAATGTCCAGCAGCTCTCTTTTCCCTGCCCAATCAGCTGACTGTTGTGATTTGGGTACTATTCCTAATGGGAATGCAAACAAATAATGATTGTTCTGTATCAAACCAAAGTGTTCCACTCAGTGAAAACAAGGCTTCAGTCTTTCAGCTCATTGTTTTTGACTCAATTAATAATATGTGGTCAATAAGACGCAAACAAACTGTAAAAGCAACATGAGCAAGTGTCTAAATTACTGTTATTTAAGTCGATAAGCAATATAATCGTATGAGTAATGAGGTTGCGTAAGGATTGGAAAACTCCAACACCTTCAGGACAAAACTTATGTGCAGCAGTTGTCTGTTCATACACTGAACGTGGTGTCAGTGGAAAAAAGCAACATTGTGTCACTAGTTGTGTGAAGTATGTGTTAAAAAGCTTTAAAAAAGAGTGTGTTTTGCCTGCTGACTGTCTATGCATATGTAAGTGTGTGTGTGTGTGCGTGCGTGTGCGTGTTTGCGTGTGTGTGTGTTCAGGGCTTTAAGGATTTGCGTTGAGGTTAAATTTAGGGTACATGTTTAAGGTTTAGGATAATGGTTTGTTTAGGCTGTCCAAATGAATGAAAGTCAATGAAGTGTCCTAAGAAGAATAGCTGTGTGTGTGTGTGTGTGTGTGTGTGTGTGTGTGTGTGTGTGTGTGTGTGTGTGTGTGTGTGGCCTGCTTCCCCCAAGTTCCCAAAGCACCTACGTAATTAGTGTGTTCTTGGTAATGTAGTCTAATGGCTGCACAGGAACACTCTGAAATGCTGATGAACATCTGTTTGGCAGAAAACATGGCACATACACACACTCTCTCTCTCTCCCTCTCTCCCTCTCTCTCTCTCTCTCTCTGTCGCACATACCCTGACAGAGACACACTTGACACAGTGTGACGCAGTGTGTGTGTGTGTGTGTGTGTGTGTGTGTGTGAATCAGTGTAAGGAGTGTAAATGTCATGCACCTGAAGATCGAATCCAGCCAAAAAAAAAGAAAAAGCCAAAATATCTGTAATTACAGAAAATGTCTTTGCATGACATTCTGCATCATGTGCCGGCAGTAATTAGCATTTCAGACCGTACTGTGGCTTAAACACACAAACAGGTTAGTACACTCATTCTGCACAGCCTAACCAAAACCTCACTTCTAACTAACCATAACCAGTTAACTTCTAACCCTAACCTTACCTGACATCGAGCTTCAGAATTGAAGTTCTGCCTCATTAGTACCAGACTTTGGTCCCCATGAGGACAACTGGTCCTGCCAGGGTCAGTGTTTATACCAGAAATTGTCCTGAAGAATTTATCTGCAGTGAAAAAGTAAAGTGGAACCGACAGAGTTGTACACTTTTGCCCTTTTACACATTCACACTCAAACACAAACCAACCTGCGGAATTCTTAACAAGTCCGCGACAACATGGAGTCGCATTTCGATGAGAGCAGGTGGCTTATCCGTGTGTGTGCACGTGCATGTGTACGCGTGTGTGCACGTTCTTGTTAGAGTTGTACAGTTTGTTGGCCCGACCAAGGTCACAGAATGTCTCAGTGCACCCTGGGAGAAAGAGCAGCCGTGATTATGTGTGCTTGTGTGTGTGTGTGTATGTGTGTGTGTGTGTCCGCCAGCTGGCAGAGACCCAGCTTGCTATCGGTGTCAGCCCTTCTCCTAGAGACAGATCCACTGACGAAGGTAAGCTGAGAATCTGACTCTCCCTCTTGCCTCTCTTCCTCTTCCTCCTGTCTTTCTGTCCTGTCTCCATCACTCGACCACCTTGTCCTTCCGTCACTCTCTAAAATGTCGCAACAAAAAGAAACAGGAGTAAAAAGAATTTTCTTTGCAAGCGATGAGGGCAACAAGCCACCGCTCACCTAAAGTCCGACAGTTTGTACGCCTGTAACGCGAGGACAGTCATCAGTGGAATCAGTGACACTCATTTATTTTCATTCCCGATTCTCAGACTGCAGGGTGGACAGATGAAGAGATGGTGGGACGCAGGGATGAAGGAAAAGACAGATGCCTAGAGAGTGTACCATGTGACGACGGCGGCTCCAACAAGCTGCCTAATTGGGCACAAGAGGCCTCGCAAGTTTGGTGCTGGAACACTTCAAAAACCCTTTTCTAATACAAACACATTGAGGAGGCACATTAAAGGGCACACATAATTACACACAAGCGCAAACACACACATACTTACAAATGCAGAGCAGGAAAAGAGAAGAGGGAGTCATAGGCTTCATCCATCCCTACTATGTTTTTCATTTAATTTTTTTTTTTTTTCCAGGTCAAAGGGATGTGCGTTCTAAGTATCAAAAGTAAACTATATCCATACTAACGCACCTAAAACATATATGACATAGGCATTCATGAGCAATGAGCATGTTAATGCCTGTATCAGGGACATCCTCTCCTCTATAGTGTATATCTCCAGAAAGCACAAGTCATGAGAAACAACAACGGTACAACGTCAAAGCCGGGATTTCTGTATTTCTGTTAACTGACTGTGGTGTAAGTGAAACTAAAAGTAAGTTTTAATGGAGCTTTTCATTCACAGCTGCTTGTCAAGTGGCCAATGATAGGAACCAGTCAAGAAATGAATATGGGTAAGTGCATCACTGTTTCCATGGGGTCTACAGTTACTCACAAATCCCCAGAGTTTTCACACTAAAACTAATCTTTTATCCTTATAGGCAAGGGTCTTAAACTCATGCGCCACATGTGCTGCAACCCTACACTTATTTTAAAATTATGATGAAAACTGGGCCAAACTGATCAAAAGTGAACAATATTGTTATAGTAATAGGTTATCACAATTTATCACATTCAACATTTAATTATATATAAGCTTGTCGAGGCAAAACAAGCACTTTTATTTGAAATGGTGTTCAATATCATCCTAAATATTTCCAATTGCAGCAACTGTTAATTTTTCCGGCACTGTTGAAATTTCTTTTCACCAGACTAGAGGTTCATTGGCCCCCAGATCATTTGGCCCCTTGTTTTGGGGCTCTAATAAGTTGGGGTAACGGCGTGACAATTTTGGACAGGAATATTTGTATTTCGGAATGAAAATTAGTCGTGTGAATGAAGCCATAAACTTACAACGTATCTTTATCCTGAATGATTAAAAATAGATGAAAATTAATAAACAAATGAAGAAAAAACAATAATAATAATAAAATAAGGCAATTTCAATATAGTATTCATTTGAATTGTTCGAAAAGGGATAGGAAGAAGCCTCGGCTTGTCAAGTCCTAACCCTATTCTTCAGCATTAACAAATGCTTAACTAAACGGACTAATACAAAAAATACAAAAAACTACTTCAACCGAGCACTTACATGACATTCCCAACATGTCCTCCCTCCACAAGTCACACACACACACACACATAGTCCAGACTGTTGCAGCAGGGAGATACACAGTTCAATGTCACATGCACATGTGTATGTTTTCCGCTTCACACATTCACACACAAGCTTAATATAATAGGTGTCCCTCAGATCTCAAAGCAGTTGCATTATTTAACAGCAGGACTAGGATAGCCTCTAGTATTTGTGTGTGTGTGTAAGAGGAAGAGAGAGCGAGAGAGGGAGAGACTCTCCTCTTTCTGCTATAAATACACCTGCACCTGAGAATCCCCCTGTTCTCTCACTGTCTCTCTCCCTCTTTCCTTTCCTTTGCTCTCCACCTCTGTTGTCTTCCACCGTCGCCCTTCTGTCATTTGAAACATTTCCTGACTTACACCTGAGCGGTTCCGGGTATGAAAGCAAAATTCAGCATCAGAGGATATTATAGGGTGGGTAAAGACTTGTGTCATCACCTGCTGGTTTTTATTCAAAGCCTCTCATCACACTGAATGGTTTTGTCACGCATGGGCCGTTGTGATTTCACCACTGTGAAGCGGATTTTTCTCTCACAATAACCCGTGATTGAGTTGCTTTAAGAGGCAATGCTAGAAATGTCACTGACAGCTTTCTACAGCTGGGAATAAAATGAACTGTTACGACCACAGCGTGATCAAAGCCACACAGGTGCACTTACAGCACCCAGCCTACATAGCTGTTCTCGGATGAACCTACAGAAAGTGAATCAAGTTCAGCAGTGCCAATCCAGGCGATGCAGATCCGGTCAGGCATTGTCTGGGGGGTGCCATTCACCCTTGTGTATGTTGATGTACTATCTAAATGATCTTAGAGACATTATTTGAAGATTAAGATTCATTCCCAAAGACTAGGTTTTCACCCACAGATTCAGTTCACGGGAGCTTTCTTTACTCAAGATGTGTTATTTGTATGCAGTTCTTGTTCATTTACCATCACGGTCACGGTTTCTGTCACAAAAACCCATGACACAAGAAATGAATCATGACCTGTGTGTAGCCCAGGCTTCATAAGCTGTAAGCAGAAGTCTATTATTCTGTATGTACGTATGTGTGTGAGTGATAGTTGGCATTTATAGGGTTAACTGTGGTTACCTGAGCAGACAGCGTCAGGCTGTGGTATTGCGTCATGATGTCACACAGGCCGACAGTGAGAGAGCGAGAGATCACGCTGTCGGGCTGCATGTGCGCGAAGGAATCGCTCTGCCCGAAGTGTCCATAACTTAATAGAAGACGGTCCAAAAGCGTCGAAGACGGTCAGAATTCGCCAGCAGTTGCATCCACGTGTTTTTGCTTCATAGTTCCTGCTCGGCGGTGAGTTAATTGTGTGAAGAGATTGAATAAAAGTGGGGTTAGCCGCGGAGCTAATGTTAGCTGCTAATCGTTTAGATGGATTTGTGATGACTTGAGCTAACAATTGAGCTAACAGTTAGCATTGTGTGTGTATGCAAGGAAATAAGCTGTTGTGTGTATGTGTCGTGTGTGTGAGGAGAGAAAAGAGGAAACTTACCTTATTTTGTGTGTGTGTGTGTGTGAGGAGAGAAAAGGGAAACTTACCTTATTTCACCATTTTGTATGACTCTAATTTCATTGAGTTGTATTACACTGGTAAAGTGAAGCATTTATTTTTGGAAAGATTATTTAAGTTTATATGTTATATATTTGTATGTTTCTATTCCAATTAGGAATTTATGACCTGTGTTATTTAATTTTATTGAAATAGTGAATGTGGCCTGTTCCATAGGTCAGGTTTTTTTGAGTTGGATATGATTTACTGAAGATTGGTGTTGTAAGTCGACGTCACCGTCACCAGTAACCAACTTCAGCAAGGAGACCAGCAGCAGATAGCCACGAGGCGGCTTCCCGCTGGAGAAGAGGATCCAGAGAACCAGATGGCGAGCCAGAGCTGATGAACAGCGGATGAATTACCTACCTTCTTAACTGCGGTGTGGTAGGACCACGGAGTACACACAAAATTAAAGGGCCCCAACGTAACAACCACAGAGGACATTTTCTTTTATTTTTTATATATTATTCTCGTGCGCACTTTATTATTTTTCTTGTTATTAATTAATTCAATTGTATTCTATTGTCATATTGTTCTATTGAGTTCTATTGAGTATTACAATAATACAGTGTTGAGAACTCAATTTTGTTTGAGTGTGATTTATATTGATGTTTCTTCCTGGGCTCCATGAGCGACTTCCTGGAATTCTGATAACTAGTCCAAATAGATCTAATTGTATTAATAATACTTGCAACCTCACTGTTAAAGGAGGGGTTACATGTGTGCCTATATGTATGTCAAATGCTTAAAAGTTGTGCATGCCCAAAAATATATAACTTGGCAAAAGCTAGTTTAGTGACACACAATAATATGGAGCTACAGAAATGGCAGTAGAGGGTAAGGTTTCTTCGGGTTCTCTGGTTTCCTCCCACACAGCTTGTGTGGGAGCTGTGTGAACTCTAAAAAATACTGACTCAAGCTCTGAAAGCTACAAAGTCATCATGAATATCTATAAAATGTTATGACAATCCATCCAATGTTTGTTGAGAAATTTGGCCCAAATCAAAACAGTGGTCCATCCAACAGACACCACTTCCTGGAGGCAACACTAAGCTTGGTACCGGTTTCTCTTATTCCTCATATAAAGTTAAATTATAATCACTTATGAAGCCAGTGAGAAAAAGCCAATCCAGTTCAGTTGTATTTAAGAATTCATAAGTCTTTCAGGCTTTCCCTCTGTTGGTAATAATACTGTTCAAGGAATGTTTTTACAGTTTAATATATCAGACTGAGAGTAAAAAAAAAAAATCACAGAAATATTACAATTTAAAATGTCTCTAGAGGCTCAGCCTCAGAACGGGAGACCATGCTGCAATTATTAATCAATGACTGCATTTGGATAATGATAATCATACTTTAAGGCATTTTTGAGTTCCACAGTTCTACATTTATAGTAGGAAAGCTTTAACTGTCCTTCAGTCATGGAGTAAATTTTTATTCCAGTCTATTTCCTCTTCATTTTTGTTCAGTTAAACCTCATCACATGGGAGGCAATTAAAATAATGGCAAGCAGCAGGTTTTGGACAGAGACAGACAAGCATGAGACTGGGTGGGGCAGGACACACAGCAGCCTATACTACTGATGCTGTCCCTCTGAAGTTAGTAGAGACTGTTGAGAAAGATGGTGCCGTTGATGAAGCTGCAGAAACATTCAGTGTAGCGGCTAATGCAAAAAGACACTGACCATCAAAAGAGAAGCACTATTGTCTATTACTTTCTTATTTCCTTTTTTAATAATGGAAATATAGTTAATTTCAGAGACCTTCTTCTACCATGAGTCACATTTGGGAGAACTGTGCATTATATTTATTCATATAGCACTTTTGAAAAAACATAACAAAAATAATAAGATACTCAATAGTCTGGAAGAGTTTTTAAAAGTGACTTAAAAGGAGACAATGTGTCTGTTGTCCTGATCTTCTCTGGTAGGACATTCCACAAGTGTGGAGCCAAAACCAAAACATAGAGTTAAAAAAAAAAAACTCCTCAACTTCACACCTGAACTCTTCAGTAGGAAGCCACACATCTGTTGGCCCTGCATATTTCACAATAAAGCTGTGTTGAAAAAAGAAGAATGGGACTGAAGGGAACTGAAATGCTCTAGTGCCTTTACTTTGAAAGAGGAAAAGGATGTGTTGTGTTTGTGACACAAGCAAAATGAATAGATGCTGAAACTGTGAAGAAAGTTCATTTCCACTGCATATTTGTTGTGCAGCTGTTGTGAAAAAGCCTCTTGGATGAACGGTAAAATGCCTTTAAGAAAAACTTCAAGTACAATGGCTAATGACTTGATGTGTTTTGGATAACAATGTCCAGGAGGAATGATAATCTACACAGATAGATATTAGATGTTAAAAGTGAACAGTTGAACTTTGATCCAATCTTTCAGGACAGATGTTAATGCCTATAACATTGGACAGGGCCTATAACTGCATTTTAATCCTTGTCTGCCTCCTCATTTAGGCCCCTTTGGTCACTTTGAGTGCATATACCTATCACCAACCTCTTCTGATTTTACTTAGTTTGTTGTGTTTGTGAGTGGAGCTTTTGAATCTGAGCCTTATTTTCCAGCAACAAAGTTTTTGCAGTTGACCAAAAATACAGACTACATACAGAGACCAAAATATGTATGTGCCCCATCTATTTATTTAGTTTAACACTGAATAAATGTCCATTTCACATTGCTCAATAAATGCTCCCACCTGATGACTCTCATGAGGTAGAAACCAGTGTGACATGTGGGATGCCAGTCTGCTTTTTAACGACACCAAAAAAAACAGAATTGTATTTCATTCATAACTTTAGGGCCCTGTCCTGATTTTCCTTGCAAATAAGCCAGACACTGGCTTGTTATATTGTAGCCACAGTCTCACTTACATGTACGTTTATATCCTTGTGATGAAGCTGTCTTCGATTTTTCTGTGACTCTTTTTGTGAGTGCTGCGCCAAACTCTCTTGACCGCATGTACTTGCTGTTAAAAGGGGTGCACATTTGTGACATTTCATGATTACCATAATCAACACCACAAAAGATGCAGAATGAGTCAGACCTCTCTAATGTGGAGTGGAGGTCACAGCTTGAAAGAGGTACATCGTCAGAAAAGAACAGAGGCGCAATTTGTGAAAACTGCCAGACTGGACATTGTGTACAAATGCATGGCATTTTGAGATGCTGCCCTTGAAAATCCCAGAAACCATGAAAAAGCAGAATTTTTCAGTTGGACCAGCCAAGAGCATGAGCAAATCATCCTGGGTTCTCTCACTAAGTGTGAGAAAATGAAACTAAGTGGGCACATCGTGGTTACAGGAGAAATTACCTGCAGGATAGTGCGTCCTGACGCACAAATCATCTGGAAATGGTTCCAGTAAATTGTCAGTCAGTTCATTTCACTCATGTAGTTGTGGAGGTTTAATCAAATGTATGTGATTTTGGTGATGAGTTATAATGGGATGCTGGCCGCATGTTTGAAGCCATCAAAATAAGAAGAAATATGTGGCTGGCCCAGCTGTCGCCAGCAGCATATACAACTCTTGTATATGCTTTAGTTGATGAATGTACAGGGATGATTTTGATGATAAAAACACAAAGTGGAGGGAGGAAGGATAGGGGGAAAAGGACCCAGAAGGACACAAAAGTTGAGAACAGGCATTTTGATTGGGGCACACACATGCACTTAGTCCAGCAGAAAAAAAAATACTAGATGATTAAAAAGAGAGCACAGGGGAGGAGTGTCTTAGTTGTTCTTTTTTCTTTTCTTTTTTTCATTTGCTGAGGGGAAGCAGCAGACAGCAGAGACATGGCGGGATGTTTCACATAAATTTAATTTATTTTGCTGTCTCCTGTCACTAATTTGCCAAGGGAAGGATCCTTGTCAAAAGGGTGAGACATGAAGCTCTCGCTCTGACACAGGCAATTGATGGTATTCTCTTTTCGAGTCCAGCTATAAAAATAAGTGGGCCCAGTGCCCAAGTCTGAGAAGATTGATCGGGTTACATGAGGTGAAAATAACTTTGTGTATGTGTTTGTCTTTTCAGCCATGTGAGAGTTTCTTGGCAACTAAGATTTGATCATTTTTATGTTCATTATTTGTAGTTTGTTTATTAATCTAAATTAAGAGGAGCATGTTTGTTAAGCATTCATCTACAGTACAGATATTCTGTTGAAATATATCCCACATTCTTTTAAGACTAGTTTCTACTTCACTGCTCAACACTTTATTAATTTTTGCTTGGCAAAACTTAATGAGTTGCACAACGCTTTCCAATTTAAACTATGGTGGAAGGGTTCAGTTGTCTCCATGGTAACCAATTTCCCATGTTTGGGTAGTGGATGGATTTGATGAAGTTGTTGATACAATTGCGGAGGAAGAGATTTTTAATTTACTATTAGTGAGAGGACAAGAGTCGTGCAAGAGCTGCTGTTGGTCAGTGATCAAACTAACATTATAAATACAAAGTCAATGCCAACCAATCATACTATGGCAGTGTCATTTTACACATATGCAACAGTGCAGGACAGTGAACAGAGGGGACATTGATGTCTGTGGGACCAATGCAGCTTTTCTTCACAACAATGACTAATGCTGACTGCAGGTGATATCGGATATTATGGTAAATAGATCACATTGTGATTTCCAGTGGGAAATTGGGAGATAATTGTGAGATGGCTAAGATTGCACAAATGGTAAATAATTCCCTTATTATCATTATTATATTTCCTTTATTGTTGATCTACCCAACTTAACATGTTATTAAAAAATGCTGTTTTGGTTTGTTTTTACACAAGAAGCAGGTATGGGGCACCGCCTGTTCCTGGGAACCCCTGTATTTTGCTCCACCTCAACAGATTCAAATAAATGGGTCGTTATTTGGCTTCTGCAGGGAAACTTCTTAAACATGATGGGTAGTGGGTCCTGAGGACCAGGATTGAGGAACCCTGATCTAAAGTACATTGTGGTGTTACTTCGGTAACACATATACTAAAGTACATTGTGTTCCATAATGAGCTTAAATGCACTTACTGTTGCTTAAAAACTCTTGTCTGATGTTATGTTTTTCAGACTTAAAGCACAAGATAAAATAGTACAATTTTGTATTGCATAAAGAAGTTTAATTTTATTACATATTACAGTGGTAGAGTGAGTCGTCTTTCAACTTGAAGTTACAAGTTTGATTCCCGGCTACACTACTCTAGTATGAAAGATGTATGAAAAGTGTGAGTGAATGGGTGAATGCCAAAACTAGAAAAGGGTTGTATAAATACAAACTGTTTACACATTTATTCAGTCACATTTTAAGATACATGTTGCTGGTAAAATAATCTTAAAATACAGAAGTTGGAAAAATTTAAATGGAAATACGGAATTTAAGTATATCATAGGGCTCTATCCTTCTCACCCTGTGTTAGATAATTGTTTGTTCAGTTAAGTTAGTTTCATGTGTGTTATGTTAAAAGGTTCAGCTGTAGCAGACAGATACATTTGAAGGAGAAACGCAAAACAACAGCATTAAATGAAAAACACTGACACGCCTTGCCCTTCTCGCTTCTCATGTCTGTCTCATTGTGTGCGTTTCTTTCACATCCAACGCTGACTCACACAAAACTTGCTTTTCACAGTGCCCTTGTCAAAAAAAGTAAGAATACTTTGAGATTTTCCGTTTAAAAAAAAAAAAAGTTTTCCACAAAGAGGCACCATCAGGTTACTCAAAACAAATAGCTTCAATATGTACAGCTTTCAAATCAGTGTGATGGAGCACTGACTTGAAGAAGGAAGAATGAAACCTTGTTTTAAATATTTTTTGAAACTTTTCTGATATGGTGCAGGATGATAAGCTGATGGTGTCCAGTCAGACAGCAACAACATTCAGTACCGGTAAGACAGGCAGCACAAAATCACATGGCAGGACAGGCTCTGAATTCAAGAGAGACGTGCTGCGTCTGCTGTCATTAAAGGGATTGTTGCATCCCTGTCCTTTTTTTCCCCCTTATCGGTGTGGTAAACAACTGAATCGCACATTGAGATGGTGTTTGTTTTGTTAGCAGACCTCCTCTGGAGTCTGGGTCACTGTGTTCTATTACTGCACAGTATGCATGAGGCCACACAAACGCCATGATAATGGGCAAAGCTAACAGTAGCACAGCATCCTGCTGTCATTTAAGGCACAGTATGGGTCTGTGCTATGTATTTGTTAGGAAGGGCTGGGATAATAGAGGTTGGCAGACAATTTCTCTGGTCACTTGATGCTGAGAAATGCAGCCTACGTGTTGTTGTGTGTCACAGGTGAGCAGAAATGCGGATAATATTGACTTCATAAGTATTTGTGATGTAACCCAAGAAGGTGTGTGTGTGTTTCTGTTAATTTCTGTGCCCAATGATTTAATGTCCCATTTGCAGCTGACGACATCATACTCTGTTCGCCAGCTCCACTGAGTACCAATAACACCCTTGCCTCCCGCAGATAATTATCTGCATGGCTGCTCTCCGCTACGCTGCATCTGATTCAGAAAGACAAAGAACAAGTTTGTAAAAGGGCCTGAAAACTTAGTTAGAGGAGGAAGGAGGAGGAGGAAAGAGAGGGAGCAGGTCAGGTGGGGGTGGGCATTGGGTTCAGGGGAGGGGCAGACGACAGAGCAGACAGTCAAAAGGAGAAGAAGGAGAAATGATGATGATGATTTTGGATAGGCAGGCAGAATTGAATCCTTTAATCTCCCAAAGTGGGAAGAAAGCGACCTGAGGCATTTGTGATTGGATTTCCTTTAAGTCCACAAGTAGGTCAATAGAGCTAGCATTGCTCATTAGCAAAGAGGGAGGATACAGAGGCAAAAGTTTTTTCAATACAGTGAGCATCATTCATTTGCCCTTTTCTTCAAAGGAGGGAGGAGGGACAAGACGGAGCGGCGAGACTTTGTGGGAGGTTCTGTCTATGTGGCTGTGTTGACTGTCTTAAAAGGGTGAAGAAAAGGTTGGAACAAGCAGCAAATAATGGAGAAAAGAGAAGAATGACAAAAGGGCATTGACACTAAATATCAACTTCAGGACAATCTGACAAAGTTTGTTTCCATGCCTAGAATTAACACCATTTAATTGGACTAAAGTCCTTGTCCCAGTATGCAAATAAAATCAGTTTATTGAATAAAGTGAAGTGTGTCTGCCTCCACCATGTAAAGTGGCAATATCTCCCCTTTCAGCTAGTTAGTATTAGGCATTTTCTAGTTGATCTATTACATCACAGCTTTAGCTGACGGCTAGGATGTAGCATGTTATAAGCGTCACTGTGGATCTTTCTAGCATCCATTAACTCAAAATATTTAAATTCTTACCACAAATGCCCCGCGACAGATGTGGCCATGCTTTTCTCATAAGCTATGTTTACATGGACGCAAGCAATCAGAACAAATGCCTGATCGGAATAAAAATATAGTGCCCTTTCAGAAACAAATTTTGTTCCAAACAAGAGCACTGGTATATGTCGATCGTCATTCAGATCAGTGTTCTTATAAACAGTCAATCCCGTTTGATCCATAAAAAATGTGACGCATTTCCATTATGTTGCTGCTGTTTTTCTATTCCGAAGAATAATGAGCAGACGCAAAAGTCAGATGCGGAAGAGGACGAAAATGAGACGGATAGTGGACAGCGAGGGGACGGGCACACGTGCAGTGGAAGTGAAGCTTCTTCTGCTTCTACTTAAGGAGAATCAGACAATACTGTGCATGTCTAAATGGTCAACACTTGATGCATGTGTACACAAACCACAATTAGATCGACATTTTGCGCATGTAAACATACTGAGTCCAACTTTGCGGAATCCTATTTAGTACAATTTCAGTCGGACTACGTTTACATGTATATAAAAGTATGGTTTTAGTTAGACCTGCACAATAATACGATTGTCCTTCTACTGTCATGTAAACATACTGACTGTTAAAACTCGACTTCATTCAAACCACGGTCAAATGGGTGACACACAATGCTGATGAAGGCTATCAGCTCCACAGACTGTTTCTCAGTGTAGTGGTGTTGTTATTTCATGTATCCACCTGGCGAAAGTCACGCGCCGCACAAAGGAGGTGATTGATTTTATGTCAAGACAGATGAAGGCAACAGCAACATTGCATTTGTAAAGCAGTTCACCTGCAGACAGGTACGAATGAAGGCAGGAAGAAGTGTCAATGAAAAGTGTCAGAGGTAAATTCCAAACAAAAGTCATTCAGCAATTTGATGGCACAATTGCTTATCGTCTCTCTCAGTCCTTGCGCTGCAGCTGCACAAATACAAAGGCTCCCTCAGGTCTGATAGTATTGCTTGACAGAGCCCATTTTCAGATGACGGATGCAGCATACAAATATATAGTTGTGAATGAAGGCATTAGCCTCTTGTTCTGGCATGTAGTTGAATAATAGCAACACACAAAGCACAATATGGTGCCACAGAACAATGGGGAAAGGGAAAGAGAGCACTGGTGGAGCTAAAGGGGGGTGGAGTCATAAAAAGAAGCAGAAAGGTTAAGCTGAGTGAAGCACCGTTTGCATGAAAATGTCAAGATGTTTTTCATACATTTATTGTGCTTGGGTGGTCATTGCTTTCCAAATCTTGTTGGTCATTCTATCATCTTTAAAATGAGATGTTTTACAACATCTTAATTAAAATAAGATTCAAGTTCCATTTAAATTATCTTTACCAAGTACATTTTCTGAGCGAAGATTTTCGTAAAGAACGGAACTGTGTTCTGGGTATCATCTGTTTCATGCTGCATCTTTCAAAAGGACCAACCCATGATCATCTGTTGCCATTGAACAATTCTGCAAACCACAAATACTGTGTGTGTGAGCTCATATTTTTAAACCCAAACATATCTACATATAAACGTGATGTGTTTGGCCCCTTCTGTCTCTTTTGGCAGAAATTAGCAAACTAAGGGGATGATAACGACATCCAATAGCACCTGGTAAGAGCGCCTTATAGTTGTAACATGTGCTTCTTAAAAATCCATGCGTCTCGAACTCTGCTACTTATATGTACTGTATATTTAAGAATAATGCTGATATGACATGTAGGAAACAATTTTCCAAAATCTCATATTCTGTACTTTTTCCTGGAGGTCAGACTGGACGATCAATTACAGAGGCAGCAAACTTCAAATGCATACTTCCATGTGTAACCTTTGGGGTCATATACGTGTATATTGTGTTGTGTTTAGAAGCCAGGGCACAACCTCTTTTAGTTTCTGAAATAAAATGCATACAAGAAAGAGAAGACATGCTGAGCCTCTCTTCCCTGGTCTATCAGAGCAGAAGGAAAGAAATAGATCATAGGGAAAGTTCACCATGTCTGGCACATGCAGGAACCATTGCATTGATAATAATCTAAGGTATAATACAGTTACCTAGAAAACGCAGGTGGAGGTGGCAGATATTTGGTGAATAGAAAACACACCAGACCAAACTTTTAACTTGAAGATTCAGGCTTCATTTAATGCTTTCAGTTGGCTTCAGTTTTTTGCAACAGGAAAATCCTCCATAGACCATTTCAGGTCAGTCTTTGTGGTGCAGACAGCATCCTCTGAAGGATGTGGCCCATGAATCTGGGCATATCTATTTGGTGGGTACTATTTAACGAGTTCATTCCAGTGTAATATGAAGACAGACATAAGTTATAAGTAAGACATAAGTAACTTCACTAATGTGAAGTATAGCACACATGGAGGACGCCAACATCCACCGTTTGAATCTAGTCTTTGATGACATCAAACAAATGAAAACAAATGTGGTTAAACAAAATAAAAGTGGAGATGTTTGCAAAGGATGAGTTTTTGATGATTTGCTGTTCAGCTGAAAATAAAAAGCAGAGGAGTTGGGGAAAAAAATTGCTGAGCAATGTTTGGCAAAAACATAATGAGCAACACAGGGCCTAGGTGATGGTCTTTTCTGGAATAGTTACTATGGTTTTTATTCCAGATGTCTGGTTTCCTCCAACACTAGACATTTTAAAGACATGCAACTAATTGTGTTCAGAGTTTCCATGAGAGCCAGCTGTCAGCCAAGATTTTTCAGCTGATGCACTTTTTAAAAGCTCTTTATTATAACATTTAACCACAATTAGTCAAGAGAGGACTTTGTGTTTAATAAAGAATGTCAGCAGATTTTTTTTTTCCATTATTTAAACATAAATGTGCTTTACTTAATGGTTTTACTGGTTTAATACAGAAATGAAGAGCCCTGGGAATCTTTAAAATAACACCTTGCCAACATTAAAGCAGCAGCTCAACCAAGACGCCCACTGCCCCGCCACGAAAGATCATCAGAGAAGCACCAATGTTTCTTCTGGTACTGCTTCACTGTGTTTTAACAGCTACAGTTATTGGGCCCAAATTGGCTCCTACACGATAAACACTGAAGGAAATCTAACATAACCTCAAAATAAAGGAGCAATGAGTTGTTCAGCCCTCCATTAGGACACAGTGCACATATTACATGTATAATGAAAATTGTGCAACATGTAAGTTGAGTAAATGCTTTCTGCAATCTTTAACAATAATAAAAGGTCACATTATTTTATTTGGTTTGTTTTGGGGGGGCGGGGGAGGGTTTCTCTCGTTTTTGTTTTTGCTTTTACTGAGATGCTCTTGGTTCTTTGTTTTGTGGAAACACTGTCTGTGTCAGTATGACCTGTCTTTAATAAAACATACTCGACAGTGTGTGATGACAACTGTTGATAACACTGCCGAGCTGCAGCAGCTCCCTCTCCTATTTTGAGAAGCAGCTGGTTACTATTTTATTTCTACCCAGCTTGACGTTGAATAGACTTGTGGAAAATCGAGACGAGGCTCCACTTCCCACTGTGCATGTTTGTGCGTATGCACACTCCGGTTAGTTGTCCCTTTACTGCTGTAACTCTTCTCTTTAGCTCTATGTAAAACAGTGCCTAAAACTAAAACTAACTCTTATTTTAACTCTTAAAATTGCAAAAATGGAAATAGTCTTCTTTCTGGTGTGAAAAGTAGACAGGACGTGAGACAGAAATACCAGTCACCCACCAGGGGGCAACTCCGCCAATTGTGGAATTACTTTTGCGGAAAGGGAATTTTCATGGGAAAATGAACCTACTTCTCACTTGATTTATATCATCAGTAAACATTTTCCTGAGGAGTTCATGGTCTATATCACTAGTGTTAGCTCTCCTTTAATAGAGCATGATGTCAATTCAGAAATGTCCCATTAAATTGGGAAATAAACAATAAAGCACAGCATATGAGTATGACTGACATCCTCAGTCAAATCGCAAAACTCTACGCCTCCAAAATTGAGTTTTGCAAAGACTGATTAAAATTCAGGAACCAGAAGATGTCAATGTAAATGAAGTTGCATTTAATCTCTCAATATGTATTGCATTAAGATTTAAAGGCCTTTTGTATTTTCAGCATATAATAAATCCACGATGACCTGAAAATGAAGTAAATAAAACATGTACACATGTACAATCAATCTTGCGCGCACTTTTACAAACAAATATATATATATGGATCTGTGTGTGTGTGTGTGCAGGCACACACGTAATGTGGAAGGAGGTGATGCTGATGAAGCAGTGGCAGCCTTTAGGCTGAGACGGATGATGGATGGAAGGGAGTTGATGACTGTGTTGGGTGGCTGCTCACTCCTGTTCTTTTCCCTTCTCGCTCCTCCCCATACACTCTCTCTCATTCTCACCCTCTCTCTCTCTTCCCCCCCTTCCTCCCAACATATCCCTGCCCAAACCTCCCTCTTCTTTTCTCCGTTGATGAGTGATGGAGGGAGGATCCGCTCATCCTCCCTGCCACTCATAGTGTCAGCAGCTCCCATATCATCCACTGTATGGACGCAGTATAAACTGTGTAGCACTGGATCGGACCACAGTGAAATATGAGGAAGAGAAAGAGACACATTATTGGGAACGCAAGATCTAGGATTCTAATATCTTCAAGGTCGTCTTCAGTTTTGGCAGTGATGTTTTGGCGTCATTTCCAAACCAACACTAAGACACATTTTCATTGTTCGGCCATTAGCATAGCTGTTGGCCATGTTTTTGTGAACCTTAGTTCTCAAACTGTGCATGCTCCCCAGTTCCCACCACTGAGCTTTGACAAAGAGGTATTAGAAGAAGCCAGTAAAGTGAGAAAAACGTGTCCAATTCCAAAGTGGTGCGTTGTTGAACTGACAGGGAGACTAAATTCATGCTATTGGCTTGAAGAAGTTGTGTGTGAAGTGAAAGGCTGATCAGGAAATGCCTAAAACTAAAATGAAAGGGGGCCTATCGCCACCTAGCATAGAGGAGGCACTTCATTCAATAAACCAATTCTCTGCCAGTTTCACTCACTGGTGTCTCTACCCCATGTCTCCTCATGGTGGCGTTACTCAAAGGAAAGAACTCCAAGGAAAACTTGGGTGGACGTTGCCTGACAGTTCACAGCCGGATAATGGTGGAGAAAGATACGTTAAGAACATCCAAGTTATTTGTATATTATTCAAATACATAGACTTTATGCACTTTGTTGTCTGTATTGTGAATAAAGAGATTAATCTTGTTAACTTTTGACGGACATTTGTTGTTATCGCTGTATGACTGTCTTGCGATATGTCGACTGTCATAGAATCATTGTATCGATATTATTGGTATCGTGGACCATGTGTCACGTATTATATTGTGATTCCCGCCCCTAACAGTCGTCCAATTAAATGGTGAAGATGAGTTACAGTTGTTGCTCAACTGACTCTTTTCCAACGTGTTTGTGATGTCACATTTCTCACACATTTGAGGTGCAGGAGTGGAAAAAAAACAAAACACCACACAACAGACCAACCTCTGGCAACGGTATTAAATCCCAATTATACTGTACATTGAATTACAGGAAGCTCAGGGCAGACAGCTGAAACTTCCACCCATGATTCTCTGAGTTAACGTCCTCTAATGACACAATCGCAGCCCAACAACCTTCATCACGAGCGCGTCTAACACTGACCACATGGGAGATGTGATGGCAAACAGCACTGACATTGTGGTCACACCAGAAAGTGACAGCCGATTAAACCATGCGAGATGGTTATTAGGATTAGCACGGAGCAATTAAATGTTAATGATGTAATGAATAATGAGCCCCCACTCTCTCATTAGCAAACAGTTGTTAATTGTATACAGGGCTCTCACCAGCTGAAGGAAAGAGGGAATAAGGGGAAAGAAGACAGGAAAGAAGATTAGACAGAAAGATCAAGCAAGGAAACTGTGAGGGACTGGAGGAAGGAGAGGCACAATGGGCTCAACATAACTACTTAATTGTGATTTTAGGATTAGCACACATGAAAGACGCTCCGGTCCATGTCCACAGTGAAACTGGCCTGCCTCAATTTACTGCCTGACATTTTGTATAGACCCAGGAGCAGGTTGTGGAGCTCTGTAGCTGCTCGGGGTGAACAAAATCTTTCTCATTTCCTGAAAAATGCCCAGAAATCTGAGACAGCAGCGATAACAAAAGTAGTGTTCTCAAAAACAGGATTTTAATAGAGGGTTAGAGCCTGTTTCTTAGAAGCATGCACTATTTTGTGTGTGTGAATAACCCATTTATTTATTTATTTATTTTCCACACTTTTTTGTCCTATAAGGTGGTGCTCTCTGTGGTATAACAAGAGCACCCCCATGAGGTGATAAGCCGGAACTGCCAACTGTCCAGGGGGATGAGCATCACTTCTGGGACCTGGCGGCAGAGCACTAGAGTAGATTAAGAGGGAAAATTATTTATAAATTCCCCTTCAATTATTTATCAAGCAATTCCTCCCAGTGTTTACTCAGGGGTTATTAAATATTGTGCTGCTAAGCTACTCAAAAGACAGAATTGTCAGAGGACATCCCAGGATACTTTTAATTCCAGTTCCCACAGTAATCAGGGCCTCCAGAAAGAAAAAAAAAAAGAAAAAGCAATCTGAATGCAGTTAAATGAAAGACAGTTCAGTCACTGGTTTTCACCATTTCACTTTGTCCTCCTCTTCTTTCCCTTTTCAGAAAGGAAAATCTGCTGCCTTTCCACAAACACTATTATGTGTGTGTTTTTGTGTCACTGAAAGGTAATGGAATAACTGGCTCAACTGCAGCTAATCCGATCCGTCTCTCTCTCTGTCTTGCTTCCCTCTATCACACTCTCTCAGCGCAGCGAGAGACAGCCATGCATCTGCTGGCTCACAAACTGTCAATAGTTTTACCCAGATAGTGGCAGCAGGCTTAGCCAGGGAAGGGAAACGTAGCCTTGGCCTTTTTTCTTTCCTTCTTGGCATCCACAACAAGTCATCTAATAGGTTTTCAGCCTGATGAACAGAGCACAGCTGAAGCAGTCTAGACACAGACAGTAGTTCATCATACTTGTGTTTCCTACACATTGCCAACAGTACACAAACACATACGCTGCAAAACTGAGTGGCAGAAATGCACATCAGAATGACTCTGCTTCCAATGCACGCTGGAGAAAAGCTCACAGGGAGGTGTGTGACATTTCTTCAGCCACTGCTGCTTGTTGTCCCTTGTAAGGATTCATTCCATCTGCTCTATTCCCGGGTGTGCAAGAGAAGCAAGCTGAGGTGTGTCTGCATGTGTGTGTGTGTGTGTGTCCCTTTGCTCTGGGTGCCTCACTTTGCTAAGAGAAAAAAAAGGGAAAACACAAACCATAGCTATCATCCTTCTCCACTCTCACGGACTGTCTCAACTCTTCTCTCTCTCTTGCTTTGCTTTACTGTCCCGCCTGTGTGTGTGTGTGTGTGTGTGTGTGTGTGTATGTTGGTGCATGTGTGTGTGTGGGTGTGTAGCCAAAGGGTATAGAACACTTCACAAAGCAGGAGAAGACCAATAAGTTGGAAAAGAGCAAAGCGAGAAGAAGCAGCCGCAGTGAACAGAAAAACCATCCTCTGCTTGATAGTCGCAGAATTTGAAGCCGGAGAATGAACTCACACTTGCAACATGTTTTCACCTTCAATTTGAATTTAAGCCCACACCTGACCTAGACCACACACACGCACATTCATGCACAGACACACAGAGTCAATCATCATGCCGTACATAAAAATAAATGATGGTCTCCAGCATTTCCACGGAGCAACACTGACCCCTACTGAATGCAGCCGTTTATTAAACTCACTGAGTCGGTACCAGTGCGAGTCTCCTCATCACAGCATTTCATACCAAGCCTGTGAAGGTTTAGACTGGAGGAATAATAGGTTTCTGAAGAACAGAGCCTTAAATGTCTCAAGAAATAACGACTAATTTTAGAGAAACACACGAAAATCTTCACTTTCTTATCTTTTATCTGAACAAACTAGCATATATCATATATTCTTACAAATACATCGGTGTGTCTCCACACAGACAGAGCAGGTTTTAACGAACAATTAGAGAGAATATGAATCACTGTGTTTGTAGATTGCTCCTGAACTCCTGAACTCTCCTGTCTTTTCACTTTTGTCCGACTCTCTCTCATTTGCGCTCCAAAGCTGTTAAAAGGCCACGTTTATCATGTTTGGTTTTAGCAGTATAAACTTTTAATGACCTCCGTTCCCACTCTCTTCAAAAGTAATGATTGCTCTGGATCGTGAGTCGATGTATGTCTCGCGCTGTGCTCAAGGAGCAGCGACGACATTTTCAAATGGCAGTCTGGGGACTTAGCAGCTGATTGAACCTCTAATACCAGTGTTTTGTTTTTTATTTTATTTTTGGAGCCATGAGCGTGTGTCTGAGAGAGGGGGAGAGAGAGACAGGTTCGCTTAAGACCTTCAATTTTATCAATGATGTTTATATTTTTTTGTTTTTAATTTAGATGGAAAAATATGTATGACTAAAATCAGGTGTCTATGTATTGTACGCTGGTGCTATGACATCTTTATGTTACCAAAGTTGTGAATTGGTTGTATACTGTATATAAAAATGAAAGGATAGTGTCTTGAGATTTTTTCACTCTGCACCCGTTGTCCATAAACGTCTTCTTTCTGATTCTGTGTGGATAAAAAAAAAAGCCAAATGTTACAAAACTCTTCTCTTAAACTCATTCTTGTGTGTACAAGCACTAAGATTCAAGTCAATGCAGTAAAATGACCCTCAAGGAAACATATCATCACACTGGTTTCGTATCATCACCAGTTCTATTCCAGTTTGATCGGATCGGTTATTGGACAGATGCAAATGTGACATCTGATGCAATCCAAAAAATCTTATGTATCACATGTTCACTATGCACAGTAGATACTTGAGTTTGATATCAGTATCGGACATGAAACCAAACATCTGCAAACATGACATCTCCATCAGCCTTGTGTGTATATTATTTGTATTGCTCCTGAGCACAAACTACTCTCAATAAAGATGGTGAACATGTTATAAACAGCTAACTGTTGACGCCAGCGTTTTGTCTCACACTGTACTCTTGAAAACTCAGTGTGGTCTGTTTTTTCATTCCTTGTTTGTACAAAAATGAAATATTGCTGTGGGACATGGAGTTTGTTGTTAGTTGTAACGTGTCAGCGAGACACATTTATCATTGTAGGTATGCAAAACTTAGAATAGGAGAATCTTTTTTTTATTGCATTTTCAGTGAAAAGGGAAACTTTCATGCAGCACGTTGAAAGTGTACTTTTACCATAAATTGCTATCTCACTTGGAAGCTTGTGATTATGCTTAATTATACACACTTAATTAGTCCCGGAGTAAAGCACAGATGGGACAAGACTTAAACCAATTCTGTGAGTGTAAATATACTTTAAAAAATCCCTGTTATGTAAATTCTGGCACAGAAGCAACATTTCTGCTTCTTGTCAAGGACATAGAGCAAGTAGTTAAACATCGTAATAAAACTGCTGCCCGATGACAGTGATGACAGGAGTCACTGCGCGGTGGGCGTGTGGGTGGGTACATGCCTACAGCTTAATGAGGGGAAATAACTAGTTGAAATGGCACTTTCCAGGATTTTGGGTGCTCGCAGTGCTGCTGCAAAATGACCAGTGCTGTGCCATCCTGGAAATGTTGCACCACAGCATAAGGGCTGCACTGTTGTTCTGCAACTCCGTGTCTATAAAAGCATCGAACGACACATTCGATGAAGGATGAATGTGGAGGCGTGGATGAGAGGCAGGGTCAGAGAGGTGAAAGGAGAATACAGGTTATTTGGAACAACGGGGGGGGGGTGCTGAGAAAAAAAACAAAAAACGGTGTAGAGATTAAATGCAATGGGCAGACACTGTGATGAAAACACTGCATTTAAAAAGGACTTTGGACAAAACAAGCTCACAATTTCAAAGGCAATGATGCAGTCGTGTTACATTAGGGTGAACACTGACTAGCACTGACGCTGGCAATCACTGTTTAGATGGAGGAGGTTTTCAAAAGCGACATCAGACAATTAACTGGGTTCAAAAGAGCAGAAGTAGTCAATGCCCAAATTGCAAAGAATTGATTGGTGACGCTGCATAAGTATTCACGGAGGGAGAACTGTTTTCATTTAATTGTGTCCATGACAACAAAGAGAAATTGAATCAGGGAGGTGGGAAGATGGCCATCCACACCCTCTACCAGGGTCACGTGTATTCTGTTTGTATCGAAGCCCAGTGGAATCTCACTGAATGTATGTCGTTAGTGAATTTTTTTGGGGGGAGTTTTTGCTGTTAAGATTTTGGAGGAAAGTGAACCCTTCCTCCAATTCTAGCGTTGCGTTAATGTATGAAGTTCTTGTGGGTGAGGTTTATTTGACATGAACAAAAATGTGCGGAGGAATCAACACAGACTACCTGTCTGGCTTTCAATTGCTTCTTAATTGGACTGACAAGCCAGCACGTAAGATGTGTGCAGAGGGGGCGTGGCCTGGCAGCTCGTTAAGCCTCATCGTCATGTCCTCCACCTTTTGCACAACTTGAATAGCTGTATTTATAAAGAATTAGGTGGATTCACCAAGGTCAATGATCTAACATGTCATACCCCAAAATAAAAGGGCTCATCTGTGAACGAACAACATTGCTGGTTACAAAAAATTGTAGACAGGAGAAAACAAAACCTATTTTAATTTAATAAACAATACAGATTAGTGATTGCGCCACACACAGCTGTGCACATCCACAGCTCTGTGACTCTGTTTATGTGCGCTGTGTGCGTGTGTCTGTGACTCTGTATATGCGCTGCTCTCACATAGCATTTCTGTGTGTGTGTGTGTGTGTCTTCGCCCGCAGTAAATACACTTGTGTGGCAGACTTGTGCTTTCCTTTCTCAGAAAGTATTTAGGTTTATGACAGTTGGTAGATTTGTCAAAAGTCGCCGGGCGTCTGTAAAGTCACTAAGTATGCACACGGAATTGGCACAAAACGTAAACAAACATCTATGATCATCTATGTGTCATCATAATCTGTTCTCAGCTGTTCTCCATCTTTGTTTTCATTTACACCAGGCTTTAATTGACTTCTTACTTGCCAGTCATGAACACAAAGGGTTTCTTTTAGAATCAACCTTGACACTGGACTTTCAACAAGCAATGGCTCTTTATTTGTAATGAATAACATTTAATAACACTAAAGACTGACCACGGGCTATGAAATTCCCTCGAGGGCTATGCATTTCCTTCACATTGATCGGTTAATACACCGAAAAAGCCAGTATGTCATCTATAACCATTCCATAAACTGCTATTGCATAACATATGATTGCAGTGACAATTATCATATTACACTGTTAGATGTACTCTTTCCTTGGTCGGAGAAAAAAAAGAAAGGTTGTGTATTGTTCCACTACACTGCTCAGGGAAACCTGGACCATCTCTTAGTTAGGCTGCGATAGAACTAGACTGCTGGGGGAATTCCTATGGTGCACTACACTCACTCTCTCACTCTGAATATGACTTTATTATATGTCATTCACTGTCTTCTTTCTCTCCCTCGTCTGTGTTTTCCTTCCCTTTCTCTGTGCCCTCATCTTGCAGCTCGCAGGATCCAGATCTAGTTTTGAGGCTATTATTATTATTATCATTATTCATTCATAGCATATCATCACCATTATTATAATTATGCTATAATTAAAGTTGATATCAGTTTTTTTATCAACAATCTCAGCTGCTGCTTATATAAATGACATCATAGTTCTATAAACATGTCATCACTGACTCAGAAATGTCCTGTCTAAACTAATAACTTGATATAATCGTTGTAAATCTGCTCCTGGTCTCTTTCCTCTGTCTCTACCTCTACTCCTTCTTGTCCTTTCTATCTATACCCCACCTCTCCTTTGTCCCCTATGTTTCCTTTCACCCCAACCGGTCGAGGCAGATGCTGCACACCTTTGAGTCTGGTTCTGTTAGAGATTTCTTCTTCAGTTTCTCCACTGATGCCTAGTGTTTGCTCATGAGCAAAGCGGGAGTATTTAAGGATTGAGACACGCCCTCTTAAAGCGCAGACCTTGGTCCGCATCTGGACCGAGTCAACCCAGAGCCAGCAGATACTTTGTGTGATTAACACAATGTGATAAGAATTGCAACAAGGTTTTTCCTCTTTCATTCACTGCACTAAGTGCACTTACACACACAGTAAGACAAGCTTTTATGTGTTTTCAGAAGCTTCTGCTAAAGTGGAGGAACAAACAGACATCAAACTGTGAGACTGGCAGCGGAAAGAGTCCGAGCTATTACTGCACAAACACACACACGGTCCATTGACAATGAGTGTGGATCCCACCAGAATGCTTGACTCTGTTTCACAGCTGTCCTAATCCACCCACTTATGTGCAAAGAGAGACAGATAAATACAAATAATTTCCCTTTCCATACACATGTTCAATTGTCAAGTGGGTACTGTCAGTCTCTGAGGCTGTGGGTACAGCAATGCTTGTTTGTGTCCAGGGATAATATTCACAGTGTATGTTATCTTACCACCAGGAGTCTTCCCCATGGCACTTAATGTTTTCTGCTAAGAGTTTACTCTTGAAATGTAGTAAAAAAGAAAAGGATGCTGAGAGCAATGTTTAACAAAGAATGAAGATCTCCGAGCTTAAAAGGAACCATGCAGTTGACCTTGCTCCTTTAGTCACAAACCTCACAAGCAAGGTCACCTGTTGTTCAAGGAAGCTTTTGCAAAGGGAAGAGATGTTTGTAACTTTGACAGAAACAGTAATACAAAATCAAGACTCTTTGAGGCCACTTAATTCGGTACATGTACTCAACTGCTTGTTGATGCAAATGTCAGTCAATCTTGCTTAAGAAACTTGATTCAAGTGACCTTGAACATGTGACAGTTTCAAAAACTGCTCAACTGCTCTGGGGAAAATATCCAGTACTGTGGGCAAAATGCCTCGCTAATGCCAGAAGTCAGAGGAGAATAACCACAGTGGTTAACCAACCAAAATAACAACCAAAATATGCAGAAGAAGTGTTCCTAATAATGTGACCTGCATGTGTTTTTGTATTTTTACAGCTGAAACAGAAAAGTTTTTGGCCTAAATGTGTCATTATGACGTTCAAACTGATTAAACTGATTGCATTGCGGGATGGTGAAAATGATGCCATCTGTGTTTGTATTGAGTCCCATATAAGCCTTGATTATTCTTCTCACCACTGGGAAAAATGATGATTCAGTTTTTCTGCGCAGAGCAACTGAATTATTCTGTCTGCTCATGAGAAGACAGAAAGGAGAGAGAAGGCGGTCATGCAACATTAAGGATCCAAATGCTGCAAAACAACAAAGTAGAAAAAGAAAAGTAGGGGTGGATCAAAATATCCATTTGGTGATATATCGTCGTCCATCCTCGTGCAATGCGATACTCACAAATTGGCAAAAATGTATATTTTAATTAATAAATGAAGGCGCTATAAAGTCCCTGGCAGTTTCACTCGCCAGACAACGCTACTTCATGTAATAGTGGTTTACGTTTAATACATAGACTTTATGCACTTATGTTCTCCACGTTGTGAATAAATGGAGACATTTTTTTAACTTAACTTTTGTTTTGTTTTCTTCAGTTAGACAGATATCGCGATGCATCGCTATATGATTGTCTTGCAATATATTGATGACGACAGAATTGTTGTGTGATGATAATATTATTAGTAAAGTGGCTCATGTATTACACAACATATTGGGAGGTCCCTTGTGATTCCCACCTCTAAGGCATTATACGACATGATAATGACCATAAGGTGAGATAAGATACAGTATAATAAGAAGATACAATTTGATGTGATGCGGTCTATTCATTGTATCAGTATCAGTATCAGTATCTATATTCTCTCTGAAACATTAAACAAATGGGCGCATGTGTTTTTTTCCAAATTGACAAATCACAAACTCAAAAGGACAAGACTGAATTTAGTAATAGCATCAAGTCCATCACGTCTGTGCACAGTCCTGGTAAAAGTTTCACTGAGCACAAAGCCAAATTGAGAAGGTTCTTTAAAAACAGCCTCTGTTCATAATAACTTAAGAGAGACAAGGAAAGTGCTGTATCTTCACAGCCATGCTTATTCTTTGATACACAATAAAAAAGAAGGTGAAGCTCAAGGACTTTAAACTCCTCTCTTAATGGATCTGCTGGACTTACAGGAAACAGGAATAAGAGTTAGAATGAAGAACACATCAAAGTTCAATTTCTTCTGCCTGAGCTGCTTTTATGAAATATGAAGGTGTTCCCTTGCAACACTCGGCATAAATTTTCCACGATGCACTCCATAGCCTGTTAAGCTCTGAATTTAATAATGGAAAGATTTGACACAGAGGAGAGAAACTACACGTCTTTTAAAAAGAATAGCTATTAATTCAAATGGCAGGAGGCATTATTTTCTAAGTCCAGTCAGGCACTGCTCATATTACAGATTGCCTCGTAAATTTCAAAATCACAAGGTATGGTGTGTCAATCCTGTGACATGTGCATTTGAGATTAAAACTATTTAGTTTAATTCTGCGTCTTCACACAAAGCAGTAGTGTAGCATTGAAGCATTTCGTCTGCTTCCTTTCCTTGTGCACCTTGGTCACTGTTTGGAAATTGTTATGACCCATGGTCATATGTGTTCACTTGTAGATCTCTCTCCCTCCCTCAGTGTGTGTGTGTGTGTGTTTAGGTTTGATGTGTGTGTGAGTGACTGAGGAAACAGGTGTTGCCATGTGATTTGGTACATTCAGTGAAACTGCATTGGTGCAGCAGACGACATTAACCCTTTTAAACTCCACCTGACACTTATCACAGCTTTGCTTCTTGATTATAAATCTATTGAATTTTTTGGCAAAATGTTTTATACATAAGTGGAAATTTGGCAATAGAAAACCTATATTTCTTGTTTTTGTGAAAGACATTGAACGTTACATACAAATCCTACCGAAATCTAACAATCAAAAGGCTTTGAAGACAGTTGATATCTTCTCTTATTTTAACGTAACCCCTTGTTTTTTAATTCTTTTTATGTTCCTTTTTGTTATATGTTTGTATATTCTATATGTTCTATGCCAGTGTTTCTCAATCCCGGTCCTAGAGACCCACTGTGTCACGAGGCGTCAGATCTGTTAGTGTTTTGTCCTGTTTAGTCAGTTCTTGTGTTAGTTTATGTTTAAAGTCACGATAACTTCATGTCACTTTTGGTGTTGGGTTTGATTTTCACTTCCCCTTTTATTTTGGTAAACGTCCATGTCTTCCTGTCGCGTTGTTTCTCCATCAGTCTTGACACATCTCCCCTAATTCCCTCATGCACTTCACCTGGTGAAGCCTTGAGAAATCACTCACACCTGCCCTTGATTCCCTCTCCCCTATATAGTGTCCCCAGTTCCTCGGTCACGTGCCAGTGTGTTGTTTATGATTCCGAGAGAACGCATCAGAGTCCAAGCCTGTTTTGCCTTTTGTTTAATATCTCCATTGCCAAATATAGTCAAGTTTATTTTCTCCTTCTAAAAAGAAGTGATTTTGATTTTGCCTTGTTATGTCCTTCAAGGCAAAACAATAAATACCCTTGAATCATTCATCGTGCCTCCTGTCTCGTGCACTTGGATCCAAGCAGTGTATTCACCCTCCCTAGCACACTGCATGTTTTAGAGGTTTCCTTGCTCCAACATGACTGATTCAAATAAATGGGTCATTATCAGGAGTTGACCCTGCACACTGCATGTTTTAGAGGTTTCCTTGCTCCAACATGACTGATTCAAATAAATGGGTCATTATCAGGAGTTGACCATTTGAATCAGGTGTGGGAGGTTTTTCTGCACAAACCATTGGGGCCCCGTGGTGATCAGGGTCTGGTTTTTAGGTTTAGGGAAAGATTATGGTTATTAGCCTTTATTGTCATGGTAAAACAATACAGGTTATTAATATTAGGGAGCAATTATGGTAAAAGTATAAGAATGACTGGATCCTGCAGCCAATTGCTTTTGGTTGTTTATTTTTAGGAACTTAGAACTACTTCTAGATTATTTTTTCATGTTTACACACGAGATGCTGTGGTGACCCTTAAAGAGAGAAGCCAAAAGAAGAACACACATGATTTTGAGATGCTGTGGAAGGTTTTACTTATTTTCGTAAAACAATATATCACATCCTGCACCCTTCTTAATCCCAGTGACTCTCCGACAGCTCTTAGTTGGTGAAACATACAACAAAGCACTGGAAGCTGGCTTTCTCGCTCAGTGATACTTCAGTAAGAGTTGCCAATTTATACAAAACCTGTAACAATATCATACGTACGTGCTCCATCACCGCCCAGATCCATGGACTCCCTTTCTTTGTATAACCTTTTCCATTCCAGTACGTTGCCTTTTTTTTTCTAAGCAAATCCAATTTAACAGCAGCTCAGTTGGTAGCTTTTAGACGTGGCCAGCAGCAGAGACAAACAGAGCAAGGCTTCACACAGAAACGCAGCCTCTTGTTCATCACAATACTGCTGCCTCAGGGTGACCATTCTCTGAAGGGCAAGAGAGGGTGCATGCACACGGAACACAGAATGCTACCACTAAGGAGAGTGGGAAATGAAAATAAAAGTACTCGGTTGGTATGTTTTTTTTCACTAATTACACATCATCAAAAGAAATATGGTCCAATTAGAGGAAACACAGGAGTTTCATATATACTATATATTATAACTCCTTTTTGTTTGTATGCACTTTCATTCAACTGAAACCCAACAGGGTGGTTTTACTATTCCCCTCACACAGCCACCATTATCTGTAATGCTCATTGCTAATTCCGCTAAGTAAAGGTATTTCTCATTCGCTCATTTCTGCAACTTCTCTTGTTATTGGATTCAAACATGAAGAAGAAGAGATATCATCTAGAACTGAAGTGCTGCTTCAATCTGTGTGTGTGTGTGTGTGTCTCTGCAAGCTCTTTTTCTCACCTTGAAAATAAGATTAAAATGTTATCAGCTGTTCCACCTGCACCGACCTGCTCTGACTCAACAGATACAACACATCATACTTATTGCTGAACGTGAGCTATAATATAACTCTAACACACACAGGCTCCAGCACACAGATCAACATAAGACAGCATCTACAGGCACTGCCATTTTTTGTATTTGTAAAAATTGAATTATTACTGTAATGATGAGGCTTACTTTATAGTTCTGTTCCATTAATGCATTAGAAGACTAGAAAACATCTGAAAATCACTGCTGAGGATATTTGGACACAATCAGGTGGAAGGCTGACACCAAGTGGTCAGTTGGGATACTGCAATATTGTTATAGAACATGACTATTGCGTTTTTCTTTCTTTGCTTTAAAGAGCCGTATCATCATAAACATCAGAGTGTGCATTCATTCTTGACTCTAAACATCCTCCAAGTACTCTCAGTTGTTCAACTGACACTTTTAGTTCAAGTACTCTCAAGAGCCAAATGCACTTCACTGAGGGTAAAGACACATTAAGTTAAGTTAAGGGTTAAGGTTCAGCAGAATAGTATACTCAGCCATCATTACTTTCTTTTGAAATGACTAATTTAATTAGCTTTTTGGGGAAAAATAAAAAAAAAAGAGAAATAGTAAACCTTGATCCAATATTGTGTATCTGTCCCCTTGTTCACATTAATCTGCATTAATCTGAGCAAAGTGTCATTTGCTTGTTTTAACTCTTGATGCTACCAAGAGTTTCAGTGCCTATCATAAGTATTCACCCCCTTGGATGTTTTACCCTTTTATTGCTTTCATAAATCAATCATGGTCAATAAAATTTGGCTTTTTTTCACACAAAAATATATTGGAAAAAACTTTAATGTCAAAGTGAAAACAGATTTCTATTAAGTAATGTTAATGAAACAAAAATATATAAAGAAAAAGAATTGTTTGCATAATTATTCAGCCCCTTTTTCATTTAATGGTCTTATTTAATAGAGGTCCATCCAATTGGTGCCAATAGTCTCACAATTAGTGAAATGAAGATCACCTGAATGGTGTGGGTGTGTCTCAAGTGATTGAGGTATAAAACACCTGTGTCTGAAGGGTCCAGAGACCATTACACCATGGAGACAGAAGAACACTCCAAGCAACTCAGGGAAAGAGTTATTGAGAAGTACAATTCAGGGGATGAATACAACAACAATTCCAAGGCATTGAACATCCCCCGGAGTTCAGTGAAATCAATCATCAAGAAATGGAAGGAATATGGCACATGTGTGAATCGAGCTAGATCAGGCCGCCCTTGTAAACTGAGTGACCGTGCAAGTAGGAGACTAGTGGGAGAAGCCACCAAGACCCCTACGATCGAGTGGAAGAAGATTCTTTGGTCTGATGAGACCAAAATTGAGCTTTTTGGCCATCGGACAAGACGTTATGTTTGGCGGAAACCAAACACTACACATCACCAAAAACACACCATCCCCACTGTTCTCCAATGTTCTGGAGTGGTCGAGTCAAAGCCCAGACCTCAATCCTATAGAGAATCTGTGGCTGGACTTGAAAAGGGCTGTTTATGCCCGATACCCCTGCAACCTGACAGAGCTTGAGCAGTTTTGCAAAGAAGAATGGAGCAAAATTGCAGTGTGCAGATGTACAAGACTGATTGAGACTTATCCACACAGACTCAAAGCTGTGGTTGCAGCCAAAGATGCATCTACTAAATACTGACTTGTATAAGGGGGGTCAATAATTATTTTTGTTGATATCATTTTGTTTCATTAACATTATTTATAGAAATCTGTTTTCACTTTGACATTAAAGAGTTTTTTCCAATAACTTTTTGTGTGAAAAAAGCCACATTTTATTGACCACGATTGATTTATGAAAGCAATAAAAGGGTAAAACATCTAAGGGGGTGAATACTTATGATAGGCACTGTATCGTTTGAAATTTAAGAACATTATTAATTATTCATAAATGCATCAATAGCAACAAATAACGTATAGAATTATTTTTTAAAAAACATATAAAAATGTGCTTCCACTGCTCAATTACTCATCGTAACCAAATGAACATGGGTCTCGATCCATGGCTTCTGTTTTTGTGTGCATTGGCATGTTTCGATCGATATAATCAAACATTGTTAGAAATCACAGAATAAATAACATTTTATTGACAAAAAGTGAGAGTTGCTCTATCATTGTGCACAACACATTTCACAGCACATGACCTTTTTTGTCCGTACATTACATTAAAACACCTTCAGCAGTTTGTTTCTCAATGAAACTTTCTGGAATGCACAGAAATCACTTCAAAAGACAAGTACACGAGAAGCATTTTCGCAGTGTATCACAGTGACTGTATTACAATGCACAAGAAACTGTGTTAAATCCTCTTCTCACAAAAAACACACACTGACTTTTATGTATTTTTTTTGTCCGTGGTTGTTCGCCATCATACATCCAGGTGGATCCTCTGATGACGCTTCAGGTTACATTTCTGTGTGAAGCGCTTGCCACACGCCAAGCAGCAATACGGCCTCTCTCCGGTGTGGACCCGCCGGTGAGCTTTGAGGTTGCTCAGCTTGGTGAAGCTGCGACCGCAGAGGGAGCAGCAGAAAGGCCGCTCCCCTGTGTGAGTCTGCAGGTGAGCCTTCAGGTTGCTGGGGTGAGGAAAGCACTTTCCACACTGGCCGCAGCGCAGGGCGTGCCTGGGCCCTGCATGAGAGTCTGGATGGAGTATGTGGTCGACATGTTGGGAGTTGGCAGACTGATGCTGGGATCTGTTGCCGACCCAGGGAGCAGCAGTTCTGCTGAGTGCTGCAGCTTGTTTGTCGCTCAGGTGAACCCGCTGTGCTGAGAGTGGAGGAGGCAGAGAGGATTTGGATGTGGAGGGACATCTGTTGAGAGGATTTGGGTTCATAACTTGAGAATGAGCTCTAGATAATGCTACTGTGGTATTGTTTGAGAGTGTCTGAGGGTTTTTTCTCATCGGTCGGTGGAGGTGCTGTATAGCAGCTTGCAATTTGAGACCTGCAGTTGTTTTGGGATGCAACTTCATGACCTCCTGCACTGTGCCTTTATGGGAAATGTGTTTGTGTTTGTGTGCTGCTGAGTTGGGCCTGTGCTGTTTTACTGAGCATGAGATGCTAGACTTTGGCATTTCCTTCTTTTTCATACACTCACCTTCCTCACACCCGTCAGAATCAGCAATTACCTCCTGTTTTATTGTCACACCCAACGATGTGGTTGACGTTCCTGAAGTAGAATTCTGATCTCTGTCTGGAGTAACCTGAGCATGGACATGTGAGAGTACAGACTCAGACAGCTCGTGTTCCGTACACTTCAGAGAACCTGTCATATTCCCTGAATCGTGATCATCCTCAGGCCCAAGTGTGTGATTCTGCAGAAGCCCAGACCAGCCAGTGTCCATTTCCAAAGATGAGACATCTGATAGTTCTGCAGGCATGCGAGTGTCCTCCATTTCTTCAGGAAAGCCGAAGCCAGGTGATATCGGTGGGCTTTGCTTCATCATATTCCTCAATACTTCCTCACTGTTTTCATGACTCGGTTTCAGTTGCATCTCTGTCAGCTCGGGTGTGCTTTGGGATTCAATTCCTACTTTGCCTGGAAAATAAGCAGAAACAAGGGTTATATTAATGAATTAAATTGCCTTATCTAAAATGTAAACCATTACCAGAAAAAAAACACTTGGTTGGTGTGAGTGAGTTCAGTCCAATAAAAATCTGAATACATAATACTCCATCTACTGAAATTGTTTTCAACTAAATAAGCCTTTACTATGTAAGAGGATTGATGATCTAATTCTGTTTATTGCAGAAGCTAAGTGTACTGAGGCAACATAAATTTGAGACTGCCTGCATGAGAAGATATTAACCTTTCTATACACAAGCCACAGAGACAAATGCATCCTAAGGTCTATGAGCAACAGGGGAAAAGTGAAAACAATCCCATAAGCAAGGGTCAAGAAGCACATTGGGTAAGGGGGAGTTTGACATTTCTCAACTAAACTATGATATATGTGCAATGGCATTATATTGTTATTAATGGAAAGTAAGTTTTTAAAAGTTTTTAATTATTTGTATTTATCGTCATGCTGCCTTGAGGTGAGTTTTTTTATTTTCATAGCCTATTAAACCACAATGTGTTAAATTTATCAACACTTATTGGTAAAGTTTTGCAGCTGAATATCGCTCACCTCACCCTTCCCTTCCAAAGTGTGTTGGGAGAACCTAAGTAGAGAAATCCTTCCGCCAGAGATAAACAAACATAGGCAAAAGTATGGTTCATTATTTCTGAAATATGTGGTACTAAATACACACAGTATGTAATTTCTTCAGCTCAAAGTCTCTAACTTGAAACAATGACAAAAGTCCTAGTTTGATGACATAAGGAAGCAGCGTGGAATCATGGGAATTGTTAGAAGAAATTGTCATTATAAGGTGAATATGGATTTCTACAGATTTAAAGAGTGTTGAATATATTTTATGAATATTTAACATGAATGAAGAAATGTTACTAATTAAATATTTAGGTCATAAAATGTCCAATGATATGTCATCAGAGATTAAGGAAACAAGTTCCATTTAAATACTAAAACAACAGCCTTTATATTCAAAATGTACATTTAATTTGACAGCCTGCAAGCACTGGTTAGGTTTTGTATACATGGACTGAATATTGTAGTCTTTACAATCTCTTATGTTACTTCTTTTGATGTTTCCTTTATTGTTCCTGAATTCCTGACAAAGACAAAAACTCACAGATCACATTAAACCGGCTAAAACCAGATAACAATGTTATTGTTGTGGTTTAATCTGTGTATGTGCTATTGGGATTATTTTTTTTACATCTTGAAAATGTTATCAGAATCAGCTTCTCAATGCCAAAAACAATGTGTGATGAGGAGAGAAATGGACCCAAATGAAACAACACTCACCATCAAGAGTACTGCTCCACCCTCCTAAATGCACAGATGAACAAGACGGCTTATTAACAACCTCTTCCTTCACATCCACAACAGTTACCACGTCCTCTTTTTCTTCTGCTGCCTGAAGAGGACATACCTGTAGAACGACATATTACAATAAGAATTACTATTCTACTATGATAGAATTGCCTTCAAATGCAATTAACAAAGGTTCAATATCTATATATAGACCTATATATAGACCTATATATGTATGTATATATATATAAATATATAGAGAGAGAGCGAGATAGATAGATATTTTGCAAACAACACATGATCGCTTTTACCTCAGATTTTCATTCATTTTCTATCCTTTAAGAAATTTACACAGTTTACTAGTTTCAATTTTCACTCAAAACCAATCTTAAATCATCATAAATGTATGAAAAATAAAAAAAATAAACTACAGTGACATTAAAATATGTTTGGACATACTGTCCAGCCCCAGTAGCAATATGGCGGCCCTGCCAGCAGTGATAAGAACCTGTACAGTTCATCTACACTTTGCACATTCACACTTTGTGTGACTTTGAATGTGGTTTACAGTATACAGTTTTAAACTTCAACTTTAACTCAGGAGCACAAATTAGTATTTATTTAAGGGAACAATTATGATGACAATTCTCAATACTGACAGATCATCTTTATCTTGGCCATATCGTCTAGCTATGTTCCTACCTGTGTTTGCCTCTCAGGGCTGGGAATTTGTGAAGGATCCTCCTCCTCCTGTGGCTCTGACACTGCTATGACTTCTTGTCTGTGGCTTCTTGTCCATCTCTCAGTACTGTCGTCTTCCTTCACACCACAGCCCCTCAACACGTCTAAAAGTTAAGCAACACAGTACTTTAGTGACAAAAGATGTCACCAGAGTTATGTCAGCACTCATGTGTTTCTGATTTTACCAACCTTGTTGGTCATTAGATCTTTCCCCTGCAGGGGCGGTGCACAGTTTCACATCCCTCTTGGTACAGTCCACACACCTTCCAGTATTTTCTCCATGTTTAGCCTCATGATCACTTAATTTCTTTTCAGTCCACTGAAGCCGCATCATCAGAGACTCCACCTCCTGCCCCCTGCGCTTCACCTCTTCCAAAAAGCCTTCCTCCACCAATCTCGTCACCTCGTACATGGCTGTCTTCACCACCGTCTCCATTACATCCGAGAGCTGAGTCTGAAAGGTCACTAACAGACTGTCCAGGTGCGACATGGTAAACTCCTCCAGTGCCCGATCGAAAGCACACAAAAGCAAACAGGACTCCACGTGTTTGTAAAATAAACAAGGAGGACAGACAGAGTTGTCCTCATGGAAAACTCTACCACATATTGTGTGGGTTAGGCCATTATCGTAAAGCAGTGTTTATCCAGCTACACATGTTACTGTTGAAGCTGTTTTATAAAACGAAACGAACTGAAATCCACTCGATTCCAAACGTTAAAATGTCAACTTAACAGAACCCAGCGTGATGTTACTGATGTCAATCGCCTTCATTCCAGCTCCAGCTATCAGCTAGCTAGCTTCACGCTAGCACCCGTATGCTAACAAACGTAAACAGCATCGAAGAGTCAACAACACGTGTACAACCACTGGCTATAAAAGCATAAGCCGAACCTAACCCTGTCGCTCTATTTGGTTTCCACAATAACGACTGTGTATCAGATCGAGTTCATGTATACTGTCTTGACATTTAATCCGAGCTAGACATGAAACAATCTTGTTTTTGCCCGTGGCGTCATGCGTGACGCTGTACGGTGGCCTTGCCTGGAAGTAACAAAACGCGTATTCAAAAGTGAAACCTGTGCGCTGCGCCAAGTGGGAAATGTAGAACTCAATACCAATGACACCATGCAAGTTATATTGCGCTGGCTAAGTTTCCATGTAATAAAATATCATAACGTTTTACAGATCAGCCTTTTATTATTTTTAATAACCGCTCATACAAAATTATAGTCAGCAGACAAGGTAAAATAAAAAGTACCAAACTCACCACCATTAAGTCACTTTTTTGTCACTGACCCAAATATATGCAGCATAGAATGTAGTCCGATTACTTTTTATATAATTTCATTTCCCTGTAACCTTTTGCACAGTGATTAGGATTTTTTTCCCTTCTTCTTTTAAGACTCTTTTTTTAAGAGCTGCATTTTATACAGGGGCCAGGTTTATGTCTAACATCCACACTCACCATATTATATTGAGTAGGTACATTTCACCAGTCAGGGCTTGTCCCTACTAATAATGTTTGATTCAGGATTGTTTTTAAAAAATTGTGTTAACCTTGTGATTTAGGTGCATTGTGTATTGTCAGTGAGCAACTGTAATGGACCCTGATGCAGGGCAAGATAGAGTGCTTTCTGTAGTTTATTTAATGAATTCATTTATCTCCTACACTGTGTCCATTTTTCTTCCAGGTGTGACTTCACTTTCTTTCACTTAAGTATTTAATCTTGGTCTTTATTTTAAACTCCGCCACTGATGTCTCTTAATTGCAAACTGTTGATTTCTTGTGCAAAAGTTACAAGTAAGTCTCCTTTTGCATTGAACAGATTGGTCAGATTGTAAAGATACTATAAAGGGTGTAGATCAATAGAAATATCGCTGACTGCTAGTTCCGGAGTACTTCTTACCCTCCAAACTCTTGATCATGCTGACCTGGTGTCTCCACTGTTACTCCTCCCAGTTATTTTACATTTATGCTCCCCAAACATCTTTTCTGATTTGCTGGTCAAATTAACAATATGCATCATATCTATTTGGTCTGCTTAGGTACTGAAGCCAAATAAATTCAAATATACAGTGCATATATCATTAGTTTCTGCTGTACTTATGCGTTACTTTGCCAGTTTTTCTGTAGTATTTTTCAAGAACCATTGCTTGTCCTTTTGTCACATGGGCCACACTTGCTAGAATTTTATTTTAAGGCTTTATACACTCTGGGGAGATATTCTTTACTGTTTAAAAGTAAACCACTGCTTAGTGTTGTGTAGACACTTGGAGACCATGTTTAAGTGACATCTATATACCATTCTACACCTTATAGTGCAAAAATATCTTTGTCTTTAAGAAGTCTTGTGTTATAATAAAAAAGAGCATTCTCAGAAACATGCCTTGATTGAAAAAAAAAAAAACAAACATAAAAAGAATTGAGATTGAATCTCATGAATTGGTATTTACAGACAATGATGAAATACAGCAACAAACTTTTACTTTCATTCTGAAACCGTTATGTAGTCACATGGATGATACTACGCAGTGTTTTCAGTTTTATTTTTTTGAACAAATAGATGTTTGTTGTTTTTGACTGGCACTTTCCTCAGCAACTATATGGTTTGTGAATTACAACCAGCGAAAAGAAAATAACCAGACCACAAGGTACCACTTTGGGTTGTAGCGATAGTGATACAGAAACAACTATGACTCAAATACAAACATTCATTTAAATATTTTAAATTAATTTTGAATGATGTCACACTCTTGACTCAAACTTTAAAATGCAGGGAAGCCCTTTAAATCTAGTTTTAAAGGGCTGGCACGTGTTTTCGCTGGTGTGACTTCAGATGATCTAGTCGTTTGAAGCTGAGACCACAGACAGCACAGCAGTACGGTCTTTCCCCTGTGTGGGTGCGCTGGTGAACCTTCAATATGTCCGCCCGTGTGAAGCTCTTATCGCACATTGTGCAGCGATGAGGTTTTTCCTGTGTGTGAATTCTGCGATGGAGCTTCAGATTCCAGAGACGGCTGAACTTGTTCCCACAAACGGTGCAGCAATACGGTTTGTCAGCTGTCCGGCCACATTTATGCATCTTAAGATCAGAGAAGGAAGGGAAACTTTTACCGCAATGGCTGCAAAGGTGGAGCCCCTGACCAGAGTGAATCCTCTGGTGGACTTTGAGGTTACAGGCTTGGGTAAATGTCTTTCCACATTGGGTGCAGGAGTATGGTGACCCTTGTCCGGGGCCTTTATGCATCTGTTTATGAGCCTTAAGAGAGGTGGAATCTGGGAACGACAAGCAGCACTGATGACATGTGTGTCTCCTACCACCTCTCCCAGCTGCCTGATGCTGTAACCTCCCTCCGAGGTTTAAGGTATCACTGTATGTATCTGAGACCCCATAGATATCCTTGGTGCCGTCTAAAGACTGGTCATTTTGAAAGCCCTGGCCCTGGAATCTGCCTCCTGAATCACCTGAGTACAGTATACTTGGGTCTTGTAGATATCCTTCCTCATTAATCAATAAACAGCTGAATTCTCCACCTACATCAATGTTAGTCTTTGAGGGTGAGCCAACAGGTGAACCTCCACCTGTCTGGTACATTTGATGCTCAGTTCCTTCAGGTGCCTCTACATCCCCCTCATAATGTCCCATGTAATTCAATTCCTCACCCAGGTGGGATGGTGATCCTTGTAACTGATCTAAATTACCCATTTCTATCATGTTGGCATCGTCATAGCCAGTCTTGTCAATGTCGCCCAAGCCTTCCATGCTGTATCGGTTCTGGAAAAGAGGTTCAGATGGGTCACCTGAGTGTCCTTGTTGCTCTGATTGAACTCTCTGCTCAAAGCCAGCTTCCCAGTTCACTTGGCACTTTGGGATCTTTTGGTCACTGTAACGTTTACTGGGCCCCGGCACACCTGCTGTATCCGTTTCTGTCCAATGAAAGAACAAAAAGAAAACATGGGCACGGGGAATTCTATGACACATCATGTGAACAAAAAATAATGACAATGCCTGTGTTAAAAAATTCCAATCAAGCAGTAAAAGTGTATCTGACTTCTGCTGGTGGTTGGCAACTTATATTTAATCTAGAGTGGACAATCTTCAAGGGATATTCACCATCATGTCCTATGTTTTAAAATAACATGTCTCTGCTCTTATGTAAGAGTGTTAATGTTAATGGATGAGCAGGACAGTTTAACTGACTGTGTGGATTAGGAGAAATGTATACATTGAAAACTGTTTTTGTATTTTGGGTTTGAGAACAGTGTAAGGACCCCATTGTTTTTCTAGTTACAATTAACATGAATGATCCCTCAGTCAGGTCTGATAGATAGTATACAAGTAATGTTGCATCAGTTCTGTTCAAGAAAATCAAACAGAGGCAGAATAATAACATCAACAACAACAACAATCACCAGTAGTTATGCACTTCAGCTTTAAATGGTGTGCTTTATTTTTATTTGATATGAAAGCACTTTCAATGAGCATGAAGTGAAAGCACATCATTTATTTATTAATTGTTTTTTTATACCAAAATGTTTTCTCTTCTCTCTCCAAACTACTAATTTTGAGCTTTTTAGAAACTTTCGGGATCTGCATACAGACTGACCATCCAAATGAATTCCCCATCTCTCTTGAGACTCAGTGGTTTCTGGTGGGATGTGAAGGGCTTCCTCCTTTAACAGTCTATCCAGATTTTCACCTTGTACACCAGGAGACTAGTAGATAAGCAGAATGACAGCATTAATACAGGAATATTGAGGGGCTCTGTGTTCTTAATATTTTAAACACTGTGACCTAAATTTAAGAAGTCAATTTACTGTAATAAATCGTCCATATCCGAGTTGTCCTAATTGTGCAGTGGTCCTCAGGTCTTACCTCATCCACTTCATGATCAGCTGTCTCTTTTTCAGTGCCCTGAGAGCCACTTATTCCCTCTTGCAGCACACTCTCTTGTTTCAGGCTTCTCTCTGGAACAAAGAGAGAAAGTTTCTGTGATGACAATATGACAGACCTATTATGCCATTGTAAAGAGATTAATTTTCCTTTTGATGTGAAAAGAAGTGAAAAGAAATCAAAAGATTCAGTCCCACAGCACACACAACCGTTATGTTCCAAACTGCCATTGCTGTCCATGGTGGTAATCACTTTCCCTTTGACCACTGGGGTCAAGCTATCTGACACTTGTCTCTCTGTGGTCAACCTATCAGACACTGAATTGTTAATGCCTGAATTACAAAGGGTTTTATGGTAAAAAAAAGAAAGAGAAACGAGTGTCGGATAACTTGACCGCGGTCCTTTGACCTGTCCTCTCGACTTTAAAAATACAACAGCCAAAGTAAAATACACACCATTGTGTAAAAGTCTGCACAATATCAGCATTGTCACAATTCTCAAATATATATCTAAATTTGGTCAGTATTGATAATTATTACAATAATTTTCAGATAACTAAGAAATTAAATGTTGCTCCTTGGTAGAAGCTGAAGTCTTTACAACTCGAGTCTTTACAAACCAAATTCAACAAACACTTGTTAACCCAGGACACATTTTATACATCTAAGGCAATACCTTTAATAGCAATTATGTAATGTCCCTTGGAGTGTTTTGCACTGAATAAAATTATATTGTGAAATACATAGTTATTGAATTATTGCCCAGCCCAGTCAGGGTGCAATATCATGTACATTCAGTGCAGAGTGGCATTTCAGAGTGAGTGTGTGTGAACCTGTTTTGGCTTTAAGTTTAATTTTAAATATTTTTGTTAACAATATCAATTGTTTCATAACCCACTATCGTGAGATTTCACAATTCCGATTCACATTCACAATGTGTCAAAACGAATGACAAATAATGACAAATAATGCCAAAAATGAGCAGGAGAGAGACTCACCCGTGTCTCTGGGTCTCTCCTCATCAGAAACCCCGACTCTACCGCAGTCAGAGCACCTCAGCCCCGGCCTCCTGTCTCCCTCTCTTTCCTTGCGTCGACACTCTGACCACCTCAGTCGCCTCTTCAGAGTCTCGACCTGCTCCCTGCACCGCGTCACCTCTTCCAAAAAACTTTCCTCCACCAGCCGGGTAATCTCGTACATGGCAGCCTTGAAGACTGTCTCCATGACACCGGAGAGCTGAGACTGAAATGTCACTACAGTATCGGCCATTACGGCAATGATGTCGTGACAAGTGTGGACAGTTCACAGGAAACAAAATAGGAAACAGCTCTGGACCGGTGTTTAACAAGAGCAACGCTGAATGTATGTCAATTTCTCAATCTCACCTCCCAATTTTAGCGACTATTGATTAAGAATGACAGTGTGGTTGTGTTCATTACCCTGAACCTTATGTAAAACAAACTATAGCGTCGTTATAACGCCAGTATTAGCCAACAAGCCCGCTGCATATTTTTTTTGAAAACTACCATTTGATGATGAACGACCGGAGACATAAAACTGCCACATTTTACTTGCATAGAGTTTATGTCAACAGCAGAATGCTGCTTTGTGGCACGCGCAAATTCCAGATTTCGCCGTAATCGAACAAGACAAGGTGCTTTTCTGTTGAGGTACCGCTGCGTTCCGTAAACAACCACACTTCCGGGATTTACAAGTACGGGCCGAGAAGTGGGACAATCCTAGTAATACTCGCGATTTGCAAATAGGTCTATGCACCGGATCTACATCACACATGCGTGGTCTGCCATCTTGGACTCTGGTACGGAATGCCACTTGGAAAAAAACACATAATAGTTTTGTGTTTCGCTTTGATGAATTAGCAATGTTAATATATGTTATATTTTGAAGAAGAAGACGCTTGACAAATGTGTTGTTAGTATTCAAATTGGGTTGCCATTAGTCAAACTCAATCCTATTCCTGGAAGTGTATACAGTGAAAATGATGACAGTGTTCATGGCCCTGCAGTGGATTGAGGACAAAAAAGCCACAACATACATCAATTTATTTGAGGGCCTGATATAATATGGGTGTCGGCACATGTAGGAGTGAGAGGAAATGGACACATTTGCAACAACAAAAAAAGATTACAGAGTGATAGCATAGCATTATTTTCACATTCAATTAGACAAAAATCTAATTTACAGTGTAGTAAAAGGCTATTGAAGACTGGCAAAATAAGTGGTACAAGTCATGTAGTCATGTAAACAAAGTTAGTTCATCAAAACAAAACATAGGGAGGTCAAGAATACAAGAAATAATTTGCAACAGAATCTTAGGTCATACTAATTAAGACCCTACGACCCTCATGTAGGGGATAAAGCGTTGGAAGATTAATAAGTGAGTAAGTAATTAAAAACAACACTCTCAGCATAATCGGAAACCATCCAAAAAGAGCTAATTAATAATTAAGTAATCATCATCATCAGCTACCGCTTTATCCTCCACCAGAGGGTCGCGGGGGGTGCTGTGCCAATCTCAGCTACATCGGGCGATAGGCGGGGTACACCCTGGACAGTTCGCCAGTCCATCGCAGGGCCACACACAGATAGAGACAAACAACCATTAACTCTCAGAGTGTCCAATTTACCTAATCCCCACATTGCATGTTTTTGGACTCCATGCAGAAAGGCCCTTGTTCCAACCGGGGCTCGAATCCGGGTCTTCTCGCTGCAAGGCGAGAGTGCTAACCACTAAGCCACCGTGTGACCCCACCTTTTTATTTTTAAAAGAACTGATGAACAGATTAGAGTACAATGTCTGATCCACACTCTGGGGAAGAAGGTGGTGGTAATGAATGCGAAGAAGAAATCTGGTCCACAAACATAATACAGATCGATGTGATCTAAAAGACGGTATAAAAGAACTAAAGTGAATATTATCGAATATTATATCAGTTTGCTAAAACAACAAAATGTATTGATTGGATATATATGGGGATTTTGTTTTTTCAGTAGCAGAATTCTTATCAGGCATTTTGATCCACACTCCATACCAGGTGGTGGCGGTAGTGCACCAAATCGTTGTTTGTCAACCGCCATAAAACCTCAAAGAATTAGAACTGACCCTAAAGAGGTTTGTCCGTGTGGTTTCGCCATACTACATTCGGCGCAAGTTATATCGCCAGTCTGTAGATGTACCTCACGTACTGGTGCATTTGACTACATTAACGGGAATTAAGTTGTTAACCCACTGACCTTGATGTTTTATTAACAGTTGAAAATATAAAATAACACATTTGTTTACAAACGGCTCACCGGATGTATTGCATAACTCCCTCCTTTAGCTGAGCCGACGTGCGTCACACAAAGAGAGCGCGACTGTTCACTGGAAGAAGCCATGTTGAACCAGTGTGTTCAATAACACTTGGTTAAATCCACCGTCCGACGTGAACTCGCAGCGAAGACGAGGTGAACGGTGAATTCAAGCGCAGAAATGTCCGCCGACGATTTCCAGACCAAGTATGCCTCCGTCATGGAGAGTATGCTGAAGACCGCAGTGGCAGAGACCACCAAACTTTTCGAAACTATGGTCAACGAACTGAAGGCAGAACTATCCAGAATGAAGAAGGAGAACGACGACCTGAAAACAAGATGTAGCCAGTATGAGAATTGGAAAAACCAAACGCCTGTTTACACCAGAGTAAGCGAGCCCGCTGTACGTCCAAGCCACCGCTCAGAGAAGCGGGACACCGCTGTTCAGTGTGGTGAGTGTTGATGCCTGTTCGAAATAATGAATATATGTCATTTGTTTATCTGGTAATTCTATGTGGTGGTTTACATTTACAGTGTTTTCATGTTTATTATATGTGTATAGCAGTCTGTAGATCTCACTGGCTAATCCTAACCGTTAGAGCGTGTGATTCAACAAGGGAAACCATACTAAGCTACTATGCTAACGGAAGTGTTGCAGTGTGTTCCAATGATAGTGTTAAGGGTGTGATCGTATCTTTGTTGCCACTAAACTCTTGTCATTTTCTGTTTCTGAACAAGTTTACTTAAAGAAAATACTTACGTGCCTTGATCAAAATAGATTTTATTCTTTAGATCAGCCATTGACAAAGACTGGGTTGTGACCTACAGTTTTGGATCACCAAAATAAAGTAGCACAATATATGTTCAGCCTTTAACTGAAGATGTATATCTGTTGCTGGATACACATTAAAGTTTACAATATGCCAGCCCACCTATATCCAGTTAGCATAGATGTTCTTCAGTCAGTCACTATGTTTACTTGCACAGCTTAGTCGAGCTGCAGCCATAGCCTTAGTATAGTCCGAGTATACATGTATAGGAGAAATTTGATTTATTGGCAACAACTGACCAGAAATTGACTGGCTGATTTATATTTTTGCGGGAGTTGTAAGTGACACTTCATGCATATAGTGAATTCATGTACTGAATTAAGTTTGTCTGCTTTCACTATGCTAGGTGGTGTTGCATCCTCTTTGAGGCTATGCAGCCGGTTGTTAGTGGGTCAAGCTGCATTCCAAATTTCCTTCTATCCATGAATTTTAAAATATTTAATTCTTTAAGCTGAAAAAGGATATATTTGATCTTCCCAGTCCAACAAATATAGTGGCCAGGATTTTGTAATTTTTTTCTCATTGTTGTCTAATATTTCCACTTTAGAACCAGGGGGTGGGAACTGTGGCTCTTGCACGGAGCCCACAGACTGACATGCAATAGTAAATCAACTCCCAATCACAGTATTTGGGTGTGTTAAGCCCCTTATCCACCTATTGTCCCAGCTCGCCTCGGCACGGTTTAGGTTGGTTTTCCACTACAAAATAGTACCTACTCAACGTGGGCGAATTCATCACTGAACGGCTGCACTGAACTGCCGTGACTTTGTTTTACATACGACACACACAAATGAGTGACTTGCAAAGCAGTTGTTTTTAGTGTAACTGAATCATTAGAATCAGTTCATTAAAACTATTTGTTCAGTGCTTCCTCCATGACTGAAGCACAGACTCTGTGCCCTGTCTGGAGAAGTCACTGGACTCGATACCGATTGTGATCAGCAGTGCTGTCGCTAAATATACCAGACTGTAATGGAGATTAACTCATGTTTTTAGGATTGTTAAGTCTTTTTAACTGATCTATTGTTTGGCTTGATTCTTGTGTCAGACGTTTCTTCCTGTGATGGCACTCTGACCAATCAGTGAACAGCAGTTTTGCAACGTCACGCATAGTATCGCCTCAGCTCGCTTGGAACCTCGCCAGAGCAGGTACTAAAAAAAGTAGCAGGTACCAAGTACTATGCTCGTAGAAACGGAACCTAACTGTGCTGAGGCGAGTTGGTGGAAACACGCCATTAGTCTGACTTTTGAGAAATTTGCTTTAGTGCAATTTCAGACAGACTAACATGTTTACAGGTGTTTTAAAAATAATTAGGGTTTTCTAATGTCATGTAAACCTATTGACAGCTTTAGATAATAAATTCAAAATTCTAACCGTGTGTTGTACAGTTTGTGTTGTAACAGTATTTTGAACATTGGGATATGGTTAAAATAAATCAAATTCTCATGTCTGTTTGTTTCTTGTGTTTACAGACCTTGTTTCTTTCTGCACCCTGCTGGTGGAGCAGAGTCAACCATTGGCATTTTCATCACAACAAAATGTACAGCAACAACACAGTTATGAGATGGTTAATTACAGTTTACATGACCACACCTATGACGGCCACAGGGAGGAAAATTCTCATCTGGCATTCACACCTTTCAAAGAGGAGGTATGTGGGTATTATAGCAGTCTTATTTTGTGGGCATTTTTCACACCAGCCTTTTTGGTGGGTCACATGAGAAAAAGCTCAAATGTAAATTATCGAATCAGTGATGGCAGAGTTCCATTGGTAATCTTATCAGTAGCACCTGTTCTTTTCCTGTTGAAACATGTCAAATGTATTTGGTTAAAAATGCCTATTATTTGTCATTTTGACATTGAAAGAGATTTTTACATTTCTACAGATACCATCTGGAGATTATTCTTTGGAGTCTCCCATAAAGGAGGAAGATGTTGAGCCCACTGATGCGGGTGAGAATCTGAATTTGGTTTTCCAAGTGTAGTTATTATCAGTGATAATCTGAAAAAAACTATAAAATCTACTATTCTTAACCCCTTTTTTCCATTCTTTTATTCCTCATGTTATCTTCACCACTGTACTAAGATGGAACTGAAAATCAAGGGCCTCGCATTAACCAAGTGTTTTCAGCTGGAGAGATGCCTGAAAAAGATGAGAACAAAGTGATCTTGGACCCATCATTGGATAGTGATCTTCAGGGAGCCCAGAACCAGTCATCTGAACCAGAGCATCCTCCAGTCATCACAGCAAATAATGTAACAGATGACAAGATATCAGGAGAACAGCCATTGATGACTGCTCAGCAGCAGCAGTCAGTGGTTGAACCTGAAAAAGAGCAAGAGATAGCAGTCCCCAGATGGTGTGGACAAATGTTAATAAATAATCAAACTGTTCCCCAACAAGAATGTGGAGTGCATTACATAAGAGAACAGATAATGGGACCCGCAACGCAAAATAAACAGATTACATTTGAAGAAGTAAAAAATGCCATGTCAGAAGGTGATGGTAGTTCTCAGCCGGTACGCCGTAAACGAGGAAGGCCGCCAAAGAAAGCAAAACGTGTACACCGGCCAGTAAAACATAAACAGAACTTACTATCTACCGATTCAGTAAGATTGGAACAGGTTGACGTCCCTTCTTTTGTGAATACAGAAAATACTACTATACCTAGGAGTCAACAAGAATCCCCAGTTATACTTAAAAAGACTTGCCAGTATTGCCTAACCAGTATTGCTCCGTCAGTCCAGGAAAGACCTGACACTTTTTCTAAAGATATGGAGAACATTGAGGTTGGATCCCTCCCTTCTTCAGTATCATCTTTGATAGGTGGATTTTCCTTTGAAAAACTATCTGGATCTCAACAAATCATGGAAGAGGAAGCTTTTAAACACAGAGAACGTTGCTCTTCCGTAACTCTTCAGGATGCAATGCTAATGGTTGAAGCCATGAACCAAAGACTGGCCCCATCACCATATACCCAGAATGCTCCCCAATTGGAGACCTCACAAACTGTGGACAACATACCAGCTGAGCCACAGACACTGCCACTTTCTACTGAAGTTCCTATGGCTACAAGCAGTCTACCCATAACAGAGCCATCCACAAAACAATCACCAGTACAGACACCAAGTCCTACTCCTCAGGTTACAAATTCCACTCACACCACTAAAGCTCAGATCCATGTTAAGGCTGCCATACCAGAACTGCCCATGGTTACTCCATCCAATATCACTGAAGCTCAGACCCAAATTAAGGCTGCCATACCAGAACTACCTATTGTTAATCCATCCAATTTCACTGAAGCTCAGACCCAAATTAACGCTGACATACCAGAACTTCCCATGGTTACTCCATCCAACATTACTGAAACTCAGACAGAATTTAAGGCTGCCATACCAGAACTGCCCATGGTTATTCCATCCAATATCACTGAAGCTCAGACCCAATTTAAAGCTGCCATACCAGAACTACCCATGGTTACTCCATCCAGTGTTACTGAAGCTCAGACCCAAAGTAAGCATGTTATACCAGAACTGCCCATGGTTACTCTATCCAATGTCACTGAAGCTCAGACCCAAATTATGGCTGCCACACCAAAGGTATTCATGGTTACTCCATCCAATGTCACTGAAGCTCAGACACAAATAATGTCTGCCACACAAAAAGTAACCATGGCTTCTCCATCCAGTATCACTGAAGCTCAGTCTCAAATTAAGGCTGCCATGCCAGAACTCCCCATGGTTATTCCGTCCAATATCACTGAAGCTCAGACTCCAATTAAGGCTGCCATACAAGAAGTACCCATGGTTACTCCATCCAATATCAATGAAGCTCAAACCCAAATTAAGGCTGACATAGAAGACGTACCCATGGTTTATCCATCCAACATCACTGAAGTTCAGACCCAACTTAAGGCTACTACACAAGCTCAGACACAAATTAAGGCTGCCACACAAAAAGTACCCATGGTTTCTCCATCCAATATCACTGCACCACAGACCGCAGCATCAGTATCTGCAAAAGGTTTGATGTGTCCTGTGATAAGACTTATAACTCCAAGTAAACCCAGTGACACCTTACATAATAAAATAATTGTTGTGCCAAGATTCTCGCTCATGCCTCAGAAAAAACAGCATTTAAGTTTTGCATCAACTGTGGTTACTGCAAGTTTACAGTCAGCTTCTACAGCTGCAGGTTTGCGTGTTGGAACACCTTTACTTTCCTCTGTTTCTCAGAAAGTTAGATATGTTACCTCCCAGAAAATGCTTTCTATTATACCACCACGTTTGACCACCACCTTAAAAGGCCAGCAGCCAGATTTTCTACATAGCCGGAAATTGGTAGTCGTCCCAAATGATTTGTCAGCTGTGGCATCTGAGAAACATCAGTCAAAGTCCACCTCACATCAGTCAAAAACTGTTGCTCCTACAACAAATCAGGAGTCAATAGAACCAGCTGATACTTTGACACTGTCATCAACCAAGTTGATTTCTTCATCACAAAACTTATCTGTTCATGTGGATGCACAAACTGCTAAAGATTCTCCAATTTCATCTCAAAAGAACAATGTAAGTTACACCTGTGGATCACCCAAACAAACTGCCTCTGTTTCTGACACAAATGCTGCCACAGAAACCTGTTGCAGTTCAAAAATGTTATTTCCATCTGGGTATCCTGAGCCATCCTGTTTGTCTCCAGTGGAAAACAAACTATTTCCTGTGGTCAGATTAACCAGACTACCAGTTTCAGTATCAAGCAAAGACACAGTGTCTGTCTCAGACATGCTTTCAAATGGATGTCCTAAATCCAGGACCACTTCAAAAAACAGAGCCACACAAGACAAGTCTTCTGTGGTCACGGTAACAAAGCCATCTGAGATGCCATTGGTAACACGTTTAAAAGAAACAACTGTTTTTGTGTCTGTTCATACCCCCCAGACATCAGAAGAGAAAAGTAATACTCAAGCGGTAACGTTGGTATCGTCTGAAACATCTGTAAATGTGGGAGAGTCATGTGTCGGCAGGAGTGTGCAGACATCTTTATCATCCAAGGTATCTTCACCAGGCTTGGACATATCTACAGTGACCTCCATCAGGACCAAGCTCTCAGCTGGTGAACCTACCTCTAATTTCGAGGAGGAATTGTTCAGCAATGTAGCACAAGATTGCACACTATCTAACACCCCACCCCAAGAAGAGGAAAGATCAACTGGCCTCATATTGCTAACTTCCATCCCGTCCAAGGATGCATCAGACCCTCATTTACAAATGACTAAAACCCAGTTCCTGGCACAGCTGGCAGTGACACCAGCTATTAAAGCCCCCCAAAAGGTAATGTATATGCTAATGATTGTCAGTGATTAAAACAATATAAAAAATACAATTCCTAGTAACATATAATGAATACGCTTGTAGCAAATAATATATTTCTTTAATTTATTCCTTGTGCCATTGTTCATCTACCATGCTTTTCTTTTTCCACAATTTTTGTTTAATGACCAAAACAGTTGCTGATTTTTGGGGCAAACTAGGGCGAGCAATTATTTTGGCATTATTGACCAATGGTGTTACACTTACCATTCTGCATAATATTAACAAAATCACATTCTACTCAAAACTGTGAGTGAGAAGAGTGTGATATTTTTTTGTTAATAGGCTGGTGAATGTGATGGGAGCTTGTTTGGGCCCGAGCCACCTATGGCAGGGACCTAATGCACCCTACATAAATTAGCAAACATGTCCGACATTGCACTAGACACATCGAAGATGAAACGTTATTGAAAGGTTTGGCTGATTCAAAGCAGTGTGGCCACAACAACCCTCTGCATTTTGGCCAATTCTCGAAACTTGGTGGGAAGATGTTATAGTCCAAGACGAACAAAAAAGTCGACCGTAACCATGGCCTCAACTCAACAGGAAGTCTGCCTATTTGAATGTTTGTGTTTTGGCCAATTTTGGCCATTTGCACCCTACATAAATGACTTGCACCCATCTAATTCGAAAACTTGTCCAAAGATTTCATGGATTCAAATGTGATTTCAGGGAACTGCTGAACTCCCCAACTTGTGTGGGGACAAATGCATCTGGTGCGAGGGCCTTGTAACGAAAGTGTGCAGTCCTAGTTTATTTTTGTAATGGGAATAAACTTTCAGATGCTAATTTTACGCCAGTCTCGAATTTTACTTGGATTTAATCCAAGTAAGTTGGAGTCAGAAACTTCACGTCCTGCATGTATTATGTATTATATATTACTGTATTTTTTTTCTTGCAAAAGAAATAATTTGCTTCTGATTGTTTTATTGCTAAATGTATTTTTTTATTTCTTCATAGGCCTCCTCTGAGAGGGACTCTTGTGCAGAAACCAGCACCAGTGGCAAAAGAAGTTCCCTGATGTCCCGACTTCGAAGTCACTTCAAAGTTTGTTTGCAAAATAGAAAAAATGAAACAAACTCAGATCAACGCAAAGAAGCAGATATGACTACTGTGAGTCCTAAGATACCTAAATTAGAGAACATAGAGATGACAACTAGTGAAAAGTCAGGTGTAGAGGAAGATGTTGCACCACCAAATAAGACTGCTGAAGACCCAATCGCCAACAATCCACAGAGAAGCAAACTAAGTGAAGATGCCTTGAGACCCAACAGGAGTGGTCGTGAACTGATCAGGAGGGCAAAGTCTACAAGTAAAGCCGCTTCTAAGACTCCAAGGACATCATGTTCAGGTCAAGATCGTGTAGGCCCTAGAAAAATGAAACCCAGTTCTGCTAGTCTTCGAAGGTTAAGTTCAGCAAATGATCTTTTCCCTGAAAGGTCTAGTTCAACTAAAAAACCTGAAATCTCCGCTAGTCCTGGAGCATGTAATTTGAGTGAAACTGGTGTATGCTTTCAACTTTCAACAAGCAATTTGATTTCTGTGAGTCACACAAAGTCTACTTCCACCCAAGTTTGTAGACCAATTAAAACAGAATCTGATTCTTTGAGTCCTATAAGGATACCCATAGGTAATGAAAATCTATCTCTCAGTATTAAAAATGAAATGGATGATGGTGATTGTCCAAAAAAGATTAACAAAGCCACTCCTGTCAAGAAACCCAGAATGATTCAAGATGTTGCCAGTTCCAAACAAAATGTAAGAGCTTTGAATGCTAAGAAGATGGCTACAGCTAAAATGATAACTAAATTTAAAAATTCTAATCAATCCAAACTGCGGAATGGAGCTAAGACAAATGGTGAGGCTATGAAAACATGTCACTCCAAAGCTGTGTGGATTCCTCCCAATGTAACACAGACAAAAGATGGAACATTGGCACTGTTACCAATAAAGAAAGAAATAGATTCCCTAGCTTACCTCCCGAGTGTTCCTCTCAACCCTATACCTATCAAAGCACCACCTGTCGTATCACCATTAGAGCCCTTGTCAGTCATTGGTGGGCGTCTGTTAAAGAATCAGTGTGGAGAGTGTGGGCGCATTCTCAGCAGCAATGCAGCCCTTGAGAGCCATGTCAGTCTTCATACAGGATGCCGACCTTTTTCGTGCACTCTCTGTGGGAAAGGTTTCTCAGACTCGAAGAGTCTCAAAAGGCATGGGCGAGTGCACCGCAATGGAAAGATCCATATCTGCCACGAGTGCGGGAAGGGCTTTGTCTACCGTTTCAGCCTCTCCAAACACCTCCAGATGGTGCACAGGAAGATTAAACCTTTTGTCTGCCAGATCTGCCGCAAATCATTTTTCACAAGGCGAGATGTTGAGTCCCACATACGAACCCACACCGGAGAGAAACCCTTCGAGTGCAACCTCTGTGATAGGAAATTCACACGTCGAGTTGAACTAAATGTACATCTGAGGTGGCATAATGGGGAGAAGAGACACTGGTGCACGTTCTGTGGAAAAGGATTTTTAGATCTCAACAACCTAAAAAGGCACAAATACATCCACACTGGGGAGAAACCACATTCCTGTCCACACTGTCCCAAAAAATTCACACAGTCGGCGCATCTGAAAAAGCATGTAAAAAATGTACATAAAGTCCTTTGAGGAGGACATAAAGAGTTATTTATATAAAGATGAGAATATCTGTTGTGGATAGGGTGTTCCATTGATTTTTGTAGTTCATATGAAAATATTATATTTTTATAATTGCTGACTTGAATGCTTAAAGGAGAATTTTTTTAGGAAAATGTCTTGTTTCCTGTTCAAAGTTTCTTGCTGAGACTTTGGTAAAATCACTGTTATTGTAATGTTTGTGCATAGGAAGTCCGGACCAAGAGGTGATTACCTTAGCATAAAGATGCAAAAGCTGCACATCAATGTGGCTGACCTTTAAAGGGACTTTTTATTGTAATTATTTGGCATGACGAATGGATACATGGGAGAAGCTCACCATGCCCCATCACTTGGCAAGAAAACTATTTATGTCATGATATTCTTTGAAAACGGTTTCCTTGGAGCATTTATAATGATGACAGCTTTGACAATGCAACCATTTTTTAATTGCTTATTCATTCAAATTATTTTTGAAGTGGAAAGTATAAAACTGATTTATTGATTTCTGTATCAAACATTTCCATTTTTTGGAGAGTTACTAAGTGTTTACAAGACCCCGTAAAACATAGGATACAGTATGACTGGACTGTGTATAGGCTTGTGTAAAGTTAAAGAATCCGTGTCTCATTAAAAAATATGATAATTAACTTAATTTGAGTTTCAAAATAATGTGAAAAATGAATGAGGAAGTTATGTAACCTGAAAGTTGTTAAGTAAAGTTAGAAAGATATTCACAGATTTGAAATTCCGCGATCAATAACGTTTAAACGAAACATTGTTGAAACACATGCAAGACATATTTTGAATCATAGCGACGTAGACAACAAGCTACAACATAGTTTTCATCAAAAAGAGCCATCTTTCAACGTGGAGAAACTACATTGATCTCTATGCACCGTCTACAAAGTGCAACACCCGAAAAAAGATATTTAAGAAAAATTCAATAACTTCACCATAATACAAAGTGGTGTAAACTCTACTGATGTACATGATGCTACACCATTCGGTTTGAAAAATGTTTTGACAATTATTACTAATAAATATTCACTAAAATTATACAAAAGCATATTTATTGCAAAGTGGTGTAGTATCATGTACACTACAGCAGTTAAGTATACAGAAAGACTGACAACACTGCACTGTATTAGTTATTGAATATGTTTTTTGGGCGTTGCACTTTGTAAATGGTCCCTGTGCTCCGGTGTCACCGATGACTGCAAATATGGATATTTTCTCCGTTGTCATGTCTTCTGGTTTCAGACGTACCCTCTTATGTCCAGCGAAAAGCATAAACATTTTTGTTGTTTTATAGTTGTCCTGTGTGAAGCTCCCCGTCACACAACCTTCAAAAGTGGATGAAACGGAAAATGCTCGGTATCTGTTTTTATAAGTTTTCATTTGAGAACAATATCAGAAATTGGAAAAAACGAGTCATCTGTTTTGTTTTTTTGAAAATCAAATTAACAGTTTGTAATCCGATTTTTTACTTTTCGTTTCATGGTTTGTAAAAATAAATATTTTATATTTGTTACTGAGATATTGGGTATTACATATATATATATATGTATATACATGTATATGTATATATATATATACGTACATATATGTGTATATATGTATGTATATATATATGTGTATATATAACATGTCTATATGATTTTCTTTGCAGTTTTATTAAAACATTTGCTGTTTTTAATCATTTTGATTTTAACTGACTCAGACATTTAGTGTGATTTTATCAAACGTTTCAACCTTAGATTGGTGTAGTTTCCTGCACCTAAAACAACTAAAATGTTTTTGTGACAAATTGAGTTAGGGTAATACCTTGATATGAAGAGTTATGTTCAACTGTTTTGTTTCTGTGTTAACTAAATGGTGTGAAGAGCCAATTACGTCTGATAGATCTGCCTAAGAACCATTGTTTTGTTTTCTACCTGATTGTTGAAACCATTTTGTCAAACCTTGCTGCACCTGTGGTCCCAAGAAAAATGTTATTGGGTGTAACATAAACAAAACTCACCACTGTTGACCATGTACACAAAATAGCCCATAGGAGCGATTTTTATTACATAAAATCGGGGAGCCCGAACTGTATACATCAGATTATAGGTGCCTATTCCCTGCCTCATCTGAAAGGTCAAAGAATGTTACTGCTTTTTAATACCACACATTTAACATTTAAAATGATTCTCTGCTGCTGCTGTAAACAAAGTGTCCATGCAACTTAGGATTTGTCCCAAACATCATATCTGTTGCTGGAATGCATTATAGACTAACTTCAGATAGAATAATTTCAGACGGGCAAATAAATGTTTTATTGTAAAATTTATATATACATCTTCAGTACACATACCTAAAGATTACGCATCAGTGCTCACATTTTATTTAAGAATGATATCAAAGTTAACATGACCATCACCAGAAGAAACTTGAAGTAAATCTCTGTAGCAGAGGCTGATTTAGAGTTGTAAACCATGTATCTAATACCTGATGTGGCATACAATCAGTAGAAATTGAGTAACCTACGCCCTTCAAGGCTCGACAACAAAGGCCGACACCAGCAGACACAACCACAGCAGCAGTGACAAAGTTAAAATACGAGGGCTGCCTGAGTGAACTATAGATTGATAGCACTTTCCCACATTACCAGCTTCATCCACAGCTATGAACTCAACGATCTGTGAGCAGCACGAGGCGTTGTATTTCACCACGACGAAGGGAGCACTCAGAGAGCTGAACGAGAGGGTTCCATTTCCCTTTCTCAGGAAGATGGTCTCGATCCCGGTGCCGTTTCCATCAGTAACGTTGGCCGACATTTCCCACTGGTGAGGTCTACACTGAGACACATCTCGAGGGCAGTCATTACTCTGCACGCTGAGCACTTTACACACAGGCTGAACAAAATCTGTGATCTGTACAGAAAAAAGTGGGAAATCAGTGCGTGAGTCACAGCAAAGTGGAAGAAAGGGGAGTAAAACTGTTCTTAATAACTTTTAAGCTCTAATACTGGAACACATTGCCCGACAGCCATCCAGGGTGGTGTGTATCACCATGCACACATGTCTCTTGCTGGCATTGGCCACTATATGAAAATATAGTTTCAAAATGACCTCCAATTGTGAAGCCATGGAATTTGCATTTTGACTGCTGCTCTGTCACTTTCTGGAACTGCACATTTACGTCTGTAAATCACCTGTACCTATATGTCTCAGGCATGTATTTGAAGGTGCCAGCTCTCCATCACAGACATCCACTAACGTGTTGTGCTTTATTTTTGTCTATTTTCCTCAAAATGGGAGCATGATTTTAAGTTTTCTTGAAGAATACATGAAATTAGCAATGGAGACCATTAAGTCTTCAGGAAAAAGTTTAGCACTACGTCCAATTCTTAAATACTATGGCACTGCCAGGAGCCCTTCTGACAGATTTACTGTTAGCATGTTGCGATGCTGTTAGCATCAGTGTCAATGAGAGAGATCGCTGTGATTGGCTGTCTTACTCCAGCCAATCAGAAGATAAGAGAATGATGCTGAATTGTGAAAAACAAATGCTGAATATGCATTGCCCACATAGACAAATGCAGACTGCTGCCAAACTGCTGGCAAGGAATGTAGTTTCAGTTCATGCAAGCTAAGAATGTACGTGCTGGAGGCTCTCAGCTGATGTGGGAGGTCAACTTTTTTCCTCCACACATGCCAGCTGAGAGAGCATCATGTTTGGTTGCATTCTTTGCAGTCTGGCCAACCGTTACGGTTCATAACAGGCTTTAGACAGATATACTGAAATCCAAGGTGTGTCATATTACCTTGGTAATAACAGACAGTCTCAGAACAGCATAATTGGAGTCTGTGCCATCCTTTGATCTGGCTTCCATGGTCAGGGTGACATAAGTGCCTGATGGTGTGGTGGCTGGCGGTGTGATGGTCAACGTGTCATTTGCATATTTTCCAGTTGTCAATGTGAGGCTGCCAGGAGAAGATATAAAACAAAACTTTTTGAAACAGTTTATTTGAAACAATTTAAAACAATTTTAGTAACTTCTCCTCACCTTGCTGGGTAAACCATGGGGAAATCTCTGTCATTTCTGGCCTTGATAGAATAAGTACCACCAGGGCCTTGGGTAGTTACACCAAAGGGGAGTTCTAATGTCTCTCCTGGCTCGACACTAGTTGCTACTACAGCCTAGAGAGGAACAAGATGCAATAAACAACACAATACACATTAACCAATGCCATTCTCATATTTCTAAAATGTATTCAAATATTTTAATATTCTTCCCAATGGAATACTACAGATGTGTCTGAATTCATGGTCTTGCCACATGGCAGTAGACCATGTAGGAAAGTCTACTGTTCTTTCTGTTGCATGGTTTATGTAGCCCATTTACACCTTTGAGTTTCGTTTTAGTTTGTCCTAGTATGCTTTCCATACCTATGTGACGTCATATTCTCGTCACATAGGTATGAGGTTCGGTGATTCCGAGGTGCGGTGAAACTATGGTGGATACCAGTCGTGTGCGTTCATGCAGAAACGTGAGTTTACCTGCCTTGTTGGACCGTGAATACTGTCAATATAAGTCAATGGTCTTGTTTTCTTGCTGTTTTGGCTGTTGCATTTTCGCTAAGTTAACTATGTTGATCCAGAAATGCATGTTTAGTTTCGCTCGCGGTTAAATGCCGTCTGGTCGTCTCGAGTACTGCAGTGATTTATTTTGTCCGCTAGATGGCGACATTGGCCATAAAATACTGTGTTTTGGCAAGTTACTCAGGGATGATGTGTTTTGAGTTATTGTAATGCTGTTCAAGTCAGTTAAACTGATAATTCACTCAGGATGGTTACATCTTATTTCATTTGTATATTTTTGGTGATTATTTGAGAGTAATAATTAATGTCATTAGTAGATAATGATGACTGGATATTACCATATATAATTATTTTCTTTTCATTTATGTTAGGACCACACATACACCCACATATGTCCACTGACCCACCTGTAACTCCAACAACTAACCATTAAAGAAAATTAAGGAACCTCTCTGTGTCCTGCTCTCTGATCGGAGCCCCTGTCCTCAAAGTGCTATCAAGCCAGCACATTTAGCCAGTACCCACTCTATCACAGACCATGTGACTCTTATTTCAGACTATTATTTCAGACTTCTCTGTCACGTAACCATTTTTCCACAAGAGCTGTAGCTGAATGTGACAGAGTGAGTGTGTCTGCCGCATTAACAGTAGCTTTGAAATTTGGATAGCCAAGTTAGGGTGGTGTCTCTTAATCAAACGCAGCATCTACAGAAGACAGTCCCTGAATTGAGACGCCATTTATAATCCCATATATTTGTGTCACATGTTCCATTGATATATAAGAAATGATGCATGCATGTGTACACAGGTTACAATGCCGACCTTACCTGGATGTTCACTTTGGAGACGGACATCATGGTGGTAGACTGCCTCTGGAATTCACTGTTTGTCTCTTTGTCTGTTCCTTTCATGATGACCAAAAACTCCCCGTCAGGGACTGAGTCAACAGTGACCAAGATGTCTCCATTGCCCAAGTCAGTTACTGTGCCATTGCTTAAACTCTCAGGACCAGATACAGTTACCAGGCCAATGTCTCCCACACTCATCGAGGACGGACCTTTCTTTCCAATTGCTGAGAGAATCAGTTTGGTTGGTTGACCTAGTGTTTCCAGAGGAGAGAGGCAGATAAACCAGTAAGGGAGATCAATAAGGGGATTTCATTTTTAACGGGCATGCAAGTTTATCTCTTTCAAGTTAATATTCAATAGGTTTTTATTATGGGTGGCTGAAGGAAACCTTGACTGTTACAACTTAGAAATTGTTGCCTATATGAGTGACCAAGCCTCTTGATTCTAATTTTTAGCCTCATTAACACAGATTAACTCACTGTTTAGCTGCAGGAATGTCGTAATGTATTTAACATGTTTTTTGATATGTAAATTATGCACTTTGTTCACCAGATAATCATCAACTTTATTTAACTTAAGACACAGAATTAAATTGAATTGGTAAATGCAGGTCTGAATGATCTGATCACAAAAACCTAATTTGGTGGTGGTGTGAAGGCACGGGTGGCCATTCCAAATCATACATGTACACAAACCGTCCTCAGGACAGATAACAGTCCTCTGACCCACTAAGCAGTGCTCAATGTTATATTATTTGCAGACACCACAAAAATATTGACACTGAACATGATTTATTATTCTAATGATTAAAATCGTATTTCTAGTTATGGCAGCATGAGTTAAGATTTGTTTCACTCAAGCTTCTCTCAACTCTAGAATGAACTTAAGTCTTTAAACCCAAAACAAAAAGCTCTGAAGAGATTTCAGTGCCTTTCTAGACGTTCTAGCTGCAGTTCACCACAAGATGGCGCTTTTGTAGCACTGAGACTACACAGTATGGGCACCATCCACAGGTTACACATACACAGCTGTCACTGTATACATTATACACATATCTGATCATAGCTGAACTATATATCTATGCTGGATTAATGTTCAGAGTGTACAAAGGTAATGCTGATATGAAATAATAAAAATATTGCACGTTACCTGCTAGTGGACGTCCACTGAGTACAGCATAACCTGGGTGAGGTCCCTCGAAGCTTTCCACAAAATTATAGATAAACGTGATAATACTCTGGCCTGGGAAAACATGCATACACAGTAAATACAGACGCACCAGGAACTCTATGAATTTAACTACTATGGAATTCAGACTCAGGAAGGGGCATCAGACTTCAAACTCTGCAAAATGTCCAAAACATCATGTGAAATCAACAAACATGAAGCATCTGACCTGTTACTTTTACTGTATAAGGCTGTTTGGAGTTGACGTTGATCTTCCATTTTCCTTTCTTCTTGTCATCATTCAGTTGAATTCTGGCCAGGTTCCCCACCGTCTGAACAGTCCCCAGTTTACCAGTGGCCTCAGTGTTGCTCTGGGTCACACCTGGATTTGTTTGCCATTAATTGCCCAACAATGTACTTATCAAGCATGTGAATTGAACTGGTGAAACACTGCATTTTGAGCGGAAAGCTACCTGCAGGGTCAGTCATTGTGAAAGTGACTTGTCCTGTGATGTAGAGCGTGATGTTTTGAAGAGATTCGTCTAACGTGAAGGTAAAGGTCTCCTGCTTCCCGGGGTTCACTGATCGCTGAAGAACTGTTACCTACAACAGGGAGGGGAGAAATTCAGAAATTCTGATTCTAGTTACTGGTTGAAACATTGCTAAAACTGAAAACACCACTCATAAGTATGTTTTGAAAGTGTGGTTTGGCTGTTGTTGCCAGTAATAACTTTTATATCTTCAGGGGTTAGCTATAGGCAACTGGACTTGCTTTAATGAGATTCCAACCTAATAAAAGGCCTTTAGTTCAATCTTGAAGATACAGTGACCTCTGACCTGGATCTGAGAATCTTCATAGACACGGATTCCACATCCTATACAACGTATATTTTCTTATGTCCAAAGACCACGGTCACACCCTGACACACTTGAGTAAGGGAGCAGTAAATGTAGGAGTTCCCTGGGTGATATAACCTGCAGTCTCAGCAGTAGATGTCGCTAATTCACACACACAGGACCTTTAACACACATTTCTACCATATAATCTACCAGGTATTCACTGACTATAAAACTCTAAAACAATAAAACACTCAGTTGACTAAACAATGACTAAACAATGATGAGAATTATTTGAGAGAGAAAAAAAAATCCTAAAGCTTTGAACACCCTGGCCAAGCAAAGGTCCTGAGGCACAACCAACCAGTGACGCCCTACTTTATAGTTTAGATAGGATTATTTTGACTGCTAATGTGCTGTGTTTCTACACATTGAACACTGTGCTGTGCAATATCACTTTATACATATGTGAGCTGTTGTCTTATCTTATAAATCAGTGGAACAGCTGAGTCCTACCAGAGCTGAGGTTGAGGTATCACGGATAACACCTGTGGCCTGAGGCAGCTGTTTCTTGGACACCTCAATGGCCTGGCCTCCAGAGGCCAGAGCCAGTTCCTTGTAGGCATCAAAGGCACTACTTGTGGCCCTGCGACGGCGCTTCTTACTTCTGCTAGTCATGAAGAATGACACCTGTGTAGATAAGTTCAAGAGGACATCACACACCCAGTGGTTCACGCTCAGAAAGCATAAAAACTCAGAGTGATGGCTTCAGTTAGTATCTACCGTAGACTTGCTGGTTCTGATGAGAGCAGCAATGGTGTCCTTGAGTTCAATGTCTTTTGCTGCAGCATCAGTGAAAACATAGATGTGGGAAGACGATGGGGCACCAGTGAGAGCCAACTGGAGGAACAAAGTAATGAACCCATTCAGTGCATGTATCTGTATCATCACTGACAGTAAATTGTATCTCGATGCCAATCTTAGTTACTTCACGACGGTATCATCACTATAGTACCTGAAGTGCTGACAGACACATCTCAGGGATGTCACCTCCCCCTCGAGGTTTGAGATCTGAGATGGCTTTCTTCATCTTATCAGGGTCTTCTGTTCTGAACATGGGTCCAAAGTCTACACAAACACACATTTTAAGACAAACTTTTAATCAAACACTAACACTATGACTATATACAAATTCACAGTGTGTACCACAATTTCATTTATCTGCTTTGAAACAGATCATGCACTGATTTCACAACTAGCAGTAACACATTACTTGATATGATATGTGATAATTTACTATTTTGCCCAGTAACAAATAGTATAAAGAATTACAATTTACAAAACAACAATAATATTACAATTACTCGGCAAAGTAATGCTGTGTTACTACTCTGTTATCTTTTGTCCTGTCACTTTATGATTATATTTACAAGAGTAATATGATGACTTTTTGATTTACATTTTTTTGTAACATAAGCCATTTCCTGAATATTGCCCAACACTGGCCAGGAGTCTAAATATTACCTATGTTTTACTAAACATGACCAGTAGAAATTCAGGGTTCATACCCGGGTCATTGAAGGGCACCAGGATGTACTCAGAGGGCTCGTCCTGTGTTCCTTTTTTGCTGTCAATGATTTCATAAACAACTTTCCTTGCTTCAGCGATGTCATCAGACATACTGCCAGTGGTGTCAATGACAAAGCACACCACAGATGAGCGGGCAATCCCCATCATTCTGTGTGAGAAAGAAAAGTATGCAGTAAAATCTTCCAGTACACACAAGTAGATGTCCTTCATATGTGACCAACATACTTCAGAAATTCCTTGTTCCCGACAGCCAAGACGATGTCCTCCAGGAGCTGGGTACTTGCACTTGTGGCTAAATTCACAGCAGCATTGTGGGCAGCTATGTTGTCAAAGCGACGCTCGTCTTTGCTGATGCCACCACGAGGAACAATAGTGCTTGTCAGGTCACCTTTACCTCCATGGCTACATTTACCTGGTGCAGGAGGGACAGGTCAGAGCAGTGGACTGGGTAGACTGAAGAGCTTGGTAGAACTTAACCTTCTTTTATTCAAGGTAGAAGAAATTTCCTACATTCCTGTATTTGGCACCTGTGTCGCAGTAAAAATAAATATCTAAATACAATAAAATAAAAACATGTGCCTTGTTTTAGAATATATTCATTATATTAGTATATAATGTTTAGTATATAATTATACAAGTATTAATAAGCAGCACAGATAAAGGATGAGTGTTTCAGTGAAAGAAATCTCATGATGCTTTAAGCTCATTTGAGGAAGCACATGTTCTCGTATCTATTGAAATTTGTTGGCGTTTTTATTACAAACCTGCTTAAAACCCATCCATGCATGCATGCATGCATCCATATAGAGTCTTAATCTAACCCCCATTTTAAAATCCAATCCAAAGATTAAAATAAATTGAAAGCACAAACTGTGATATTAAATCACTGAATGCACAGGCTCTAATTTAAATGTCTATAGTATGTTACATTTTTTACACTTTAGAGGAGTAGAAAAGTTGGCATATTAATAAAGGCAGGTTTGTCCTAATATTCACTTTACAGCAGTTCATTTCTTTTGCATTATCTTTGAAAATGTGGTTAAAATGTACAGCAGAGTTTTAATGAAAACCAGACTCCTGTTACCTTTAGGTTTGGAAGAAAAGTAGACTCCCATGTAGCCTGATGTAAGCTTCTTTTCACGCAGGATGTTGGGAAGGATGGGATTGGGACAAGATCCACTTTCACAGTCACTGCAGGTGGGAGTGTTCACATCTACACAAGCAAAGCACAAACAAGATATTGTAATAAACACCTCAACCGGTCGAGGCAGATGCTGTACATCTTTGAGTCTGGTTCTGTTTTTTTTCTCTCCACTGATGCCTAGTGTTTGCTCAATGTGTGAATTGTTGGGTTTCTCTGCGCATGATTATGTTGTCTATGTACAGCGCTTTGAGATTATGTGTGTTATGATTTGGCGCAACACAAAAAATAAACAAATAAAATTGAATTGAATTGAATCGTCTAGTGAGAGGAAAGTCACCACTGATTCATTTCCTTGCTTTTTATGTATCCACCTTGTCATTATACTTGTACTAATATGTTCAAAATCCGAATAACAATTCAGAAATGTTCCTTCTTATGATTGACGTTGTGAGATTTTGATTCTGACAAACCTGCCAGGTTGTCCAGTGGCAGATCTGGGCGTAGGAGGTTGATATATGGTTCTGTGTTTTGCAGCTCCACCCAGTTACTGTGGCTATAGAAGTCCTGAAAATACATAGAAACACTCATGAGAACACTTACAGTACAGTATATAGCACACTTTCATTTTCAGTGAATTAAACATTTCAATGTTTTCTTTCTTACTTCTATCCTACCCTTTGTTCCCTTATGCGGTGTCCTGAAACCTTAAAGGAATACTTCACCGATTTGCATTTAGCTTTGTATTACTTGAATAGAGGTAGTATTTTTGAAAAAGTGTGCTTCCCAACCTCAGTTTCCCCTGAGTTGAGAAATATCTTCATTCTTTTCTTTGTTACGTGCCCACCAGTGACACTTGGTCCTGTTAGTGTAACTGTTAGCAAAGATGGCGGACACTGTTTCCCCCTACGAGTGGGTCTAAAAAGTGCGGAATTAGCGTTGCAGTTTCAAGTCTTGGAGCAAGTGTCACTGGTGGGCACGTAACAAAAAAAGAAAAAGGGGAAATTGAGGTTGGGAAGCACAATTTTTTTTGTGCCCGAAGTGTTAAACTGAAATACTGATTTCCCAAAATACATTTTAATTTTTGGCCCACAAACTCTTTTGATCTGTTGCTCTGCCCAGTAATGCAATTTGCATTCAACACACACGGACTGATACTGAACATAAACAACCTCATTACACCTCCCAAAAGTGTCTCAACCAGAGGAGAAGAAAAACGAGTCTCTGCATTGGAGATTAAATAAAATATAGACGGCTAATACCAAAGAGGAAGATGCGTCCACAACAGACAAACACTCCTCCTCTCAATATAACACTACGATGCCCTGCATCAGAGAATGATCATGTGATCATTCTCTGATACTCCTCTGAAAAAGACCATTTTCAATCTCCACCAGTTGCTGCCACACTGAAATTATCCAAATAAGTTATTTTTTATGAAATGAATACAGACAGTAGGGCAGTATGTCTTCTTTGCATATTTTTTTGAAACTCTGGCAACCACGCCCTTGAACCTTGAACCTTGTACCTTTAGCGTTAATAAAGTGTGTAAGAATTAGTGATATCTAATTCTTATCTCATATTCTTATCTCTGAGATTGCAGATCTTAAGAAAATAGAGGATGCTGGCGCTCACTTTTTTTACGTCCTTCACAGACCAGAAAGGATGTCATTTTTTGTTTGCAAGGAAAGTGTTTCCTTCAAAAATGCAACATCCGCTCTGGCTTATTTGTCCATCTGGGCTGCCATATAAGGAAGATGGGAAAGCTACTATAAACGTCTTGTTCTAAGACTTTGAAAACGGAACTATTTTTACTTTAAACCATCAATACAATTAAAAAAAATGTAAATGTACACATAAATGATCCTTGAGTTGCTTCCTCACCTGGAGTGTATGAAGGACTCTGCCCAGTGCTTCTCTGGCAGCCTTGTAGCTCTCCGAGCGAATGTTAGCCTTAATGGCTCCCATGCCCTCCAGGATTAGGCCACGGCCCTCATTGAAAGTCTCTGAGTTGAAATGGTGCGGAGCACTGAAAGAATTCTTCACATGTAAGCAATTGTACATGCTAGCCTCTTGCTCAGCTGACTCCATTTTATTGTATTTTTGTCTCGCTTTTTATTCTCTTTTTGATGCACTCCATTCAGTATCATTTACCTCAGTTGGAAAAAGAACTTAAAACTTTTATTTATTTCTAAATTTAAGTCTCACTTTAATGATTTTTTTTATTTACATTGTCCAAATGTCTCAGCTCATTGGAGCTTGATTTTCTCTTCATTTTGGTTCAATGTAATATTTTAGTCTGTATTTCTTTTCATCTGTAAGGCACTTCAAGCTTGAATAAATGAATCAAACAAATACACTTAACATGAAAATAATACAAACCATACTTTGCTTTTATTATACATTTTTTCTCCCACCTGTTGGAAAAGTCTCGGTCTACCAGTCCATTCTGTGTGTAGATTTCTTGAAGAGCGGTGTGAAATTTGGCGCCTGAGACGATTCCTGTTGCTGTGGGTCCGAGGCAGCCCTGGACCAGTTCCTCGGGAGAAGAACCCTGCAGACAGAAATGAATGTTTGCTTAAGGAAGGTAACCATGGAAACTAAAGGCCTGTAATGAGAAATTTGTTCTTTTTCTTGAGGTGGCAAGAACAAGAACAGAGTTAGTTATATCCAGGACATTTCATACTTCATGAGAAACTGAAGTGCAGACCTCCTGGGAAGTCCTCACAGGAAATTACAACATTTCTGCATTTACAACGCCCACTTCAAATTTCTGGCCAATCACACAATAGGTGTCAGACACCAAATAAGAAAAATGTTCTGCCCAGGTGGTGTGTCAAGAACAAGCTGCAAGAACTCCCAAACAAGGGCTGCAAGATAATAATGACATGTGATGGAGCAGGAAAATCTCTGAACCATTCAGGGCAGTGGGTCTGCAGGACCAGGATCGAGAAACACTGCAAGGAAATAGCAAATACTCAAGAATTCAAGAATTTTTTTTAACTTTGGTAGTTGTTGTCCTCCATCTTACCGTGGGTTTGAACTCATAACCGCCTTCATCAGCCACTGCCTGACACACCTCCTTCACTTTCCCCAGCAGGGCCATTCCTGTGATACTGACATGAGTGGACGATCCACCTCCGATGGGGATAAAGGCCACACAAGGCCCTGCTATCAGAGCCAAACCCAGCAAGGCAAACCCCAGCACTGAAGTCATGATCAATCTACAATGGAGAAAAAGTCAAATGAATCATACTGGTTAAACATCACAGCTATGATTCTCTTATGTCATGACCCCTGGATTATTCCAGGCACTTTTATTTGAACATCTATTTTGTTTGGACATTTTGTTGTTCCTTTCTATTTTCTTTAACTTTTTAGATATTTGTTTCTGGTTTTCCTTGTTTTCCTTGTTTCCTTGTTTTATTTTGTAGTTTATCCTTGTGTGTAATTTTTAAAGTTTTACTTCCTGTCCTGTCCTGTTGGTTGTCTGCCCTGCCCTAATGTGATTCACCTGTGTGTAATTGGTTTCACCTGTGTTTGATTATCCCTCCCTGTGTATATATGGTGTGTTTCCATTAGCTCGCCTCGCCCCATTTAAATTTTCCATTAGTGATAGTACCTGCTACTTTTTTTAGTACTTGCTCTGGCAAGGATACAAGTGAGCTAAGCTGATACTACGAGCGACGTCGCCTGAGTGTCACCATAGGAAGGGGTATGAGCAAGACGTCCGACACAATAATAAAAGTGAACAATGCCAAACTGTAGACCAGTTAAAAAGACTTAACAATCCTGAAAACATGTGTTAATCTCCAACATTTAGCAAGGAAATGTCTAAAATTTCATTTTAGTCCGGTGCATTTAGTGAGTGTGCCCCTGTCATGGAGGAAGTACTGAACTAATCTTTCACAGCCGTGCTGTGATGACCCCGCCCATGTTCAGCAGGTACTATATTGTAATGGGAAACCAACCAAACCGTGGAGCGTTGAGCCGAGGCATTACTATACAGTGGAAAAACGCCATTGGTGCTCCTTTGTCGGTTTCAGTTCATCCTATTTAAAGGCTGTTATATGCATCCCTCTGCCTCTATGTCAGAAGCTGACAGATACAGGCCTGTCAGACCTAGCTGTTGGTTGGTTTTCACATTCCATTTGTAAGCGATGTGTGCAGCTTAGTAATCTTTATCCAGCCTTCTCAACTTTGTGAAAGGTGTGTCACAGGGTTCAGTCTTAGGACCCACTCTTTTTACAATCTATGTCAATAGTGTAGGTCAAAATACAAATACATCTTTATGCAGACGATACTGTCGTCTATTGTATTTGGACATCTGCAGTCAGCATTTGACATCATTCAGCCTGTGCCACCTTAGACTAGTTGTTGTAGATGATGTTGTTTTCTGCCAGTGATTCTTCCTTCCTTTACATGTGCTCAGAATACCCCTGTTGAGCTTGTGACTTCTTATAAATACCTTGGCATCACAGTTGACTTTCTTTTAAACCCCACGTAGAATATCTTTTAAAGAAACTGAAATTGGGTTTCGTCTTCAGAAACAAACCCTGTTTCTCCTTTAATGCTGGGAAACTGTTTTGTTGCTGCCACCTTCTTGTTTATGGAGATACAATTTAGATGAATGCCTCTGCTCAATCTCTCGCAATCTCAGTCTCTTACAGGCTGTAGGCCCCTCACACAGCACCATTGCACCTTGTATCCTCTGGTCATCATTGCATTGGTACAATTTCATTTAGAAATCTATCCTAGGCCTGTTGCCCACATATTTATCCACCTACATGTTACATACTCAGGTCAGTCTTAGCTTATATTCCCAGGACTTTCACTGTCCCTCCTCTGTCCGCACAGAGCTTGACAAATCGGCATTTTCCTACTTTTACTACCCTAACCTGGAATACGCTCCTTAGCAGATTTTAAAATTCATCGCTTCACTTGCTGCTTCTGTTTATTCACTTGACATTTTGCACATTTCCTTTATTGTTGTTGTCCTCTGTTGTGAGGAGAGGAAAATAAATCATGTTAAAACCGTATGTTACCAAATAAATAAATAAATAAATAAAGCCAACAAGAGAACAGACCAGTGAGATAAAATAAGTTAAACTCTAACAACAGATACACAATGAAATGTAGAATGTGAGAATAGATTAAATAATAATCAAATATTCAATAGAAGTAGAATTAAATTAAAACAAACTAAGGGAGGTAGACATACATGAATTGTCAAGTTATAAAACAAGAAAAAAAGTTTAATAAGTACAGAAATATAATTAATCACGATAAATAAAGCCTTTTTGGCATCATTTACCCTATTTTAAATGGTTTAATCCTTATTTCATTTCAGAACTGTTAGGTTGGTGTTCGTCTGACCGACCCTCTTAGACAGAACAGAGCCCCAGATTGTTTTAAATCCCATCTTTAAGCTTTGTTTTCTATCAAAGCTTTTGATAGTATCAGATCTTCCACCTATTTATCATATGCCATTTTTTTATATGTAATTTTTAATTATCATTTGCATTCAATTTTAGTGTCCTTTTAGTCAAATTATATTAAAATAGTAGTTAATTATTCAAAAGCCCAAGAATTACTACATTACATGTAATGTAATGTTTCACAACTGTGAAAGTTGCACAACGCAGTCCACAACTGTGGAATGCGTCACTCCCAACTTCACTTTCTTTACTTTGTTCTTTCTTTGCTTATGTACATATATATATATATACACTGTTCACTTTTGGAAATTTTGTATGCTTGTTATGCGCCAATGACACCAGAACAAATTCCTTGTATGTGCAAATCGTACTTGGCAATAAAGCTCTTCTGATTCTGATTCTGATTCTGATTTTAAGTACTCTAAGTACTATATATTTGAAAAGGATTTGGTCCGGAGAGAAACCCTTTTGGATAAAAAAATATTACAATGTTGTTAAATACACTAAACATTGAAAGATAATCATACCTTGATGTTTCTCAGCTGTGATGAGCCTCGCAATTCCTCTACAGCTGAAAAAAAACACTTACTCTGTGAGGGTGGAAACTCTCATTCTGCCATTATCACTCATGTCACAGCTTTAATCATATCCAGGCGTTACCCTGGTCAAACCATAGTCATAAACCTGTAAAGTTTGACGTCTGAAGGTGCAGACTCCCGTCTCTGTGTTGAATCATTCTTATGTTTGCTATATGTTGTTAGTATAAAAAGTGTATTTCTTTGCTGCATAAACATATTTAAACAAAACTGGAACAAGTAAAACTTTACATCTAAACTCATTTCTGTTACATTCAAACCATTTCTCAGTGTACAGCTTAACATACAACTTAATTTTCTAATCCAGACCTTCAAAATCCATCCATAAAACATTTTAAATTATAATTGAATCATTAATATTTCATGGTTATTCGAAGATTAAAAAGTTAAATCAGGAACCCTATTATATGAGCGTTCACAGTCCAGCTGCAGTATCTGAATCTGAGTTGCTTTTTCTCAGCTGTATACACTTTAGGAATTACTGCAGTTGTTTACATATTCATTGAACGGAAATCATCAATGATGGATAGAGAAGTGGAATGTTTTCTGCTTAAAAATGGGTGTAATTGATTTGTTTAATTGTCAACATTTTTGTAGTATATCATATTTAATGCTTTATTTTCTCCCTATTATTCTGTATTTTGTTTAATATATAAGGTATTTATTTAAGGTATTTTGATACCTTAGTTAAGATATATAGCCTCTTTTGTTTTCCTCCTTGGGAGAGATTTCTGTTTGTAAATTTTCACAGCCTTTTAGGAACTCCAATCACTAGGATGGTGAATTACTTTTTATTAGTTAGATTGATTAGATCCAATCATTTAGATTGCGTTTTGTTTTTGACCTCGTTCTTGGTTAGTTATAGATCGCCAATCAATAGGATTGTGCTTTTGAGTTAGTTTTCGTTTTGAAGTGTTTAGAGCTTTGTTTTCCTGCGTTTGGAGAGTTTTCTTAGTATAGTATGTGGTCCAAAATCACTCAAAAAAGTCATAGTAAAGTATTTCTTCCAAAATCACTCCAAATAGTCATAGTATAGTATGACATCCAAAATGAGTCAAAAAAATCATAGTATAGTAAGTAAGTCGTCAAAAATTAGGACAAAAAGGTCATAGAATAGTATGTCGCCCAAAAATCAGTCAAAAAGTCATAGTATAGTAAGTTGTCCAAACTCAGTTGAAAAAGTCATAGTATAGTATGTCGTCCGAAATCAGTAAAAAATATCATAGTATGTTGTCCAAAATCAGTCAAAAAAGTCATAGTATAGTATGTCGTCCAAATTTTGACAAAAAAGTCATAGTATAGTATGTCGTCCAAAATGAGACCAAAAAGTCATAGTATAGTATGTCGTCCGAAATCAGTCAAAAAAGTCATAGTATAGTATGTTGTCCGAAATCAGTCAAAAACTCGCAGCATAGTATATGTCGCCCAAAATCTGTCAAAAAGTCACGTATAGTATGTTGTCCAAAATTCGTCAAAAGACATAGTATAGTATGTCGTCCGAAATCAGTCAAAAAAGTCATTGTATATTATGTCCGAAATTAGTCAAAAAACTCTTAGTATAGTATGTCGTCCAAAATCAGTCAAAAAATTCACAGTATAGTATGTGGTCCAAAATCGGTCAAAAAAGTCATAGTTTAGTTTGTCGACAAAAATGAGACAAAAAGGTCATAGTATAAAAAAACTCATAGTATAGTATGTCGTCCAAAATGAGACAAAAAATATCATAGTATAGTATGTCGTCCAAAATGAGTCAAAAAAAGTCATAGTATAGTATGTTGTCCAAAATCAGTCAAAAAAGTCTTAGTATAGTATGTCGTCTTAAATCAGTCAAAAAAGTCATAGTATAGTATGTCGTCCAAAATCAGTCAAAAAAGTCATAGTATAGTATGTCGTCCAAAATCAGTAAAAAAAGTCATAGTATGTATATCGTCTGAAATCAGTCAAAAAAGTCATCGTATAGTATGTCGTCCAAAATGAGACCAAAAAGTCATAGTATAGTATGTCGTCCAAAATCAGTAAAAAAAAGTCATTGTATAGTATGTTGTCCAAAATGTGACAAAAAATCATAGTTTAGTTTGTTGTCCAAAATGTGACATAAAAGTCATAGTTTAGTATGTTGACCAAAATGTGACAAAAAAGTCATAGTTCAGTATTTTGACTAAAAACAGACGAAAAAGTCATAGCTTAGTATGTCGTCCAAAATGTGACAAAAAAGTCACAGTTTAGTATGTTGTCCAAAATGAGACAAAAAAGTTGACCAGTTCTTATAAATTTAACATCCAAAATGCAGATTGAAAGGAGACAAAAGTCTCTCACCCGTCAGGAATTGTTGGCGTGGTGCGTTTGTTTACAATCGTAAACCTTTGGTGTCCTCTGGGTATACACGACTCAGTGCCGCTAGTAAGGCAGAAGTAGTCGATCCAATTCGAGCACATTCCTGTAACTAATCATGCTGTTGACTGAGGATAGGACCTCCTACCTCATTAACATATGGATACAGAAATAAATAAATAATTAAATGTAGGTGAACAGAAATGTAGAAATAAATGTAAAGCATTTATTTATTCTTTAATTTATTCTTTTACTTATTTATGCCCCTGCGATGGATTGGCAAACTGTCCTATGGCCCGATGTAGCTGAGATTGGCACAGCACCCCCCGCGACCCTCTGGTTGAGGATAAAGCAGTAGATGATGACTGACTGACTTATTTATGCATTTATTTATTTATACATTTATTTATTTCTGTATTTATTTTTTCATATATAAGCCAGGTTTCGTAGGGGTACACCCTGGACTGTTCACCATCCCATTCAAAACATGTAATACGGGGATTAGGCAAATTTCCACACTGTTCTTAAACATTCACTTTGTGTAAGACTCGGACCCCTGACCATAGGAACTCCAGTCATTCTTTTAACCACATCAGCTACATGTCCTCGTATGCTTTTTCACACAATTTGGAAGTCTTTCAATAATAGAACCCCCGACTTCAAAAAAACGTCAGACTAATGAATATATTTAAGAATGTCTGTCCCACAACATGGGCAACATGATTGGTGTAGTGGTTAGTGCTCTTGCCTTTGCAGCGAGAGTCCCGGGGTTCATGCCCCGCTTGGAACACAAATCTTTGTGCATGGAGTTTTAGAGAAAAACAACCATTCAACACATTCACTCTCACGCCTTAAGAAGTCTTTCAATAGTAGATTACCTCAGCCTGATTGACCAGGTCAGTTGGTCAATTTAGAGTGACCAATTAACCTAATCCCCATAATGCATGTTGTTGGACTATGGGAGGAAGCCGGAGAACCCGGAGAAAAGCCACGTGCACAACATGAAAAACTCCACAGAGAAAGATCTTTGTTCCAACTGGGTCTTCTTGTTGCAAAGGCAAGAGCACTAACCACTACACCAGCCGTGTAGCCCGGCATCGCGCACAGACATTCTTACATACTTCATCAGTGTGACGTTTTTTGGTGTTTTTTTTGGTGTCATCTGTTGTTGAACTGTTGTTCTGAAACTTTAGGGTTTCATAAACGAGGTAATGACACAGATACACACACACACAAACACAGCGTTAATTGGAGCTTCCGGTCTATGTTGCCTTTAAGAAACTATACGTGAGGACAAATAGCTCATGTGGTTTAGTCAAAGACTGGAGTTCCTGAGGGCAGGGGTTCCAATCCTGGATGAAGCAACTTTTTAAGCACAATTTTCAACACAGATAGTGAATTGGTCTGAGAAAAACCTGAGGAAGAGTGTGCATAGTTTGGCTCCAGCGCCCCGATTGGGGCTGGGCTCCCACAAAGATGACAGAAGGCGGTTATAAAAATTGATAGAGGTTCACTCCCTGGACTGTTGACCACACAGTTGGGTCCAGGTGTCCACTAACTGCTGCTTAAAAATGATGAGCACATGAATTAGACTTCTGTGTGATTAATGTGTTCACATCATTTTTACATTGTTAACAAATGAAAACTAAAGTGGCAACATTCAATCAATAAATACACCATTAAACAATGACTCAAATGTGTCTCACATTCATTCATTCACATTGGAATTAAATGCATAAATGTCTCATTATTAAATGTAACATTCATTCATTAAAATATCAAATTCATTTGATGTAAAAAAAAACATATATCATTTCCTCACTATTTAATTTTAGATACTTTATTAATCCCTTTAGGGAAATTATTCTCTGCATTTTGACCCACCCTAGAATTAGGAGCAGTGGGCTGCCACACTGAGTAGCGCCCAGGGAGCAAAGGGGGTTGGGTACCATGCGCAGAGGTACCCCAGCCCTTTCAACCTGGTGGGGACTTGAACCGGCGACCTTCCGGTTACAAGCCAAGTTCCCTTTCCACTTGGCCACAGGTTACTCATGGGCCTGTGTTGCAGTAAAACATTTGTAAAATCTCAATATTAAACAAAGGATTCTGCAATTGTGAATGGAATCTCTTGAAAACACATGAACTGTGCCTTTAACTGCAGCTGTTTGCTGGTGTTCAGTCAGAGGACATGATGAGACAAAGCAGTGTCCACTTTAAAGTGTTCAAATGTGCTCACTGCAGTAATTGAGAGAGGAAAATACATGAAAACCTTTTTATTGTCAACTATATATTGGTCCATATCAACACTTTTATTTTGAAATTCTACTAAACCACTGCTTCTGAACAGTTTTTTTACTTAACCTGCCCCCTACTGGCCAGACTAGATACTCATTCTTAAATGAGTCGAGTGACATTATTTGTTGATTATACTATATTTGGACATTGTTTAACATGTTTGACAGTTTCTAAGTTTACTAAATAATATACATGTTTTTATTACGACATACTATAGTGGGACACTTTTAGACAGTTCATATTTTAACATAATACCATTTATACATTATACCAGGATATTTTTGACAGTTAATATTTTGGTTTCGTTTTTTGACGAGAGCCTGAGAGCAAAATCTGTTTTTCCGTATTTGGTTCAATACAAAAAAGGAAAAGGGGGTGCTGTTTCCGTATTTTCGTATTTTGGTTTTGTCAGAAATACGGATTATACTTTAGTACCCTGACCAAAAAGGTGAATAAAGTTTGTTACTTGCCATAAATAAATAAATAACAATGAGATTTCCAGTTTTATGCATACAAATGTATTTTGAACTCAAATGTCCACCCCATGTTAAAATAAAAAGGCACAAATCCAAACAAAAAATAACCCTCACCCATGTTCTTGAAACAACGCAATGAAAAAGACTGAGATCATTTTGGGAAAGTTCTGTTTCCACTGTGTGTCATGTCTTACCTGTGCAGTCCGATCAGCCTCCAGGTGAGCAGGTCGGTCAGTTGTAGTGGTGTGGTCAGACACGGCATCACAGCGTTTCCATCAGGACCAGGAGCAGGCAGGAAGAGACTCAGAGCGTCCACCGTCCTCTTGACCAGAGTCTCGTCTCCTCCCATGACGACAATTGGTCGGCCACTCAGGAGGCAGAACACGGCATTCTGGGAGAATGAGTTGTGTTTGAGGAACCTGAGGGCTCTGAGACCAGCCTTCCTCCTCCTCTTGTCTGATGAAGTGTTGCTGTTGCTGATGTCCTGCGTGGTGGAGGGAGCGTCTGAGGAGCCTGTGACGCTGGTGCAGTCTGAGGCTTCGTCCGCGCTCAGCAGCCTGAGAGCAGCGCTGGGCGTTGTCCACCGGTCAGCCTCCGCCATGGCAACGGCAGAGGCAGAGTTCACACGGAGGTCTGGTGCTGACAGCGCCGTCTCATTGACTTCGGTCCACTTTGGCGTCGACTCCACTGCTTCTTCACCTGTGAAGCAGTAACAGCTTTTTCCGTTATATCTTATTAACATGACAGTAAACTACAGTCCACTGTAATTAGTGGACTGTTTGGAGTCTTCCTATTGCTACCATCTGTCTCAACAGTTAGAAAATACCTCCTGGCTTTTACCACATTTTTGGCCAGAAGGCTTGGAATAATGAAATGGAGGTCACAGAGCAAGCTACATTAAGAGATGTTGTGAATAAATAGAGAAATCCTGCACGTTAAACTTTTCACGTTAACATTTTGTTTTCTTCAGTTAGACGGAGTGAGGTACCCTGTGATTCTACTCTCTAGGACCAGCTAAGATTCTGTGCCAGAACCCTCAAGCTCCCAGATCTCTGGTAGAGATTATATAAACAGTAAACTGTAAACCCATGATGATCAGCATGTTCCTGCACCAGCAGGGCTGTCACCAAAATCCATCTTTCTGACTGATCCATGATTCGGTCTAATATATCAGTGTTTGTGTGTGCATTGTTTGCACACAAGCAGCCCTAAGTTAGGTTTCAGGGGGGTTTAAAAATTCAAACGATAGCATATATGCATAATTACCTTGTGTCATTTTGGGTGTCTTCTCAGCACTGTTGTCTTCATGGACTCCATTCCTCTTCAAACACTCAGTGGCTGGTTCCTCTTTGACAATGACACCACTGCTGACAGTCATTTGCTGCAAAGGTTTTTCTTCATTGTCATTGTTATTAACAGGGAGTTCATTTTCACTTCCATTTTCTAATGTTTTGTCCTGTTTGTCAAGTTTACACTCAGCCAGTGTTTCTTCATCGCTGTCAAAGCTATTGCTCTCAGGTTGTTGCTCAGCCTCTTCCTCTGTGATGGCGGTGAGATCGTCAGGGAAAATGGACTCGGTGGTGCTCAGGACCTCGATGCTGTCCTCACTGTTGGCACGACTGGCATACGCTTGCACGCGTCTGACACCTGCATCTGCTGCTCCTCGCCTGACAGTGGTGTCCATCAGTGTCACTGCTGTTTCTGCCGAGGAAAGACAGCTGTCAGAGTTCATCAAGTCAAAGAGCAGCGTCTTTTCATTTTAAAGAATTGATGCCAACATAAAACAGGGAAACTGCTTCTGTCACAATCTCTCAATGAAACATATCGTATTAAAATGTCTTATTTTGTTCAGCCAACAGTTCTAAACGTAAATATTTACAAAAATGTATGATGACAAACAGCAATGGCCAAAAAAAATACCTGGCATGTTTGCTTGATAAATGAAAATGAGTGGTTGTGATCATGTCACCACCTCACTGTAGTAAATAAACAAATGAATGAAGTGTTTATAGTTTAAATCACTGAAATACTTAAGCTGTAGTTAGTACAAATGAGATAAAGAACCAGTTTGGGCTACAGCCACATTAGCCGCTCTGTGACTTAACATGCTAGTCTGGGCTACAGCCACGTTAGCCGAGTTAACATGTTAATAGTTTAGGCTACAACCTTGTTAGCTGCTCTGTGAGTTAATATGTTTTAGTCAGGGCTACAGCCTCATTACAGCGTGAGACAGCACGCAACCTGACACTGATTAATTTTCTTTATTCATTTATGGTTCTAATCAAATAAGAAATATTCATTATCATAGATATTTGAGTCCTTATTGACAGTAACAAAACTGACAGACACAGTCATCCATTAAGAAGAAAATGAGTCCAATGCTACCCAACTACACAGAGCTTATTAATTGATCATTTTGTCCAAAATGAAATGGTATAACAGTAATATCAAGCTGAAATTGGGTGATGTTTCTTCTGTATTTTTGTTTGATGACTGATTTAAAGAGCAAACACACCTCTGCTGTCAGAATCAGTGGCAGACTGTTGAGTACGATAAGATTTCTCAGTCCCCAGCACTTCAATGCTGTCACTACTGCTCACACTTCCTGTCATGTCCATGACAATGCTGGGGTCAGAGGTCACTGTCCCTGCCTCTCCTGCCTCCAGTTTGATCGGGATCTCCTCCACACAGGAGTAGAACGACTCCAGGCTCAGTGGATCCGACGCAAACACCTTGACGCGACTCTTAGTCGACCTCTGTAGCTCTGCCTCAATGCTCTCCTGCTCTTCCTCTTCTTCGTTCTCGGTGCTCCAAAGCTCAAACAGGAAGTTGGTGAGGGTGAGCCTCCTGGAGAGCGACCGGGAGACGCAGGCCGTTTGCAGGACACTCCGATCACCACGAAGGCGGCGTTCTGTGTCTGCCAGCTGCTCCTTCATTAAGGAGAGGAAGTAGGCATTGCAGAGCTCCTGCAGAGGCTTCAGGTGGTGCTCGGACCTGCAGGAGGAGGACATGGAGTTGGAGGGACATGGATCAGGAGGCAGCAATGAAGTAGGATCGGTGAGGGAGTCAGCTGGGTCGTAGGGCAGAAAGTCGGGGTGTTTGAGCTTCCTGTTTGGGTAGGATGTGACCTGGCGGAGGAGGTCTCTGTGATTTAGGATTGAATGCTCTACAGCTTCGAGGTCATCGGCTGTTTCTCCATCTTCTGTGGACGCATTCACAGTTGACAGCAAAGTCAACCGTGTGTACCTGAACCAAAGAATCAGATTTAGTCAGCAGACATTTTTCGTTTGAATTTTCAGTGCGTTCAGGTAGTGATGGGGAGAAATACACACAATACTATCATGCACCACGATAAAAAAGTACAAAAGTTGCTGTTATTTTCCATTATCAGGCCAATGGTGATCGAAGAAAATGTGTATAATCACAAACATAGATGCCATAGATGACTTAAAGATTTACAGTGATTCTATTTAAGATTTTTATTTTTTAGTTGAAATGTTAAAAAAAATAAAATAAATCCTAGTTATTGTTTTGTCACATTACAACAGCATTTGTCTACTTAGTTGTGTTTTTTGTAATTGGTGACGTTAGTTCATCTCTATACTTGGAAGTGTTTGGAAAATGTGCATATAAAAAGGACATTTTTAGGACATGCAGGTGAACACCGTTTCTGTACTGTCTCTAATAATAAGACAAATTGGTGTTTATATCAACTGAAATTAAATAAGAACAGATGTGTGGAGGACATTCTCATCTTACTCAAGCTTGTGTAGTTTTCTCTGCAGCTCCATCGAAAACGCCTGCCTGTTCCCCGTCTTGAGGCTGTCGGCCGCCTGAGAGAAGCACGACGACAGTTCTGTGAAGTTCTCCATCAGCTTCGCCTGGTCCGAACACACATAGGCCATACAGAAAGGACGCACCATGCCTCGAGCCTCCAGGTCGTACAGGGTCAGGTGGTGAACGTAAGCAAAAGCGTCCTCTGCTGAATCTCCCAGAATCACTTTGGAGTCCTCGCTGAAGTTGAGGCGGGGCCCAGTGCAGGAATGTGAGGCTTGGACGGGGCCGGACGCCTGGTAGTCCACAGACATGATGCGAACAGAGAAGTGGTTGAGGTCGAAGGAGCCAATGACTCGGGGGTCTTCTGGTATCGTCAACACAGGCTTTGGACCCACCTGTGAACAAGGCAGAGGTTTGAAGAGATGACGTTCAGTGTTATTAAAAATGAAAAAAATACACTTATATTTTCAGTGTGCCCTAAACTGACTGGACTGTGGTGTTTAAAGAGATATTCCATGAATATTTCACTAAGACCCAAAGGCAGGCTTTCATTGAATTACCTCCTATAGCATACCTGCTAATAATATGTGGATTGCATTAATATGGGAAATTTCCCAAATGGATAAAATAACTCCACATATTTTAAAACATAGAGCTCCACCTCTGCCATTGTGGTACATTAATGGATTTTTGCAAGGCTGCCGTTTTGACAGATCACAGTAGTAAAATTACAGGTGTGATAACCAAATGAATGATGGCTGAATTCCATTTAGCTTCCTCAGTTTCAGGGTGTACTAAGTAAAGTACTTGATCAATAGAAAAATAATTGACAGATTAATCGATTATGAAAATAATCGTTAGTTGCACTCCGAGAACAAAGCCATTGTTAACGAGACTGATAACACCTCAAAATGGCTGCTAAGCAAAGTTCTTTCCCCCTTTTCTTAAAATGTGTATACCTTGTTAGTTTGTTCATTTATTGATATCTTAATTAATCTTTTTTCATTTGCTGGACTTAAAATACACTGTATGCACAAAGTTTTTGGCCACACCTGTTGAGCATAAAATGCAGGTGTTTTAATCAGGCTTTGGGCTTTGATCAGGGATTGTCCTCCAATGAAGGACAATCTTAACGCTTCAGCATACCAAGACAATGCTGTGCTTCCAACTTTGTGGCACCCGTTTGAGAAAGACCATTTTCTATTCCAAAATGACTGTGCCCCAGTGCACAAAGCAAGGACTACAAAGACATGGTTTGACTTAGTGTGGGCCCGTCAAGTTCTTCCACACCAAACATCGAGCACCTTTGGGATGAACTGGACCAGAGATTGTGAGCCAGATCTTCCTGTCTTATCAGTGCCTGACCTCATTAATGCTCTATAGAATTAATGGACACAAATTCATAGAAACACCTTAAAATCTTAAGGAAATTCTTCCAAGCAGAGTGGAAGCTGTTATAGCTGCAAAAAGGCAACCAACCCCATATTAAAGTACTGCATCTTTACTGTACTGTAGTGTTTATATTCTGTTTATATCTGAAATCATTTTTTTGTCTCTGTAACTACTTGTACTTGTCCCTGTTGGTGTAATGGTCAGGCACTCCCATGCTTTTATCCATATAGTGTATGTAAATCAGATCAGTTTTTATTTGTATAGGGACAAATCACAACATGGATTACCCAACAACTATGATTAATAGTGACATTCATATAAGCTCAAGAAATAGTACATAACAAACCAGTGGCATCCAAACATTTTGCTTGTGACTGCAAACACATGGTCTAGTTGCAGTTGCTTGTCATGTTTCATTTGTGAATTATCCCTTTTACATAAATTAAGTTTTTATTCAAAACACATTTAAAAAGTCACATTGTCCAACATTTCACACAGATTCGATAAGGGATTGAAAGATGAAAAAATACTTTTTTGGAACAGAACCTTGACGATCATTTCATAAACCCTCATGTTTATCTTGTGACTGTTGGCAGGGACTACACAAAATACATGAATAAACTACATGGAGGTTTGCACTCTCTGAGTGCTTTCTCTAGTTTTATTTATATATTGTTTAGTTTATTGGTCAGGGACAATGCAAAAAACAACATTATAACATAATAACAGAAGTATTAAACAGATGTTTAATGTTGCATATAGAAATTCTTAAAGGCTTTTTCTTAAAAGGTATTTGAGTATAATATATAATACAGTACATTGGTTACATTTATAGACAAGTGACTTTACTAAAAGTGTACTAAAAGTCACAATATTGAAACGTTTTCTTACTTTTTGTTTTTACTCGAGTTTCATTCTATGATTAATCTGTAAAGTTTATTATTGTTCATACAAATATTGTGATTATCATTAGTGTTGTTAGTAGAATTATAACTTCTATTACTACACACACTTACTTGCTCTGAGAATTCAGCCACCAGTATAAAGTCTCTGTTGAAGAGGGCAGTTGTGGTCCAGGGGTGTGAGGCGGGTAAAAGGGGAACAGACAGATCCTCAGGTAGATCCTGAATCCCCGGATCCTCTTCTCCCTCTCCGAACCCCTCTGGGCCGGTAAAGGCCAGCAGGTCCGGTGAGCCGATCATCTGTAAGCCGGTGAAGCAGAGACAGGAGGCGGGGGGCGGGGCAGGGGGTCAACCCATGGAGGGTCTTGACGGATGTCTTCCGTCAGTGAGTCAGCTGTTCACACCGCCACAACATTAAACAACAACAACAACAACAACGACGGGGAGACTAGAAAAAGAAAAACTTGCTGTGTAGTTGAACAACAATCATAAAGAGACGAACCGCGGATTAAAACGGGTCTCTTACCGTCGCGTAAACAAGCGGCGTTTTTAGGAAACCAAACATGAGAGTAAAGTTAACGGAGAAGCGAAAGCTCCTTGCAGGCTGGCGGAAAGGAAGCGGCAGCAGGCGGACAGCAGTCACACGGTCAGGACACAATCCCGTGTTCCTCTTTCTGGAAACTAGCAATATATGAGTCTAAAAACTCGTGCCTTAGTGTCACGTATCTGACCCGGCAAACTGAACCACGTGACAGACACCGGGCCGGTACCCCCTCTCCTCTCCCTCCCTCTCTCCCTCCCTCGCGTTGGTTCCAAGAATATCCAGCTGAAGCCGCTCACGACACGCCCCTTCTCACGGACTGCCCCCTGTGACCATAGATATACTGTAATAGGCGAGACGTCTCGTCCGCGCTGCTGGCCAATGGTGTCGAACGTCCGCACAGGGCGGCCATCTTGCTACAGTCAGCTAAACTCGCTCACACACAACATGTTGTAGTGGTACATGGACTTTTTAAATAACGATAACTTGCGCAATTTTCTAACGGTTTGGTTTGTTACAAACGTCAGAGATGTAGTTATTATGCCACTGCATATTCCAAAGACTGGGAGCAGTGTGGCAGAAGGCTCTGTCTCCCATCGTTCGGAGCTTGGATCCTTGGGATTTGCAGGAGGTTTGCCTGGCCGGAGCGGAGGTGTTGTGGAGAGGGTTGAGGGGTGATTAGCTCCTTCAAGTAGGTTGGAGCATTACCATAGATGCACTGGTGGGTTAGTAGTGAGATTTTGTATTCAATCCTGTGTGAGACTGGGAGCCAATGAAGGGATTTGAGAAACGGTGTGATATGGTCACATTTTCAAGTCTTCGACCATATCACATATATATTCAATGCTCCTTGAAGCTTTAACTTTACTATAACTTATTACATTTTGTGTCAATTATGTCTACAATTTCAGTTTTTAAAAAAACTTGTATTTCATTTTGTTGCTTTTGTCTACATATCATAGTTTTGTTTAAGTCTAAAGGTCATTGTCACATGTTAGTAGGCATCCATTAAGCCGTTTAGAGAATCTGTTGCTCAACCAAATGTCACGTGACATGATTTTGATCAATAAAGCTGCAGAGTTAAAAAAAACCCATTGTGATGAAAGGTCCACTGCATAAAAACTATTTGGAGCAACAAAGAGAGAATCTAAACAAGTGCTTTCATTTTTATTTGTAGTTTCACTCTTCAATCACAGAAAATCTCTCACACACACTCACATTTATTCTTATTTAAAATCAACTGCATTTAAATATTAGGCCACTTTAACAACAATTTACAGGAATAATTGACCCAAAATAATATTGGCCATCCAAACATTAAACCAGACAAAAATACTGCACACTTAAACCTTCAATATGAAAAAATATAAATGCTGAGTTAAATGAGCCAAACTCAGTTACACAGAACAGTTTATAACAAATGCAGCAAATCCTGGTGTTTTTTTTCTTTTAATTATTTTTCTGCAAAGTTATAATATATTAAAGGAGCTTTAGATAAATGATGCAGAGTAGCACTAATTAAAAGGAAAACTCAAGCAATAAACTTTCCCTGCTGTTAATAGATATCCTGAACTTTGCCGACTCACTTCATATGAAGACAAATGACAGTAGATCTTGCTGTAGTGTGTGGATTCATGATCACACACACACACACATCCCGATGCATTATTTCAAACATCTGATTAACACTTCCACAGCTCCTTTCCTTGCCATGTCTCCTTTAATGTGTTTATCACGTTCACATCTGCACCGTCCGTGTGGCCTCTCCTCCTCTGGTGTACAGATCAGTCCACGGTGCCTGCTGCCATTTTGTTATCAAAACTGTACCTTGTTACCTAACAACAATGCCAGATGGAGAGGCTAAATGGGGTGAGAAGGAAGAATACGTCTTTGTCTTACACCAAACACCATGTATCATATAAGATAAAGCCTTTGATCCCTGTGTCAGAGATTGAGAAATAAAGTGTGTGCACAGTGAGTTATATCAGCAGTATTTCAGGCTCTGACACAGCGCAGTAGAGCATGAAGCCCATCTGGTCCACCTGGTCCTCTGACAAGCCGCTCAGCAGATTGACAGCTGGTTTGAAGTAACTTTGTAACACCCCTTGCTCGAGGTAGCCAATCAGCTCTGTGATACACTGCTGAAATCTCATATCCAGGCTGGTCTGGCACCAGTCGCTCTCACTGTCACTGAGGTGAAGGATGAGATTGGCCAGCGGGGCAGATTCAAGCGGCCGCAGTGCTGGGTTCAGTCTGCAAACTGCCTTTAAGATTTTAAGTGTTTGTTTGCGGGAGCCGTCATCAGCGGCATCCAGTTGGGCCAGACGCTGAGTTTCCCAAGGGTATAAAGACAGGTGCCACGCGTTGACCCAGGGAGAGGTGAGCTCAGGCTGGGCTGTCAGGACAACATCCTCCTGCCTCAACAGAGGCAACATGGTGATGAACAAGGGATCATCACTGCTCACTGCCCCTTCTTCATTTCGAGGCCTGAAGAGTCAGAAAAAAATAACTATTAGAAAGGTAAAGGTTATTGAGATAAACATGGACCTCCTGCCTCTTTGTGTGCCTCTTATAACCATATTAATATCATTCTTTTAAATCATACTGCTATATACTATTTTATGTTAAAGCATATGAAAGACTTATTATTTAGACTCGATAACATTCAGTGCATGAACCAATTAAAAGAGAGGAGCAATAGTTTAGGGTTACCTGTAGTGTGTAACTTAAATGCACAAAAACCTCCACTACATTCAGATCACTGTCAAATCAAAGATTCAGTAAAACAAATTTGACATTTCTTGTCTTCACAAATAATACACATTAGAAGATAGTGGCAGAGAACATGCGAAAAAATGTTTTATCTGTAGAGTAAAGAATTATGAAGTTAAAACTGAAAACGGTTCCTTCAAGTAGTCATAAAAATATGACTTCATGACACACAGGAGCCTTTAACTGCGGATTCCCGTTCACTCCTGAATCACTGCATCTGCTCCTAAACTACTGCCTTTGTTTTACTAGCTAGCTGAGATGTCTTCAACAAATGTGCCTTACCTGGAAAAGCTCTGACACTTGATGTAAAATCATCTAAAGATGAAGAAAATAAGTAGAGAAGAACAGAAAGAGGAGCAGACTCCTGCTGTGAGGCTGCAGGTACTGCTTAGGAAGAGGGGGGAGGACTGCTGCTAAACTAGCGCTATTTAGATATGTTGTTAACGGAGTGTTTAAGTTAATATTCTGTGCAAACACTGATGAACCACTACGTTTGGGGACTCTGGTCCCCACTCGAGCAGGTAGACCAGAATAGAGTGCGAGTATGTTCAATGGCTTCAATGGACACAGAATTCATTCCGTCTCAGAGCACAGAATACAGCTGAGTTTAACACGATTTAAAACCTTTTTTTTTTTTTAATCACTCACTTAACAGGCATTTTAAGCCAATCAGCTCCACACTACACTCCCTGTGTGACTCTCTCTCTCAGTATAGCAGGTTTTCCATGTCTGTGGTGATGTTCCCACCCTGGACAAAGAGTGACGTATTATACATCACAGCTGAGCAAACAAAGAGAAAGAAGCACACAGCACAAGCAAAGTGAGACAGCTTCATACAGCAGCTGAAGTTGAAAACAAGCACTCAAAGTTTCAGAGATAGACTCAAGTGCTAAAAATTAAACTGAAGTGCTCCTTTAACTGCCTGCATGAACTAAACACAACACAGCTGCTGCATAATAATGCCATTTTAAAAGACAGATATACAACACATAAGTTATGGAAGCGCATTAGAAAGAAGAAGACAGTGATAGAGAGGCTGCACTTTACATTGTCTATTTGCACATTATACAAAAAAAAGTTACTGTGACTAAATAAAATAACAAAAGTCAACAAAAACAATCAACAATAGTCATGTTCAAGAAGGCACGCACCTTATCTCTAGTCTCAGGTCTGGTCCTCCCGGTACAGGGCTGACGAGACAGTCCATTGTGCAGCTGATGGACGGCCAGTTTATACTGTCCATGACGGCTTTACTAAACATGTTCACAACAGCTTCTGCAGACAAGTAACCGCCCACCAGGTACCTACGAGACACAAGGAAAGACTAGTTTCAGAGAGTATGTTATTTAGTATGTTAGTTAGAGAGTAAGTATGTTTATGTTTCATACGTTGACTTCAAAATACACACATACTAATATACATTTGTGAAGTTTCGATATGACTTGACAAAGCTGCTGTTACAGGATTACACAGATAGTATTTGTGCAGGGATGCAAAGATAAACAAGAGCATAGTACATGCAAGTTAGCCATGTACTGTGCACTTATTATCATTTACAAATCAGGCTTTTTCCTATGGATGCAGATTATTTCTGAAACTGCGATAAAATGCTTTTTTTCATCCCGAGTATGATCACCTGTCCCAGTAGCTCCTTCCTCTGGGAAAATATTCTAGATTAACCCGGCGGACCATCCAGTGCAGCGGGTGTGTGAGCAGTGTTTCTTCTCCAGGGATGAGACGCCAGAGAGAAGCTTCCAGCTGCAGAGGAACTAGCAGACAGGCGTGGTCCGCAGTGACCACCTAAACACACACAAGACACCCAGGTGGCACTTGTATTACATCTTGCTTAAGAACATTACATTTTTGAGTGTGGTTGTGTTTGTACCTGCATGTCGTCAAGAAGAGAACCACCGAGACTCATTTCTCCCAGAGGCATGTCAGGCTGTCGGCTGTGCAGAAAGCCCTGGATCTCAGTGCAGATGTCCAGAGCCAGAGACTGAGCTCTCTGGATCTCAGGTGGAGATAGTGCTGCTCTTGTGTGATAGTACTGCTGCAGACGCTCCTGCACACAGTTGACAGAAGCAGAACAAGTCAGTCCCTGTACAAACCACTGACACCAAGATGACAGTAAACCTTAGGTGAACCCTCCGATGTTTTCTGCTCAACACAAATTAACCTCAGAATCTAATCTGCACAGCAGCTACACATGAAAAACTAATTTAAAAGGCTTGTCTAGTAAAATCGCTGCCTAAGTCGATGATATCTATCAGAATATATTTACAACTTTATCTCATCTCTTCTCCGACTGGAAAGTGGAGTTTTTAAACTGCCAACTCTCCTGCAACAAAGCTCATTAAGAAAATATTTGCTTTTAGCTTGTGGGAGCACAGGAGCTGCTAATCTACTGCCACCATGTTTGGAAAGTTTGCATTCTTTAGGTAAATCTGACTGCAGGATCAGTCAAAAATTCCACATTTGACACTAGTGATGGAGGCAGCAGTGGACCAACAACTCCTGTGCGCCATGATGTAAAATTGCTGATATCCTCTATGGACTTTGGTATGGAGAGGGAGCAGTTGACAAATTCAGTTTCCAGTCCAATGTTGTCCAACTGTGACAAATAGCTGTATATGTAGTCTGTTTTGCCTTGTGTTTTTGCTGGCAGCCATATTTTGAATGAAAGCGAATAATGACAGCTACAGGCTGATGGCATGATGGGGGCAGGCACGGCACATTGAGTGTTGACTATGTGGCTGTACCTTATACAACCAGACTTTAAAAAAAAAAAATCATTTTAAATTTGATTTTTGCTTTTATTTTAGTATGAAATTAACTACAAGTTTGACAGCGAAAGATCTAATTTTCAGATTGTTTCAACTCTTCTGAATAATCTGCATTCCAGAGATGCACAACTGTTCATACAAGATCATCTGCTCAAGCCTTATTTAAAAGGCAAATCACATTCTTCCAATTACCCTCTTAAGTCCAGTCAAGCATTTGCAACCGCTCTGCGACCATTGAACAAATTATTTCATGTAGTTATCACAGAACAGTCACAACCTCCCTGCACACAAGCACAAAGCTGTTTCATGCTTCTTTGACTTCTACCATACAGTCAGTGCACAAGTGCACGTTGTATTTTGATTATTCAAGGCTCTTGGGGCTCTGTGCAGCCTAAACAGTGAATAACAATGCGTATCCCCTAAGCGCTGTGCTTTGCAAAACACATTACACATGCATAAATGAATGAGCCAACACCAAGCAGCAGCTCCTTACAGCAGCTGCTGGGACTGAATGGATAATCTGTCTCTTCAAGAGCTCACAGCTGAAATGTCAGAGTGTACCTGCAAACTGAGGACACACAGCTGGAGCCTCTTGGACTTTGACTCGGGTTTGGACACCTCCATAGAGGACATCTGGGGTTGTTGACACAGGTCATCTGATGGCGACAAAGGTTAAATACAGCTGTGAAGGGTTACAATGATGATAAGAATATATACACCTTTTAAAATGTTACCTACCTTTCTGCTGTCTGGTGGCCTTAGCAACATGTTTCATCACCACACCCTCTATGCCCTTTGTGATCAGTGTGGGGGAGGCGGACACCAAACTCAACTCCTCCCAACTTTCAGCCATCTTCTGTTCCACCTTTTCATCATCGGCTGCACGGCCAGCGCGCTCTATCAGCTAAACGCAAACACTCATTGTTACAATTTGGGGTGGATATGATTCCCTGAATCGATTCTGATTCACAAGATCCTGATTCTATTAAATTTTCTAGTTGATTTTGTATATTTCAGTATGGATTCATTTTAGGATATTTCAGTTCCCATAACAATTTTGCTTGGTTATGAAAGAGATTTTAACTGAACTTATGCTGTAAATTGTATATAATGTTGATTTCTCATTAAAGATATTAATGTTTACATGACAAATTGACCCCAAAGTAGTTACATTAATGCACTTTTAATTTAATATGACTACACACTCAATAGAACAGTTGTAGGTGATAGTTCAAGCTTGAACATTAAAAATCTATTCAAGTTTAAAATATCCAGCCTAGAAATGCAACAGACTTTTTAAAGTAATTAACAAGTTGTCCAGCAGGGGGTACTGTGAGTGCAAATTGGCAAGCAAAATAAAATGTAATGCCAAAACTACAGGAAGTATTAATGCATTTTTGGTTGCAGGTATTGGTTGCAACTTGTGTTGTAATTTATGTTTTCCAAATGCAGAAGATGCAAAAGAAGATTTTACCATATTCAAATATTCAAGAAAGCACTCGTGTGGTGCAAACAACCTGAAAAACACTCACACGTTTCACAGCCAGCGTAGCAATTCCTAACATGGCAGCCCCACCAACTCCCAGAACCAGCCGGGCATTTGACAGCAGGAAGTCTATCACCATGGCAATGCCATCCTCTCCTCGCCTCCGACTACCCTGGAAGTTCATTTCTTCCTTTTTGTGGTTAGCCTTCAGAAGAGAGAATGCATAAATTGAGGTGAGCAGAAAGTAACAAGACAGGACAGTAAGGTATCTCTAAAAAATTTGGGGGGAAAATATCAGTGGTTATAAAGGCCTATTTGGGGAGTGTCTATCAGTCTGAGCAGATCTAAAACCGCAAAACTAAAATCATCAACTTTTTTATTTTGGTCAAGAGGGAAAACTATGAATTGATTCTGTATTTTTATCCTTTAAATAGCTGCTTCAAAATCATTTTAATGGCTCGCTGACTCAGTGCCTCCACCCTGCACCAGAAAACAAATGCTCTTGCATATTGTAAGTTTGGTGAATTAATAATAATAACCAGACGCAAACTGAGGGAATCAGGTGCAGCAAGTAATGCTGAAACTAGGTTTAAAAAGACTTAGAAGTCATTAAATATCCAATTCCACTGTGGTCTGTTTGCAAAAATAACAGCACATCCACAAAACTTACAGTGTTGCTTTCAGATTTTCACTAGAGGACACATTCTACAAGTCAGTATGTGTGATATAGTTAAAAAAATCATTTTTATTTTGCTCAAAACTGAACAAATGCAATGTGCTTTTTTAGTTCCTGGCACCTGAAACCCATAAACAAATAACTCAAAGTAATCTCAATGCAGTTTGTACATGTCCTCTTTCTCCTTGCCAGAGAAACAAGGTCCTGAGAATGGAAGCACGTTCTATTTATAGTCCAAATACATGTCTGAGTCACACTGGGTGGCTGGATCAAATATAAAACAACCTGAACTTCCCCAGTTAAGTTACACCACAACAAATGTCTGTGGCACGTACTGCACAGAGGAGACAAATGAGACACCAGAGCAAAGTACACTTCCCTGCTCAATGTTAGTTCCTTTATCATCTGAGGGAGATTTCAGTACAGGTTAAGTTTATGATAGGAGAAAAGGCAAAAGGTAGTTTACTGGGACATACATGTGCCACTCAACAACAGTTTGGAATATAGTGTCAATCAATCATAATGCTATTGATTACTGTAGGGCTGCAACTAATGATTATTTTAATACATGAATGTTTTTCTTGATAAAATGAGTACTTCAAAATGTTGATCAGTGTTTACCAAACCTGGAATTTATGTATTTTAATGTATTTGCTTTGTTTTTTGCTATGTGGAGCAAAGCAAAATCAGAAATCTTGCTTTAAAATTGGAAGACTCAATTAATCAATTATGAAAAAATTTATTTAATTTTATATTTGTATTGTGCAATCACAATTAATACACCACCAGTTTGTTGTTTCAGGGGCTCTGTATGAGACCATAAACTTATTTTACTTAATTATGAAGCGTGTGGTCTGCAGGCCTTTATTGTACTGGCAAGAATGGCAGCACTGAATCCGCAGACCTGCTGTTAATGTATTAAACTGGAATTATCTATCTCATGTTATGATATAAAAAGAAGTCTTATCATCCTCCTGACTGGACTATTGACAGATATATTCCAACATTCACCTGCTGACTTTTCCCCTAGTGCTGGTATCGCCTCATCTCCAGTGTTTGGTTTCTATTCAGGATGCAGATTTAACCTCAGGAATCGATAACATTACAGTGACATATCATATACACACTCATTTAGCAGACATGACCAGAGTTAAGTGAGGTATTGCAGCACGAAGAGCAGCAAAAAGGACGAAAAGCTCGTGTGACGTCAGATAAGTGAAGTTAGCCAGCTACATTAGCAGTCAGTGACAGCTACCTGAACACTCTCTAACATACTGTACTTACCACTCAGTGCGGAGAAAAGTTCAACAGCCTGGTCCACAACCATCAGGGTTTGTCAAAATACGCCTTTCGATACCTTTTCATCAATTGCACGAACTACAACTATCGCCAAGTCGCTAAATATAGTTCAACCAGAGAGCTAACAGCTGCTGTTGACTTCTTCTTCTAGTAAACGTGGTTCATGCACAAAGTGCACTAGCGCCCCCAGCATTTAGCTCCGGAGCTACGGCAACAACATCCTTTTTTTTCTTCAGTCCCCTGAAATGTAAATAATGAAGTTGGCTTCAACTTGAAATTGAATTGAAGAAATGGTTCATTTGAAAACGTGGTAAATGTCTAATAATCCTTTATTTTTATTGCTGAATAGTTAATTTCTCATCATATGATTGACTGCATTAGGGCTGCAACAAATATTATTTATTCGATTACTAAATAAATCGCCAACTATTTTGATAATCAATCAGTTTTAGTGTTTTTTCAATGATTAAAACAAGCTACAAGCTTTTTAGCCAGCTTCTTAAACATGAATAGTCTCTGGATTATTTGTTCCATATAAAAAACAAATCAAACGATCATTTCCAGGTATGAGAAACACTAATAAACATTTTCTGGACCAAACAATTACTTGAATCAAGAATCAAGAAAATAATTAGCTAATTAATCGATTATGAAAATAATCTTTAGTTGCAGCCCTATTATGCATTTGATTGTTGTCACCAACTTGCTACCCATATACAAGTCTCTTTTTTAAACCTAATTATTATAACATGTAACTGATATTTGAAATCTGTTATTCAATTAATCTTTCTAAAAAAAATAGTTAACTTCACTCAGTGAGGTGCCACTGAAGTTAAATTTCAACAGTTAGCAAACACATGAAAACCTTTTCAGTGGGTGGGTATGAGCTGAGGGCATTTACAAAAAACAAAACAAAAAAACCAAGAACATGCCTGAGATAATACAGTGAATGTACACTGTATGAACAACCAGCTTGTAATGTGCTGTGTACAGTATACACTGTTGCTGTTATAAAGATGTGCTCGAGCTTTGGTCAGCTGGAGATTTTTTGGGGAAAAACAAAAACCACAACCGTTTGATCTTTACCAAAAGCCTACAAAGTGTGTTCAACTAATGTCACATCCTACACATTCTATATAAACAAGTTACACTTGTCAGGTAAAGCCACTGCATTTATTAGCA